>NC_086236.1:44837916-45175416 GCF_036321145.2 Pelmatolapia mariae | reverse complement strand
GTTACAACAAATGCAACAAAACCATAAAACAAATAGACAAACGGACACAAACATGTGAATCATATGCAATAACAGATCATTGAAAGCAGTCACGCTGACCAAAAGAGCTATTCTGCTGTTCATTTAAAATCAACTTGCACTCCCTCACTATAGTTGCAGCAATTTCCGGAAACAGGGGCAGTGTATTTTAAATTCTTTGCATTATATTGTGAGAGCGTGGGCTTTTCTGGTTGTGGTTTCAACCCTGGACACACAAACAAGAAGGAACCAGCCCAAGCAGAGATTTAGAGATAAAAACCAACCAATGGGCGAGTCTGCAGATATACAGATGTAACCAGACAGTCTTGTGTTTAAATGTTCACTATATGAATTTAAAAAAAAAATGTTGCTTGATATGCTCTAAAAATCAATGAATGCATGTTTAAATCTACAGTTCCCTTCAATTTCCTAATTGTCTTTCCTCACATCATAATTTTTTTTTAAATTAAGACACATTATACACAAAAGTGGGAAAAAAAAACATGTGCAAGAGTAGTTGCAGACAGAAAAATATAATCTTTTAAACTGTTCCAGTAAAAACAGTGAATGCAGTTTTTTTAGCTTGTTTCATGTCTAGGCAGCAAAGTATTTAAAATCAATTTTTTCCAAGTTCAGTGTGAAACCAACAAAAAGCTGATGTTAAAATGTCCCGCGACCTCACAAGGTAAGTGCTGTGTTTAAATTCAATCAAGGAGTGGAGGTCAGCAGGCAATCTCTGCAGCAGAGCCTTGTAAATAAAAATACAATGCTGCTGCTTTAGATTTTCTCAGTCCAAATTTTTCTCTGTAAGAAAAGAGCCGTCTGTGATGAGTCGTCATCCACTGTGATACCGAGAAAAAAGGGGCTTTCAAGGTGGCAACAGAAGCATGCATGTAAACAACGTCATCAGAATCAAGCGCAAACAAAATTGTGGATTGAACATTGAGAAACAAGATTTGATCCAGGTGGATGAGTTATAGGAAAATTCACTCCACTTGGAGTTTATATAGTGGGGGAAAATATCAAAAAAGGCCAAAACTGCATTGTATGATGGTAATATACTTTTTAATTAGGTAAAGTTGGACATTTTAGCACGGGACTCTGTGGGGATTGAATCCCTTTTGGAGCCAGCCTCAAGTGAATCCTAGAGAAAAAGCACTTTTTGCCTCATTGGTTTCATTTTCCAGCTCCTGAGGTTGCCCTTCACTCTGAATACCTACTTTACATTGTATCTCCCTTTGTATACAAATGTGAAGACTCTTTCAATCTACTGTGCAATGCAGCAGAGCACTTACATTTACACGTAACATGAGAGGAAAAACTTACAAAAACCATAGTTACAGTAGCAAAAACGGAAAATTTTCACAGAACAAAACAGGAGAGAATGTAAACACTTACAGTACCACAGAGGGATGCTGTGTAATGGTACACTACAGCAACAAAACAGTGCTGGGAATCAGCGGGCATACAGTCGCTCCTCACTGCTTAGGCCCAGATTCTCATTGACCTCACACCTAATGCTCTCCCTGACACTCTTTTATATTTTAGAGCACACTGTTGTCTTCACCCTGCTTTACCACACATGCACAAACACGCATCCTTATTCCATTTCTTTAATGAGCACACTGTAAAATGTTTATTTGAGCATCATGCATGTATTGAACATATTTTGGAGAGCAAAATTACTCATCATAAACATAAACTTTGCCTCTTTAGTTCACAATGACATAAGTGACAATATGTTTAAGAGTCATACTGATATCGATATTGGATTTAAAACTCTGATATATCAATTGATAAATGAAAATAATTTCCCGATACTGATATATTGGCAAAACGTTAACAAAATCACTCTCAGCTACTCTCTTACTCACGTGGGTTGCCACAGCAGCCAGCACTTTTCCTAAACACCAACCCTAATGGACTTGTGTCTCCTCTCAGCATCAAACCAAGGATCTTTAGTTTGTTAGTTGCATGTGTAAACCACTACACTATGGAGCCATTACAGGTAAACATCTAATATCAGCCGGCTGATACATTGGTTTGGGCTCCAGCCCAAACTGCTAGCATCGCCAAAATGTTTTAGCAAGAACCTGAGTGTAACTGTCTACAAAGAACAAAGACTTCTTGTTCTCTTTAATAAAAACATATTTACATATTTTTTGATAACTTTTACTGTCATTCAAGAAGGAAAGCTGCTGTGAAAGACTGAGAGGCTTTTGTTTTGCACATTTTTTGGATGGCCCTTGTTAACAAGCAGCTCAGTGGTGTAGTGGTTAACACATTTACCTTATTTACCAAAACATCCCTGGTTTGAGACCAGAAAGAGACACAAACCCAACTTTAGCGTGTCACAAGCTAGTGCACTCGTTGTAATGATGCTTATGCGTAAGTTCAGTAAGGAAGATCTATGACCTCAGGTGCTGCCGGCTAAATCTAAGCTTTATCACTTCCACTTTCCCACACTGTCAAGCTGTTTGTGTCATCACAGGTCCACTCCAATCACCTTCTCAGTATTCATGTCACGTACTTTAAATCTCAGTGCGCATCTGTCATTCTCCTTTGCGCAACCAACCTTCTCCCAATCTCCACCTCTCATCACTCAAGCTCCATTCACGCCACCTTCATCTCCACCACCAGCGGACTAGGCTCCGGGGGGTCCTGCTCTAAACCCTTTCACAGCTGGGGTTTCAGTTCTGCTGAGACGGGCCATTGGAGACTGCCAGACACCGATCTATATTCTGTTTATTAATAAATCATGTTCATTTTTTCTGATTATCTGTCCTTATTGAACTGGTCTCAAACCTGGATGAAGGGGATCTGGTATAAAATCTGTGCCAAATCAAACATGCAGATCCACTGGAGAAAATCAGGAAGTGGCCAAAAGTATCTACTCAAGCTAGCTGGGTTGGTTAGCAGCTACCCAGCTTTACCCTAATGATAATGGCCAAAACGCTTAAAGCATCCTAAACAACACCCTCATCTCATCTTTTTAATACAATCTGTTTAAAGCTGAGATAAGTAGAAATTTTACAGCTTTAATGTCTATAGGACATTACAGCATCTCTGTAGAGGTTTTGACCTAAGTGTTGATAAATACCACTGATATAAAGCTTGGGATGACATTTCTTGCTTTTAAGCCTCAATATGTAAGCAAACTGTGCATGCAGCATGAATCTGTTGTTCTCGAGGCAAGCATTTTCAAATATAAAATATAAATTAAATTTAATATAATGATCCATCTCAGCGGAGAACGCATCCAGTCGATATGGCCGCAACCACCATGAATCTACCGCAGCACACTCCATTAACCCAGAGGACTGGCTGGTCCTAAGATAAGTCAGCAAGTGCAAATCACAGGCAGACACCCAGCACCCTTACCAGTCAACCAGCCTGTATAAGAGTGTCAGGAAAATGGAAAATAAGGGTTTGGCATCAAATGTCCCACAGACTGGAAGTGGCATAATGATGGATGCTCAAAAGCCTGTCAAAAAACTCAACCTACCTGCCAGCAAAGCAGTCAGGGAGACAGTCGACCAGTCCAAGCAATTACAGATTCAGCTAGACTGCAGCCTGCATCCACAGTATGTAAGAGAATCCCTCAGGGTTTTTATAGAGCGAAGGTGAGGATGTCAGCAGGTTCCAGTCAGGCAGGCCCCACAAACACTGGCTTCTGTGTCTTCTCACCTCATTCTAGTTTATTTTGAGATGATTTGGAATTCTAGGATATGTGGCATTTAAATGAAAGCTGAAGATAATCTGCAAGGATCATAATCGTTCAAGAGAAACATGAATCGGTATTACCTTTAAGATTTGATGAGTGGTGAAATAGGTGGTTTTCTTCATCTGCAGGCGTATAGATAATAATGTACTTTTGGAGAACAGTAATATCTATCTATCTATCTATCTATATATATATATATATATACATATACATATGCAACATTCTCCCTCTTTGAATTTTTATGTATATTTACAGCATATTTTTTTTGTAACGATTTATATTTTCCTTTATTTCCTCTTTTAAAAAGACAACAACAGTCCAACGGCTGGTTATTTGCTCCTCTGAAGATGCCAGAGCGAGAAGATGTGGTACAGATGTGACACTAGCTCACATTTTTGGTTTATTCTGACTTTTTCTCTAAAGGTTAAACAACTCTGGAGCTGCCCGCAGTGTGTGCATTATCATGGAAATCATTTCTTCATCACCAGCCAGGAGAGTAAACGTAGCTTCCCTGAAAATACGTACACGGCACATACTTTTTTCCACAGTCCTGAGGCTAGTGCAGCATTTCTGATTTTTAAAACCGACATTAATAATAGAGACAAAAAGCAAGGAGCCTCAACCGAGTTTCTGATACCTAGCTGTAGTTTTGTGACGCTACAATTGTAATGTTCCCTCAAATCTGCTATCCAACAACTGGCAAAGATTAAAACGCGAAGCTATTAAATAAAACAAAGAATATTTATTTTAAGAACTGACTCTGCACTTTATTCCCGGAGAGGAATATGATGGGTGACGGCAGGGTGCTCCCAGAGAGCTTCGTATGCTGTAAAATCTCATCACCATCACTCATGTTTTTCCTCATTCCCAACCTCTCTTCTCCTGTATTGATCGACCCATTTCTTTCTGTCTCCACTCGTTGCAGATCATCAGCACACCGCCTCCTTCCCTTATAAACTTATAATGTCATTGTTACGTTTCATGAAACCCAAGTCATGCCTCAGCGCTACACTTCTGGAGTACAATGGACTAAAAAACAACTATGGTAACCTTCTTCTAACATGGGGAGACATGTTGAGAGATAGGAGACATTACAAACTGTGTATGGTAAACCAGAGGCACCAAAAAGTCCCAGTTTTGATTAAATTCGTAACAATTTGAGAAACTGAAGTCTGCCAATGATTAGTTAATATCAAGCAGAACCAGAAGACTTTTGCTTAAAAATGGGAAAAGATCTATCAAGGTTACGCGGTATAAAATGTTGGACATTGACAAAACAATTTTGAATCTAACAAGCAAGATTTGACACTTTCATTCAAACAGTTTCTACAAAAATGTTGCATGAAATCTTTAGGAATTACAGCTATTTTTATACAGAGTCCCTCATTTTCAGAGTATAATGAAACTAACATAATTTTAAATATAAAGACTGCTGCTAATACTTGGATGAAAAAAACCTTGCAGTCAATTGCACCTTAAGTCTAGAACCCATAGACATCACTAAATGTCGTTTCCTTCCTTGAGATGTTCTGGCAGGCCTTTACTGCAGCCACCTTCATTTGCTGCTTGTTTGTGGGTCTTTCTGCATAAAGCTTAGATCTTCAGTAACTAGAAAGCATCCTCTGTTGGATTGAGATCAGGTGACTGACTTAGCCACTGAAGAATACCTAATTTCTTTGCCTTGACAAACTCAATGGTTGCTTTTGCAGTATGCTCTGGCTCATTATCCATTTATAATGTGAAACGCAGTCTGATCGGTTTCACAGCATTTGGATGAATCTGAGCAGAGACTACAGCCCTGTACAAGTCACAGTTTATCCTGCTGCTCCTACTAAAAGTGAAATCAAAAATAAAAACTACTGACCTGGTTACACTGTCAGCAATATGCCCATGTCATACCACTGCTTCCACAAGGTTTGACAGATGATCCAAAGACGTTTTTCAGAACTGTGCAGGCTTGTTTAGATATTTTTTGAGAAAGTCTAGTCTGGTCTTCTTTTTCTTGAGTGTAACCAGTGGTTTGCACTTTGTTTGCCTCTGTATTCACATTGATGAAAGAGTCACTTCCTTGTAAACCTTGACAAGATGAACCTAACTCTTTGAGAGCATTCTTGACTTGGTTAGATGCCGTTGTTTTCATTTACCATGGAAATAATTCTGTGGTCATGCACTTTAGTTGTCTTCTGTAGTCTTTTAGGCCTTTTAGTATTACTGAGCTGGTTAATGCATTCATTCTTTTCAAGTATGAACAACATTGTGATTTAGAAACTTCTGAAGTTATTGCTATCTCTGATAGATGTATTTTGGGTTTTCAGCCCAATGATGGCTTCCCTCACGTGCATCAACACTGTCTTTGGGCCTCATGTCTAAAATTTCTGCAAAAAGCTATAAAATACAAATTCAACACTTTGAATCAACTTCATATATTAGACTACAATGGCAGATATTATTCTGCTTCATTTTTCATAAAACCGACAGGGAACCGGCCTGATCTGGCTGTGAAACTACTTGTTATTCAGTTGTCCAATTAGTTTTGACCCTCTAAAAATAGGAGACTGTTTATAAAAAGTTGATGCAAAATTATTGTTAAACCCCTTAAATTAAAGCTAATAGTCTGCAGTTTAATTTCTATTGTTTGACTTTAGATTCACAAAAACTACAAATATGTGTCTTTGTCCAACAAATTGTTGACCTCACTGTATAAGCCTGAGAAAAAAAACATGTTCTCCGACTCATTCCTCTTTGCTTGGCTGAACATATCAAGCCACTTTTTTTCTCCAATGCTTTTTTTGGCAGAAGCACCGTCTCACCCATGAGAGAAGACAAATCACCAGTCCACCAGAGGACCCAAAAGGAAAGTCACTCACACTCATATTCACACTCAAAAGCGCTTTGGACTTTCCAGTACAACAAACTTACATGTCTTTGAACTGAGAAGACACGTGTAACAGTTGTGTGACTCAAACACATTGTGGCCTAACTAGTAATCGTGGACCATAGAGACTGCAAACAAATGAAATGGGGGGGGAGGGGTCCTGTAAAAATGCATTGTGTTTTATTAAAGTGCTGGAAAAACAAAGTCAAGGAGCACTGAAGTGGCTCTGGCGTATTGTGGTGGCCCAAATGCCAAACCTCTGGTCTAAAAGATACACCTACTGCTGTATTTTGATAGTGGTAGTGGAGACTGATGCACACTCTGCTATGGCTATTTGATTAGTTCGAGATCTGGAGACTGATGAAAACTGTTGCATCTGACTGAGACTATTTTTATATTCTCTGGATCCTGGAAGAGATCACTACCATAATAACATAAGAAAGATGATCAATCAGGAAAAAGTCTCAATGCCAACAAGGTTGTTACATTATAAGAGAGCTTCTTTTTTGGGGGGTCAAGAGTTTAGCTTTTCCTTTATAAAGGTGAAAATGCCAAAGTGGGAATTTAGAGGTCAGAGGTCAGGGAAGAGTCAGGCCATTTCCTCGAGATTAACAGCTCTTCGTTAGGAAGTTATGAAGGATTTATTAGAAGCTGGCAATCCGCCACCATGCCTCAGAAGCGTTAAAATGGAAGTACTGCTTTAAGAACAGCGCACTCCTAACTCTACAGGTGACTTCATCCTTTAAGCCAGATGTCAATGGTAATAAAGCTGAAGGCTGAATATTTGTAACCCCAGAGGTAACCCTTGTCATCACACACTGTATCCAGGGATACAGCGATGAATAATAGATGCAACCAAGGCACACCTCCTTTGATCATTACGACCAAAAACAACTGATATCAAGCAAAACTTCAAAAGAAAGAAGGACTTTTTAAAAAAAATTAGCTGTTACATATGACTAGCATGAACTGTTTCACATAAAGATTCATGCTAAAGCACAGCTTAGGGGGTGGGCGGGTGTCAAACTGGACACATATAATGAATCACATACCTTGAGCAATAGCTATGGACTCGAACCTGTGCAGCTCTCTCAGCAGACAGGTGCGCTCAGACGGATGAAGGCTATAAATAAACTCCTTGGCTCCTCGGGGTGAGTTGAGGGGCTCCATCGGCTCCTTCAGGGGGTGTGTGCCCAGGTGACACCGCTGCACCACCACGGAGAGAGGGGTCTCCGAGGCGAGCTGCACCGGGGATGCTAGGGCGGGCGTTTGGTGGGTTTTGAGGGCGGCTCCGGTCAGACCAGTCCCGGCTCTGAGAGAGAAGGCAGGCCGCAGGACTCTCCGCAAGCAGGGCAGCATCTCTGAGATGGGGAAGTAGAGCGAAGAGCCGGAAACCTGATGGAGCAGAGCAGGCGACACCAGGCCTGGTTATCACCACTTTAAACGCGCACTCACCTAAAACCACATGGTGTAAAGATTTATATAATTATTTATCTCCAGTGTGGAACAATCGCGGCAACAGCCATCGCACGATAACATCCTGTACCCTCCACAGACAGCCAGGCTTACTTAACAGGAGCAAGCACCGGCCTGGCAATGATCACCACACTGACCATGTCGAAGAAAAAATACTGATTGGAGCGGATTTAGCGCATTTGCTTGGAAACCCAAAGGTGAAAAAACAGATTCGCCAGTTTTCCAACTTGACTTATCGGACTCACCTCAGTCGATGCTCCGCTGTCCCGTCCTCCACAGGAAACCTTGAAAACAGTGAGGTCGCTCCGGCTCATACGCGTTCCTCCTTTAAATCCGGTGAGATTTTGCGAAGCCCAAAACCTTTATAACTAGCTGGATGTTTATACTTAATCGCATTTTTGCGAGCACTGGAGCCCTGTCGGTGTAACCTCTGGCTGACAGGATAATGTGTGAAGCGGATGGGAGGGCACTTAAGCGGCCAGCAGCCCTGGAAATATTTTCCAATGGCAGCGCCGCTTTCCTCCGTGCGTAGCTGTGACGGCACCGCCACACGCACGTACAGTCATGACCACACTGACGGTCGGTGTATTCATTTTATGCTACATCATCTCATAAATTATTATTTGCTTTATTATTATTAATATTTTTTTTAAAATGTTGGTAACCTTTCAGAAGTCACTGTTGTGCGTATTCTCGCGAGGATACATTCTTACTGTGATTTATATCGCGCATCTTCTGTGGTGTTTATAGTGATAAAGGTCTGTGTTTGTCTCCTGGGTGTGTGCCCATCACTCCCCCTGCTGTTATGCACGTGGAGCATTTGAATTATTCAGCCAGATAAGACAAAACTACCACGACGAAACATGACATCATGTGGAAGTTATTCGTTTTAGAGGGAGAAGCTCGCACCTCAAGGAAAAGTAGTGTCTGTTCCTTGTGCTGTTTCTTTTGCTTCCTTTTTTTTTACTGTTTAAATGAGTTGTCCACTGACTGTTTCATTGATAAGTATTTCCAGACCTGTGAGGATGGGTGGAGTAATAAAAAAATCCAAGCCGAAGCTTTGAATCAGGTTTGGGTGTTTAAACTTTGATAAGGGCGGCCCCTGGTGGCCAAACCCAGAGATAACATTTCTATATTATTAATTAGAAATAACTTCTCTTGTTTAGGCACATTTTAATTAGTGCTTTGTGATCCTGCAAAGGTTGGTATTGATCCGACAGCAAGTAAATACAGGATCAGTATTGCCGACACCAATACTGTCAGCATATAAGTGTACCTTATACAGAGGAGAGCAGTGTGATAAGATTTATAAGATGAATCATCATCAGTAAAACACTGACTTTTACTTTCCATAAAAACTAGTGAACAAAACAAAAATCTTTTAACATGTCATGTTTTTTTTTTTGTTTTTTTTAAACTGGGCTATTTGGACACCTGGGACGTACATGTGTTGATCCTACCCACTAGTATCGATTCGATAGCAATACCTGCTTTGGTATCGATGCCATTTATTTTTGGATTGATCCACTCACCTCTAATTTTAATCAGTATGTGTTTATAAGGGCAGCACTTTGATTAGTGCCGTTGCCTCACAGCAAGGAGGTTTGAATCCACCTTCTGGGTAGGGCCTTTCTGTGTGGAGTTTGCATGTTCTCCCTGTGTCTGCGTGGGTTCTCACTGGGTTCTTACTGGGTACCATGCCTTCCTCCCACAGTTCACAGACATGCAGTTTGTCGGGTTAGGTTAACTGGGGATTCTGAATTAACCATAAGCGGTGAATGATGTTAACCTCACGACAGATTTCCCACAGACGCTTACATATTCAAGAAGACACAAAGCCAAAACAAAATTAATATTCTTTATTATATTGCTAAAGCTGTCATAACACAAAAATAACAACATTTTTACCTCCTTAAACAAAATGCATTAAAGCCTGAACTCTACAGGGACAGACTGAGAGGTCAACTCTCTGTGGGGAAGGAAAATAGCTAAAAACTGAACTGGAAAACAGACTTAACTATACTTTAAAACTTTCACAAACTATAAACTTCTTATAGGATATACTGACATTTGGCAAATATAATATTTATATATATTTATGCTAGTGATTTAAATATGGGACTTACAGGTTAATGATACAAGTTTTAAATGAGTAGACGGAGGTTTTTAAGGCGCAATCTGTTTAGCAAACTCTTAGTGTGGTTGTTGTCATTCCACTTTCAGTTCAGTCTCTAGGGGGAAAAAAATCATCACTTTAAACAATAATTTACAAAAAAAAAAAAAAAAGGTTTTGGTGTTCCCGCTCAGATGAAAATGCGCTGTTTGGACTGAACTGAAGTGGGTGCAGCTCTGCACAAGACCTGGGCTCTTAATACTGATGAGACTTAAAACCACACCTGCTTGGCATTTTTCTTACAAAAAACAAAACAGTGTGCTTTCAAACCATCTTATCTGAATTTATGATGCAAAATATACAGATGTGTGAAATGAGGGACTGACAGCGGGACAGTCGTGAACATTTGACTGAAAACTTTAGACGGCACTCATCGAGGGAACAGCTAAGCCACTCTGATATTTTATAGTAAGTATAAAAATAGAGACGAGTTGAGGAGGAAGACATTTAAAGAATGAGAAATTAAATAAATTAAAATCGTGTGAGATCCTGGACTAACTAAATAATATTTACAATTTCATACATCCTGTAGTAGCCATGGTCTCACAGTGCTTGAACTGAAATGCAAATCAAATACAGACTGAGTGACACTAACTAGCCTGTTTAGCCTCTGGTCTAAGGACGGGCCTAGTACCTCATCTTATATGATGGTTTTTATGCGATTTCCTTGTCGATAACATAATCACCTTTGTAAAAACAACCAAAAACAACAAAAAAAACTAATTTAAAGTGGCAGTTGTAAAAACGTGGTCTGAAGTCTGAAGGACAGAAACATCATGGCGTTAACAAAAATATCATTTAACTCTGAAATAATGCTTCAGGTTCAATAAAATGTTTAGTTCTCTCTCTCTTTTTTTAAACAGAGATATACTTTGAGATTTATTACTTCCGCTGTGAGCAATCAACGCGAAGCAGCTCATACTGTGGTCAATAAATGACAAAGGAAAGAGGTCGTATATTAACACGAGAACCTCTGACAAGGTTTAATCTGCAACCCATGAGCGTGTAGAGATTGCAGATTAAATGAGTCATAAACTGAGGAGAGGTAAACCCAATCCACTTGGAGGCAGTGGGGTATAATGATCCTTATGTCCTGTTAAAAGATGTGGAACTGATTGATTTTGAACGATTGAATGAGCGATGCCGACACTCCCCGGTAACACAGACGTGCAAAATTATTTACAAACCGTGTCAATATGAACCCTTATAAAGAAGAACAGGACACAACTTTAGTCTCTCTTAATGTCACAGCGTCAGACATGTGACACTTTAGTCACACTGTAGCCTCCTACGACTCCGAATGCAACACAAAGTCATTTCCTTTGCTTTTGTTTTGTTTTCTTTAGGAGCTTCCTGTGCTCATGGTGTCTCTGAGTATTGATGCATACTGCATTTAAGTCTTTGAACTGTGACTGGAAGCTCAGCAGCTATGAACAGCCATCAGGGCGTGCCTCCAAATAAGCACTGATGCAGGTCAGGAGTTGCCAAAAATGGAGCCATCAAAGGCCAGCCGCTGAAGCCGTTACTGTTATAGAGCACTTTAATATCGCTCTCTCAAGGGCGTGTCGTACCTGCAGAGGTTATTGCCAAGTCATCAACAGTAAGAATGCTGATCCCACCACAACAGTACAGTGCACTCCCAAAACACTGAGTCTGTGTACACATAATATACAGTACTTTTTTTTTTTTCACTCAGAGGAGACGTAAGTATTGTGTGTATGTGTGAAAATAATGAGTGATCAGTGTGGTGCTACTTATTAACAAAAACATGCTGTGTTTTCTGCTGCTCTTTTACATCCGTGGGCCTGGAATTACAGCTTATACAAGGATTAGCACAAATGGCCTCATCCAGAGTGAGTTATTAACCTGGCTTTATATCATTTCTGAGGCAACGTAAGCCCAATAAGACAACTGCTATTGTCTTTTTTTGAGTGATTGTAAATGGGGTCTGTAGTAGGAGGTTCTCACAGGTGACAAAAGCCAGCAGATACAACTGATATTGCAATGTGTTATAAGAAGCCTTTTAAGTTTACACATTGCACTTCTTATCTGCAACGTTCCTTTTTCCTAAAGCTTCTGACCTAATTTACAAATGAGGTCACACGTCTCGTGCGACCTTTGCCGAATCACGCGATGCGTGGTGCAGAGCGATCGTTGGTGAAGGTTCTCTTGAGCTTGACCCCTTTGCGGATGGCCATCAGCATGTCTCCTTCTTCTTGCTCTCCTGAATCCTCTCCTCCTCCCTCCTGTCTCATCTCACTCTGAAGGTGCTGCTGGCTCACATAGTTGGGTAGATTGGGAGGGTTGGTTGTGGCCTGACCGCTCCAGGACGCCATGGGTAGCGTGCCGGGATCCTCCCCTCCTCCAAATGTTGGAGAACTGGGGGATTCTTCTCTGCCTCCCATCTCCTCGCCTCTGTTCCCATTAACAGCTCCTGGCATATCAGGCACCGTGGGGATCTTTACAGGAACGACAGGAGTGCGAATGGGAATGGGGCCTGTACCTGTAACGGAGCCCGAACGGCGTCCAGGTTTCGATGAAGGCGTGCGGCGGATTGTGGCAACTCCAGGGGTTACAATAACTGGACCGTGGCCTGTAGAAATGGGAAGAGAGGCATTTTGGGAACTGATGGTCACGATATTTTATCACCAACATTAAGAAAGTGGCCAAAACAGTTACCTGTAGGCGTAGGGGGATACTGTGCAGTAGGAGTAGATGGATAAGCGCCTGTGTGGATTGATGTGGAGGGATAAGGCCCCGTTTGGTAGGCCCCCGGGCCAGGATAAGGAACCTGACTGCTGGGTAGCCCCGCTGTGGAGGCTGGGCGTTTGGCCTGGAACATACGTCTGTATGACTGAGTGATATCACTGTTTCTGGGGATGGTGGAGGACTTATCAAAGTCAGACTGCTGCTGCTCAGACTCTGGGTCTCCAGCCATTGAGAAGTAGTCGTAGTCTGATACTGGAATGAAACAAATAAAGAAATAAGCAGTTTATGCACCCAGCCACGTGACGTATGATATGATGCTAGCAAGTTACTTTAAAAGTGGTGAGTGTGCTACCTTGTGATGGTATAGTATCCTCAGAGCAGCAGGGTGTGTTGGTCTGTGTGCTGTAGCCACTGGAGCACTGGATAGAGTCTCTACTAGACCTCTGGGTGTCCAGTTCCAGACCTCTGGATAAGGCCAGAGCCAGATCATCCTGGGCCTCGATATCCCCGGTCTGGAGAAAAACAGATGCAATCAACCAACAAAAAGAAAGAAAAAACAAAACATTTAGTAACAATCTGAATGTTTGCCTGGAACCAGTCAGGTACAATTCATTAAAGTCATTAAAGTCATTAGATTCAACCCATTAAAGTCATTAAATGGGGACATTAGTGGTGGGAGGCTATTCATATCATCAAAATTCCAGGACAAAAACATCGGCCTGCAAGTAGTTTAACGTGGGTTCACCTGAAAGTCAAGTATCACAGTTGGCAATACACATAGACTGATCTCCGTTTACAGATTCATGAGTTAGTAGCAGTAAGATAGAAATGAATCACAGAGGAATTTTTATTTGGCTAGCAAATGACCACAGCTTTTAAGCATTAGGGAGGGATCTAAGCAGAAATCATGTGGTGCTCCTCGGCATAAAAAGCCATGAAAAATTGAGAAGAAGTTAATTGAAGTTAATCAACAATTTATGGAGAGCATTCATGTAAAGTACACCAGTAAATTTCTCACCTGTTGCTATTATTAACAGTATATTTGTCCAACACAAGAAGAGATAAAAAAACAGGCTAAACAGTAAGAAGTGCAAATGAGATTCCTTAATTAGGAAAAATGTGTTACAGAGAGACCAAAAAACCAAAAGAACATTTGGCTGAAGCCTCACTGGCTAACTAACAGCATGCTTGTTTAATCAGTTAACAAAAAGAGGGAGACGGAGACAAAAAACTGACCCCGACAGCCGCAGGTGTGTTCCTGTTCTTGTCTTGCACTAATGCTGATTGGCTTGGTGTTTGCAATGCAGCTGGAGCTGCGGTCTGGGCAGAGGGAGGGCTATTATCACAGTTCATACTCCCATTACTGTCCATCACAGCTGGACTCTCCTTGTCTTTCTTTCTCCGTAACGTGTTGACCATAGGCTGGTCATAAGGCCCAGGCTTCGCCCAGTCCTGTTAAAAAACGAGATGCAGATGTCAGTGTCTGTTGTTCATACTACATTTTTGGACTCAACTAAAGTAGGTAAACAAAATAAAGAAAACCCAAATAATTCACTGAATGTGTGTTCAAACTGTAGACAAGGAGGATGGAAATATGTCGATCGTCAACTCAGAGGAGATGGACAAACCTTCCAGCTGGGGACTCGTGATGAAGGCATCATGGGGGAACCCAATGTGCAGTAGGGAGGGTAGTCTGGCAGCAAGGCCGATGCAGGACGTGACCATGAACGAGTGGGGCAGGAGGTGGAGGTTGAGGAGGAGGGAGGGAAGAAGGGGAAGGCAGTGCTTGACACTGAGCCCAAACTGCCCCCGTTGCTATGCAGGTAGGGGGAACTGGCTGGGCTGTAGTGGTCGAAACCATTGGACAACTGTTTGTGTGCATGCCGGTCAGGAGGAGGGATGAGAACAGAAAGAAGACAAACAAACAAATGTGTAATGGGATAAATCATTTAAATGATAAAACAGTGGAAAATAAAAACAAAACATAACTGAGGATAACTCAAGTACAGGAAACACAAAAAATATACTAATCAAATCAACACAGAAGAAAGGAACTGCTCACGAATGCTGAAATGAATGAAAACTGGAGATGCACATACAGCACACAGAGTACCTTGTACCTGAATCGATGGCACACACACCCGGGTTTAGAGTTTAGTATGAGGAAAGCATGTTGCGTGTGTAAAGCTTATAAGATTCATTGTGGATGAGTGTTTATCACCTTGTCAGTAGAGGGCTGAGGTGCAGTAGTATCTGCTAGTGAAGAAGGGGTGCTGCAGTCACTATGCAGCAGCCCTGTCTCTGACATCTCAGAGGAGCTGGAAGTGGGACAAGCCTGGGACAGCGAGGGCAGCGGCAAACAGGCAGTGACACGAGACCAGAAGGAGAGAGGAGCCGTAAAAAGAGGAGGGAGCCATCACAGACGGACGTGTAAAAGGAAAGAATCAAAAGATAGACATGTCAGCAGGTAGCGAGATAGAAGCAGAGAGAAGCAGTTTGTTAAGAAAGCAGAGGCAACTTTTTCACTGTTCTCAGCAGTTAGTGCAGTGCACAGCCGAATGACTGCAGAAGAGGTGCACTGGGAGTCAAACCAGCATTAAATGTATGGACAGCAGCAGTGCGAGGTTGAGTGCTGGAGGCTGGAAACACAAAGTTCCTTGTGATGTGTAAAGTGTGAGCTGTGAGGCCGTTCTCTTTGAAACTCTTTCAGCTACTGTAACTACACCAAGAAAGAGGCAACGAGGAGGCCGATTCCCAGGACTGTACTGTAAATGGGTCAGAGTTAGACTTGCCAAACCACATTCAGTGCATCATAAAAACTTGGAGCCTAACTCTACCAATGTGTTCTGGACAGGGGAACTCTGGTTGCTGGCATGCCAAGACAACATCAACTAGTGCAGCTGCTCTCAGTGCTGATCTCCAACCGCGGAGCCCGCACAGACGATCCCTTGGACTACCTCGCAGACAATTAGATAAAAGTGACAGACTGAGACCTGCTGATAGAGACATGCTCTTAGCGACTGTAAAACATAATGTTGATGCTCTAACATGCAATTTTGCTGTAATTCATTTAATGAAAATACAATACACACCGCAGTGTGTCACAGCAGTTGACTTTTTAATAGCAGGATGGGCCTGAACCGTTTTGCCCTGGGCTAGAATGGAGGCAGACTAATTTCCTTCACATTTATGCTATAATAATAGCAGTGAAATGACTTCACCATGATCACACACACACACACTAACTGCTGCCAGCTAACTGTCTCTCATAGTCTTGAGAGAGTTGGATCCAAAATTATGGTCAAGTGTGGGTATCTGAGGCCTTTTTCTTACCTTTTTTTCAGCTGGCAGTGGCGAGGACGACTTGGATAATGTGTACTGGTCTTGTGATGAAGAAATGAAGCCCGAGTCGTGGGAGGAGATGCTAGGAAGCCGAGCTGGGGTCTGCTGGGGTAGCGTGGAGCTGCGGTATCGATGGCGAGGGTGATGGTGGTGGAAGAGGTGGTGTGAGGAAGAGGAGGAAGAAGAGGAGGAAGGAGAATGAGAGTGAGAGCCACTGGATCCCCTGGAGTCACTACTGTTAACGCTGTTCAGACTACTGTGAAAGGGGAAGGAGCAAGCGATGAGGGTAAAGAGAATCAAGTGCACCCAAAGGCAGATTGGGTTGAAGGGGGGATGATTGGGTAAGGAGGAGATAAAAGGAGTAGACATAAAGGCAAAGGTTTGGGGTGGGGGAGTGGAAAAGACATGGTGGGAAACAATTAAAACACCACACCAAGATGCAGCAGGCAGTGAATGAGGCCAATCCCCTCAAAAACAACAACACAAACCAACTCAAGGCGACTGAAATCATAGATGGCAATAATTGCAGGCAGGATTTGTGCGAGCTTTTTGTAAATATTCACAGGAAAAAAATCATGAAAAACAAAAACAGCATAAACAGTGGGTCTTAATTACTCCGTGACTTCTAAATTAAAAGATCTGTCCTACTATAAATGCAGCGTGAAGCAAATTATGACAATAAAACAACTATATGCAAATCAAATCTATAACCAGCTCAAGCTGCTAGTGCTGTACTATGATGCACCATCTCATAAAATGTGTATGCATTGACCAAGTCGCCAAAATCTCAGATGAAAATGATATATTTGCAAAAGCCTTAAGAAACAGGAGGAAAAGCAGCATTTTTTTGTTTTTGGCCTGAAAGTCTTGCATTGTTACCATATAGCAGTCAATCATAATCTAACATGTAATTTAAAGGTTTTGGTCCAATCATCACACCCACAACCCTGAAATAGATTTTAGCACATTTAAAAGGAAAAAGACGTAAAGCAATACACAACCCAGGCATTAGACTTATTTCCTTAAACCAGAACAGCTCTGGAAAACGAATCATTGGAAGATACACAAAAGCAGTGAGGACAGAGTAAAGAAGAGAAAATCTGAACAGCTAAAAATCAGTAGCTGCTTCCTTTTGTCAATTCTCCTTCATCTTTCTTAACACTTTTCACCAAATACAGTTATACCAAAACATATCTTTAGCAATGCAATAAGAAGATTCTGCAAAGTATTGCAGATAATTTTGGCCACTAGGTGGCAGACAAAGTTTAGCAAAGCCAGTAAATCACTTACTCCTACTTAAAAATCTCTTAAAATTGATACCAGCTATCTCCCAAGCAGATTCATAAGCACTGATATGGTTAAAATGACAGTTTTGCATATTTTAGTAGATCTTGCAATGTATATATGGGACACTGTTATAAAACTGTGGAGTCTCTAACTCGAGGACACACTGTAATGCAGTTCCATTTCTCTTATCACTTTATGGAAACTGGTGACAAAAAATGGCATAATTAAATTTTACTTTTATTTAATTTTAAGTAAAGTGAATTCCAAAAGTTTTTATGGGTGTAGATTCATGTGTGCTTATAAAACTATGCCCCTCTTTCACTTATTTGAGCCTACCTGCACATGCTAGACTTCCTGGACATGGTGGTGCTGGGGGATGAGGGCGGAGTTTGATATGACCAACCATAGTCTGAGCCCTTCAAGTCCAAGATCACCTGAAATGGACAAAATTATTAGCTGTTTTTTTCAGAGTTGAGAAAAAAAGGTAGTAAACAGAAATTTTAACAAAGCACAAAAATATGACACACATAATGAACAAGTATTTTATCTTTAATGTTTTTCCTCACCTGTTCACTTGCAGGGGGAAGCTTGTGTGGGTCTGAGGTCAAGGCTTTGAGGTCCTCAGAGATGGTCTGGAGATGGGTAACCTCTCCCAACATAGAAATCTCCTCATCCTACAAGGACAGGACATGTAGACAAGGTGATTAAACACTGAAATGTAATGACTAAAGTTTAAAAAAAAAAAGCTTACATTTTAGTGTCTTAAAGAAAAAGAAAGTTAAACGTTTTCTATCCAGTGTGTGGGATGTAAAAAGCACAGAGCCTGTGGAGTTAATACATTTTTCTGTTGCTCTCTCTGAGTGGTTACCCAAGGCCCATTTCTCTTTCCTCTCCCCTGCTGCACTCACCACTATAGGCCGCAGCATGGCTACAAAACAGCAAAATCTCTGCCTCTCCTCTATAAGAGCCTTCCTCAGGGCCTGCTTCTCCGTCTCTTCCAGCAGAATGTATTTGTCACTGACATCCTGCATGGCGCTGTCCAACTGTGGCTGGATATCACCACGACCTTGGAGGGGGAAGAAAAAAGAAAAACAGGGAAAAAAAGAAGAATCTACGTCAATAGAGGAATATAAAAATGAGATCAGAGATGTGATCAAATTGACAGGTTAAGTATGAAAACAATACTTTTTACCTTTGTAATTCCTTCACAGCACAGATATTAAACAGAATAGTTACCCTAGTGTGAGACGCATGAATAATCACTACTTCTCTTTGGTTTTAGCTTGGTCCTAGCAACTTGTACTGCTCTGCAAGTTGTTTATTGAGGTGGACATTGCTGTTGTAAAAGCTACTGTCTGAATTTCTTAACTACTCCACACTGCTCCTTGTAAAGAGCCACTCTTGTCCCTGGAGCTTCCCATCTTTTGCTCAGAAGTGGAAAAACAAGTTATCAACCTTAGGCTAAGCTTTCGCACGTCTTGGAAAGCTTCCCATATGTTATGATAAGATAGTCAAAATGGCACTCGCTTCCATCTATCTTTCCACTACCCTTTGTCGATTCCTGTGAATTTCTGGAATGTGTTAAGAGAGAGAGAGACTGTGTGCATCAGCTTTCATAATCACAAGAGTCCGGGGTATTGACACAACCATCTGGTCCTTGTGCTGCGTTTTCATATGCATGTATAAATCCAGGAATGTCTGAGGACATTTGCAGTCCCAAAGGTTATAGTGTCATTCAGCACTTTCTGTTCTGATTCTGTGTTTAGAAATTGCATTTAGGTGTATGATTTTAAGACAGGATACCCTGAAGTCAAATCAAATCCTCCTGAATTCCCTCAGGCAGCAGGAAAGCTGACGACTACCCGACACTGTGCTTCAAAGGCACTTAAATTACACTTACACGCAAACGTATACACACGCACAGAGTTTTAACTTTGATAATCAAGGTTAAGCATACACTTGCAAAGTGAACAAGGTCTGTGGTCTCTTTGTCTACTCTTGTGTCTGGGCAAAGATCTTTTGTTGACGTTTCATGTGAGGCCCTTTATCATGCACATAGATACCAGAGAAAACACAGAGATGGAGTTACGCAGGTAAATCATCCTCATCTCAAATGTAAAACATACTGTAAGCATGCGCATGTCATCCTGAGGACAAACAAGCTTGTTCCTCGTGGACGTGTCCATGTGTGGTTGATGCATTTTTAACAGGATAAAGCAGCAGGAAGATACATTTTTATAATTAACAGTGACTTGCAGAACACACAAATACCAGCATATGAACACTACAAATCTAAATATCACGGGGCAATCTGGGTCTGTAATGACTGTGTACAAAAAACAAGAGACGAGACAAAAGAAGCTTCAATATGAAGGGAATCCATTTACCAAGTTTAGCGGGTGAGTTTGACACTGGACTCTGAGGAATGTGAGCTGTGTGTGTCTTTATGGCAGCTAAAAAGTAAATTGGCTGTAAAAGCTGGACTGGAAAGTCCAGATTGAAGTATACATTTTCAGTTTCATATAGATCCAAATGCAACTTCTGAGGCAACCCAGGGTACAATTATAACATGCAAGGGTTTGTGGAGAGCTGGCTATATGAGCAAACTTTAAAGGGCTAAGACAGACCTCACTCAATAGTCTGGTTTCCATTGCAGGACTGAACTCATTATAGGGAAAATCTTATCCCTCCTTTAAGGCAACAAGACAAGGAGGCATGTAATCAGTGCTGTGTGTCTGTCACTTAGGTATAAAATGCAAAAACTACAAAACCAAATTTCATGAATTGTAGTGGAGTGATGGAGCGCAGGCACAGGAAGATCCCCTTACAGTCTGGTATGAATCCAAACAGCTATTTGAAAACAATGTTGAGCTCTCTTAAATAAAAGTTTGAGAGCGGTGAGTTATTATTATGTTTTACGTAAAATCATGCATCTGTAAGGTGTAAGTACTGGCAATAATTGAATCTAAAAAATGTAAACTCTAATGGGAAAACACCCTTTGCATGCCATGATCGCAAAAGATGCTCTGAGCGAATGTACGCTCTCTTATTAATACTCATTTATATGCAGTATGTCAGACAAAGTTAAAAAATGTTCTTATCATATTGTATCAATGTTTTCCTTCACTCGGGTTTGGGACTAAGCCCACGCTAGGTCTCAGTTGGCCTCGGCGTAGAAGAATAGCATTTCAACCCCCAAAGCCTGTGGTGTCTCCTCAGCATGCAGGAAAATGAAGGCGCACACTGAATTCTGGTTTTCTTTACTTTAAGCATTGGCAGACGGTTTTCTCAACAAAACCGATGTGGTTTTGGAAAGACGCTACTGTAAGTTGACGTACTTTGTCTGAAACAGATGGAAAGCCAAATATTTTCTTTGTTGCTGTTTTTTAGTGCTCGCGAGTACCTCAAGTAGTGCTTCTAATTCTGCTTCTGTTAACGGTCGAGGCTCTTAAAAAGCAGCTGATCCCTTTACTCGCTCGATTACATGAACAGTGTAAAAGTTGCAATGTACTAATTGGTTTATGAGTTTAGCCTCTTTAAAGTCAAGTATGAGGGAAACATGCTTATTTACAATAGCGTGTACTGACTAAACCCCCAAACAGGTACTTGTTAATAACCTGCTTATAATATTCAACCAGAGGCCATATCTGTTACTTAATAACATCAGAGACTTAATAAAGATACTACAATTGACATAAATGACCTAAACACTCACACACAGGGACTCAAGTGTATGGACACAACTCAGGAGCATACTGCCATGAAATGACAGTTGTGGTAAGAAGAGGTGGTGTTAGTGTTGGTTACACATTGGGTTTGTCTGCATTCCTAGTGTCTGAGCAGCTATGTGGATGACAAGGTTTTGATAGCTACTTTCTATTTCCCTTCAACTGCAGAAAACCACCAAGGTATAATAAAGATCTGTGGTCACTAACCGCACACTACAATCTACTTCACCACCATTTTTAATGTTCAATCAGACAATTGGCGCTGTAAGAGAAAAGGAGAGACGGTCAAATAATGTGACTGTACAGAATTCATAGGATATATGAACAAATAGCAATTGTAGCATTAGGTACACTGGTTATGTTTAAGTGCTTATTAATGTAAAAATCTATTCAGCCAATCACATGTCAGCAACTCAATGCGTTTAAGCATGAGGACATGGTTAAGATGACTTGCTGAAGTTCAAACGGAGAATCAGATTGGAGAAGAAAGGTGATTTAAGTGACTCTGACATGACATGATTGTTGGTGCCTGAAAGGCTGGTCTAGGTATTTCAGAAACAGAATTTGGGGTAAACAATATAAGCGTGGATTCATCTTGCCTAATATCAGCGGTTCAGCTGGTTGTGGTATAATGGTGTGACACACTTTAGGCCTTTTTGTACAAACTGAGCATGAAACTGAGTGTTCTTGCCGACCATGTCGATCCGTTTATGACCACCATGTACCCATCTTCTGATGGCTGCTTCCAGCAGGATAACACACCATGCCACAAAGCTCAAATCATCTCAAACGGATTTCTTGAACATAACAATGAGTTCACTGTACTCAAACAGCACAGTCACCAGATCTAAATCTAATAGAGCACCTTAGGATTGTGGTGAAATGGGATGTTCTCATCATGGATGTGCAACCAACCTATGTGTGTGATGTTACCAAGTATGAACGCCATGAGGAATCAGAGGAATTGGCCAGTGGTCCTTTTATTAGCAATGCTAGGTTGTGCAAATGACTGCAGAGAGCTTTTTTAGGTTAAAAGTAAACCCAAATCATCCTAAAGATTCAAGAATTCAGCTTTTTTCTTTTCAGTTGTTTTGAGTTGTTTGAATCAGGTGGTTGAAGTAGCCCCCATTCGATTCACATGTAGATACATGTGCACACCCAAATGAGATTAACTGCTTCAGCTTTCACGAGGGCAATGATTACATTAGGTTGCAGTCACAGGCTGTTTCTTAGAACGGCCAGGGTCTCAGGTCAGAAAAACACCCTCACAAGACACGTATCAAACACCAGCTATCGACTGACCAACACAAGCAGACAGATGGTGTCTTACATCTGATAGCAAATGGAGCAGTCTTCTTTCAGTGTAGCATATTAGAATCTACTAACCTACTGCTTTGCATTTTATTTAAAGATCTGTTTGTGCTGCTATCAGTCAGGTTTAAAGAAGCAAAGCTAGTTACGATTGTCTTTGCTCACATCAGTGTGGAAGTCTCCAAAATGCCTAAATAGAAGATGTCTATATACAAATAGCAATCAATTTGGAATTAGTATGAAATATTAAAGGATGGTTAGATTAATTTCTTTCTTTCAAACAAGAGCTGTTTATAAAAAACATCACGTCGGCTGTTTCTGTAGTTATGCTATGACAGAAACAAATTAAACCGCCTATAAATGTGGTTAAAGTTAAGGTGATTATCAACACAGTCCCTCAAATCAGGAACTACAGACCATGAATATATAAACAAACAAAGATAAGGTAAATGAAGCATCTACATAAAGTGGGAACCCTGGTTTCTCCACCCCTGAGGAAAAAACAACAACAACATGCCAATATGTTGTGGCAACCATCGAGTGCAAACAAGAGTTGCCTCACCTGTAGAAAAAAAAAAAATGAGCATGCAAATAACTGGAAGCATTTACACACATTAAAATTTGCATACAAAGATCCATGGTACCTATTTCACAAGACAACCAAGATGCTTGGTTAAGCACAATGGCGTGAGCAACAGTGTGGACAGTGTGTCTATTCTATAAGCTGACTTACCGAAATTATCAGCTGCAGTGCAGCGTAAGGTGAGGGATGGTATCAGAACCACATGGGGACAAGGAAAGGAAAAAGATCCAAGTCAAGTGAAGGAGCGCCAGCGCTAAACACTAATCATCACATGATTTTGGAGCATTGTGTGAGTGAATGGACCCTTTAGCATTTTAGGAACCTGAGAAAAAACTAAAACAGTACTTCAATGTGCTTCAATACATTGTTTCCACTCAGAAATAGATTACATATACAGTAAGTTTTTATGTATATTTGAGTGAGGAATTATTGACTGGCCATGTCTTTGTTTCTTATGTCCTTTTAAAACATTATTTTGCTGGATATGTTTCACAGATTCAAATGTATATTCCTGAGTTAAATCTAGTGCTGAGCTGAGACTTTTTTTTGGCTTAAGTGTTTTGTACGAGTTATCCACTGATTTAAAAATGAACCCGCAATATCCCTAAAGATACTGAAGGGATATCGGACTAACTCCTTCTTTGTGTATCGAATTTTTTTTCTAGGTAGGTGAATGTGTATGTAGAACCTGAGCCAAGAAAACGGCAGAGGGAAACAAGCCCTACCCTCCAAGGGAGTGTTTACCAAGTAAGGTAATGTTTAGCCTCAGTAGAGCTGCACAACTAAATCAGTGGGGACAAACGTCTACACACATCGCTGGTGTCTAATGAAAAACTCACATATATAGTTTGGGCATTTTCCTATTACAAGAAGATTCGTCAGCTTAAGACACGTAAAAGTTTGTCTTACATTTAAAATAATCAGGTTTTTAATTTAGTCCTGAATGTAAATTTACAGTAGATGGTTCTCTTAAATATTGTAAATATTGTAGCGGAGCCAAATATGTCTTGTCTGTTTTTCCTTCTACCCTCATGTGTCTTTATTTTTAATTGTTTTTTTAAACTTGCGAGATACAAAGAAGACCCCCCCTTTTTTAGCATGAATTAGTTTATGTTGTGTCATGTGTAATCCATTTACTGTTACCAGCATTTAGCAGGTAAAATTATTGCAAAAGTTAATTAAAAAGTACCTTTTTTTGCTTTCTTTTGAAGTTTCAGCGTGTCTGATGACTTCTTCTTAATTTCCTGCCGAGCTCTTTTGTACTCTGGTTCACATGGACAAGATTAATAAGGTCAACTAACAGTTTTAAAGTACAGTTTTCCACAAACGTATTATGTGAGATGGGAAGAAAAAAAATAGAAAAAAATGACAAAATAATTATGTATTTAAAGCTTTGGTAACATCTAATACAGTATGAATAGAGCTAACAGATTACCAATACTGCTTTTCCCACAATGATTGGAAGTTTTTTTTTGTTCATCCCACCTTTTGCATGGTCCTTGTCCAAAGTGTTGACTCCTCTTTTCCACTCCTCCATCTGTTCTTGTAGAGGGTTGATCAGACCCTCAAGGAAGCCCCTGTAAAAACAGCACATACCTCACTCCTGATCTAAGGTCAACCTGATCAGTTAACCACATTTCACCATATACACTAAGTATTTGGACAGGGACCTTTTTAGTCTTCAGGGTGTGTGCTTCAGCAGATTCAATTTGAAACTGAATTGTACCGAGTTTGAGATGTAACTGGAGTAGTTTTAGATCAATACAGAAATAATTGTGTGAAAGATACAGCAATTTGAACACAGTGCAAGGTTATACCTGCCCTCCAATTAAAACTTCAGACAGACTGTCAGACTTAAAACTTATTTGTTTAGTTTTCCTTTCTGTTTATATGGTATATGATTTTGTGTCAATCATTGACAGGCAGAGAGAGAAAAACACTGAGAAAAAAAGTACAGTTATATCTGTCAATCATTACCCAACCGTGCTCGTCTTCCAAGAGGTATCTGTGAGTGTGAGAGGTGGACAGCTGCAGTCTTAGTGCATGCAACTAAAATTAGACTATTCCCACTTGCAGACATTTCTACAAAGTCCCTGTGTGTGTGTGTGTGTGAGTTTGTGTGTGTGTGTGCATGCATTTGGGGGGTTGGTGACCCCAGCCCCCTTGTGTACAACTACTACTATGGAGCTCCAAGTGGAATCTCCACTGAAATGCCAGCTGAAATTAGAGAGCCCCTTGTCTGTGTAGTGTGTGTGTGTGTTTGTGTGTGTAGGTACAGAAGAGAGACCTGGTGTGTACGTCTTTACAGAGACATTATAGATGCACATACTGCCAGACGAATAGTCTCTTTCCCAGCATTCCACGACACGGCAATTTCACCCACACACACATGAAATGTCAAAACATGGCGGGCACGGTGTGGAAACAACTGAATTACAAACCGTTTTATTAGAGCTGCACAGCATGGAGGGCAGCGTGGGTCATTAACTGTGAGTTAATAATATAGGAACTAGTGCAAGAGGAAAAAAAACAGAAAAAAGAATCTACCTTTGCAAGTTGCAAGTTTTGAATCTAATCTCAAAGCAGCAACTGAGAGCGGCTCACACAATTGAATAGCACTATGGTTAAAAATAAGTAGGGAAGGGTGAAGCAGCACAGTAATATACAGTACTATAATGTTCCTTACGTGGAGAACTGTTTGAGTTTAGCCTCTATGCTGCGATGTCTCATACACATCCTGGTCAATGCTGATCCAATGTCTCTTGTGCCACCTGAAAGACAGCAAAGAAGAAAAAAATTTCCACGTTATTTTGTTAATAAATCATTTTAATTGTGAAAAATGTTCATGCCAGTGAACAAACCTGAGACATTTACCTAATGATACTAATGCACAGCTGCATGAGCAGTGTTCTAACCCCCTCTTCCTCCCACCAGTTTAATTTTACAAGAGCTGACAAATGATTGGGACTGAAACAAGAAAATGAAGAAAGGGAATGATGCTTGCTGATATTTGAATTCTTATTAGTAACAAACATTTTTTTCCAGTTTAGACTTAGGCACACTAATGCCTGTGAAACAGAAATTAAAAAAAAAAAATCCATCTGTGTCTTATTCCCATTAGCCAACAAGACTGTTTTTGATATTAACCATCTCACACGAACTGCCATCCAAAAGTTATATTTGCAATAATTTGCTTGAGATTGATTCATATTATAATTATATCAGAGCTGCAGCTGGACCATTTAGCAGGACCTCCAATTATATGAGTAACAGGAGAAAACGTTTAGCACAGAGCAAAAACAAAAAAAAGGAAAAATGCAGTCATGGGTCTTTAAAACAGATACAGTGGCTTGCAAAAGTATTTGGCCCCCTTGAACTTTTCCACATTTTCTCACATTACAGCCACAAACATGAATCAATTTTATTGGAATTCCACGTGAAAGACCAATACAAAGTGGTTTACACGTGAGAAGTGGAACGAAAATCATACATGATTCCAAACATTTTTTACAAATAAATAACTGAAAAGTGGGGTGTGCGTAATTATTCAGCCCCCTGAGTCAATAGTTTATAGAACCACCTTTTGCTGCAATTACAGCTGCCAGTCTTTTAGGGTATGTCTCTACCAGCTTTGCACATCTAGAGACTGAAATTCTTGCCCATTCTTCTTTGCAAAACACCTCCACAACTGCCCTGTGACGGCCTCAGAGGTTGTCTAAGAGAATATTGGGAGCAGCAACACCATGAAGTCCAAAGAACACACCAGACAGGTCAGGGATAAAGTTATTGAGAAATTTAAAGCAGGCTTAGGCTACAAAAAGATTTCCCAAGCCTTGAACACCCCACGGAGCACTGTTCAAGCGATCATTCAGAAATGGAAGGAGTATGGCACAACTGTAAACCTACCAAGACAAGGCCGTCCACCTAAACTCACAGGCCGAACAAGGAGAGCGCTGATCAGAAATGCAGCCAAGAGGCCCATGGTGACTCTGGACGAGCTGCAGAGATCTACAGCTCAGGTGGGGGAATCTGTCCATAGGACAACTATTAGTCGTGCACTGCACAAAGTTGGCCTTTATGGAAGAGTGGCAAGAAGAAAGCCATTGTTAACAGAAAACCATAAAAAGTCCCTCTTGCAGTTTGCCACAAGCCATGTGGGGGACACCGCAAACATGTGGAAGAAGGTGCTCTGGTCAGATGAGACCAAAATGGAACTTTTTGGCCAAAATGCAAAACGCTATGTGTGGCGGAAAACTAACACTGCACATCACTCTGAACACACCATCCCCACTGTCAAATATGGTGGTGGCAGCATCATGCTCTGGGGGTGCTTCTCTTCAGCAGGGACAGGGAAGCTGGTCAGAGTTGATGGGAAGATGGATGGAGCCAAATACAGGGCAATCTTGGAAGAAAACCTCTTGGAGTCTGCAAAAGACTTGAGACTGGGGCAGAGGTTCACCTTCCAGCAGGACAACAACCCTACACATAAAGCCAGGGCAACAATGGAATGGTTTAAAACAAAACATATCCATGTGTTAGAATGGCCCAGTCAAAGTCCAGATCTAAATCCAATCGAGAATCTGTGGCAAGATCTGAAAACTGCTGTTCACAAACGCTGTCCATCTAATCCGACTGAGCTGGAGCTGTTTTGCAAAGAAGAATGGGCAAGAATTTCAGTTGCTAGATGTGCAAAGCTGGTAGAGACATACCCTAAAAGACTGGCAGCTGTAATTGCAGCAAAAGGTGGTTCTACAAAGTATTGACTCAGGGGGCTGAATAATTACACACACCCCACTTTGCAGTTATTTATTTGTAAAAAATGTTTGGAATCATGTATGATTTTTGTTCCACTTCTCACGTGTACACCACTTTGTGTTGGTCTTTCACGTGGAATTCCAATAAAATTGATTCATGTTTGTGGCTGTAATGTGACAAAATGTGGAAAAGTTCAAGGGGGCCGAATACTTTTGCAAGCCACTGTAAATTCTAATGTCCTAATTATTGTGAAAAGATGCAAATGAACTCCACTGACTGCAGCTCACTGGCCTTCCTGACCTACTCTCTATCTACACTTCCCCATAAAACTGTCGACACTGAGCTACCAAATGCACATACTGTGTGTGTATATATATATATATTTATACACATGTATTCAGGGGTAAATGTGCTCGCGGCTAATATAAGATTCCACCAGAAGTCTTCAGGCTGGACAGCTAAGCAGGGCCCTGACGCTGATTGACAGAGCTATTGTCTGGCTGCTCGTTATGACTAGCCGCTTTCTCCGTGGGACTACTGCGAGTATGTCTATGTCGGTGTGTGCGTGACAGAGGGAAGTAGAGGGCAGAAGGATCCTGTATGAAATAGTGCAAAGATATCGTGATACTGTCTATGTGAGCACGGGTTTTGTGTGCGAGACTGTGATAATCTGATGTGAAGTGTGAATCCCCTCCAACAGAGCAAGCCATTCTGCTGTCAGCGCGGTCCTTACCGCGTGCAGAGACGCACGCAGAGCTGTCACTCACTCACACATTTACAGAATTGTCTTTGACTCTTAAACCCTGCACAAAACACAAGCTCTCTGACACTAACACAAAATAGAAAGAGAGAAATCCTACAGCTATAATCTGATAAAGACAGTTTGGAAATTTCACCAAGTGCATTTCAGGCTTGTCAGCATCTTGTGCCATCTGGTGTGAAGTGTGTATCTCAGATTAAGCCAGGGTGGGAAAATGCTGGGCCCAAAATTATTCTCCCGTGGAACTACTGATTAATTTAGTGTCTAAATTCAATTATTAATAATGCTGAACAATAAAGCAGCACGAAAAGTGTGTGAATCAGCAACTTAAAGGAGTGTGGGATGGTATCAGCACTATCAGCAAAGTTCTTTCGTTCACTAAGCAACAAATGTTTTTGTAAGTGCACTAGAGTGACAAAATATCTCAGTGCCACCATCACACGTGTGGTTTGTGGGGGGTTTGAAGCCACAGTCAGGCAATCTACCTTTTGTCACATTCTTCTACAAAGACATGTTTTCACGCTGTTATGTTTTAGACTGCAGAAAGCTGGACAGAAATACTAGGTCATTATTATTAGGCTACTCTGGATTGTAAATCATCATCTAACCTTTCAACTTAACTCACTGTCCCACTGAACTCAGTCCTAACCAAATTTTACCCTCTTTCCATTCATTTATTCATCCTCTTTTTCCATTTGCTTGTTATTGCAGAGGGTGTGGCTTTTACATGCCATGAAAGACCTTTTTGTCATCCAATATCACAATGCTCATTCATTCCTGCGTCGACTTGTTTAGTCATCATATCTATCAATCTGCCCAGCTCTCCCTTACTATGTGTGCTTGTTATTCTAGAGGGTGTGGCTGATAGATGCCACAGTGCCACAGAGAGGCCACAGCCAAAAACTGGGTGGTTAGTTTCTCATTATAAAAGGTACCTTTGTGTAGTTGCAGCCCGTGCTGACGAATGAAGAGTTTGGTTTCAGTTGATCAGTCCTTTGCCACAACCTCACCCACTGTTATTGGATTCAATGAGGCAAATAAGACAACCAAAATCAGCTCATGCCTCGCAACTAAAGATGAACAGACCGCTGCCGTTAGAGCCTGATATTAACTACTGGTATCAGCATTTATGATTAAAAGGTAAAGAAGAGACGGGATAAACATCCTTCAACCGGGCTATGAGTGTTGTTGTTGCATAGTTTGTCAGTCAGAAGGCATTCTACGACTTGTTGGCAATGCCACAAGAACAACAAGTCGGGCAGAGCCTCAATGAGTAATCCTCAACTTGGTGTGACACTAAAACAATTATTGTATTATTTTAAACAGTGTTGTCATGTTATCTTAGTAAGGGCTCAGTAAAAACTGCACATAACAAAATTAAATCGTTAAAATCTGAAATAACAAAACAATATTTTTAATCTCCAACTATCGGTATCAGTAAGGTATTGGTCTTAAAAATCCTATATTTGTTGGAGTAGTTGTAATCATGCCAAAAGCATGGGGTTAACATGCAATACTAGGGGAGAAACTTCTCTTCCTACCACTATCACAGCAGGTAGCCAGTCACTGTGGCCCCTGCCTTGCCTCCTAGTTACCAAGGAAACTGTATACAATATGCATCTGTATTATCGGCGCCTACAACAATTTGATTTGGTGCCCCAGTAGTATAATAGGGGTTTCTAACATATGACACATATGCACATTAGCATTAATCACTCACACATTACATACACAGAGAAGTGTCAGGCTGATTTTCCCTGCATGCTCTCAGGATAAAATGGCTGCTTACACACTACATATAGTCTGCTCTGTCTGGCAATGATTGACCCCTGGATAGAAATAGCTGCACTGGCAGCTCCAGTTGTCTGCGACAGACGCACACAAAAAAAACAAACTTCAACTGCGTCAATACCAGGCCATACCACTTCTGTGTGTGTGTGTGTGTATAGTGGCATAGCTGGCTGTCAGTAGAAATAACTGCTCTCTGACAAGCTTGTTTTCAGAGGCTTGTAATTATCCCTGCACCACCAACTTAACCAGTCAAAGAAACTATAGGCTTCATTCTTTGGTGAGAAAAAAGGGAGCAAATTTAGCCGCAGAATGTTTCTGTATTTCACAATATTTTGGTTGTGCATGGTTTGGTTAGCCATTAAAAAAAAAAAAGCCTTCCCAATCAACAAAAGAAACCAAACAGTATGGAGCGAATGAAACATCTTCATGCTGCACTTTATTAAAAGAGTTCTTGGTGTTGATTAACTTAAAAACAAAAACATTTTTCCCCTCAATGAGTAATTTTCTTATTTTAAGAATCTCAAAGTTTTGTCTCATGGTTTCTGATATTTCAGCTTTCGTGTGAGCCAGCCCGCAGAGAGTCTGCGAGGACATTTGTGACAGTTTTCTCTCCGAGTGAGAGAGAGATAGTGTGGCAATTAGATGCCGAGTTGCCAAGTCTGTGTCTGTCCTCAACCCCCTTCCAGACTGTTCCTTGGAATGTCACACTGTGCTGACACAGGGAGAGTGTGTGCATGTGTGTTTTTGCACTTTGTCAGACTGCATTAGAAAGACAAGACTTCAAAGCGCTGGAGCACTCAAGGGTTTGTGTCTAAATGGACTGGAAACATACTGTAAAAGACACCCATCAGTTTAAAGTGTTTTTAGTTGTTATAACATCGTGGAGTGAGCGTCGACTGTTTGTTTTTGATTGGCTAATCTTTGAATAAACCGACCTGTTAGATAAACCTACTAGGCAACTGTCTGAAAGGCAGCAGGCTGTGTAAAGACGGAGGGCAAACATTCCTCTTTCTCTGTAGTTATACAACAAACTCTCAGGTTGCTCGTGGATTATGAAACAATCTGATGCAATCTGAAATCATCGATCGCCAAGGTATCAATAATGCAGGAACCAAGATAATACTGAATGCTTCTCGGCTATAAGCCTGCAGTTTGCACCTGCAGAATAATACAGTACATACTAAATATAAACTTATATGTTAAGCATTAGGTTTCTAGTTTATAATGACAACATACAGGCATACAGGGAATGCCATCTCGAGATTCTAAATAGCCCTTTTAGCCCTGCGTCAGACTGGGGACCTGTCCAGGGTGTACCCCTGGTATCTAGGATAGGCTCAGCACACCTGCAACCTTGAACGGGATAAGCAGAGGAAAACGGATGGATGTTAAGCATGTGTTTAAATATTTCTGTGGTGGATAAATTGTGTATATAATAGTTACAATAACTACAACATATAAAATAATAATAATAATAGTCCTATTTTTAAACTTATACCAGCTTTTCTTTAGACATAATGAGAAAATTATGAGGGAGGAAGAGAAATGGAGGGGGTGAGGGAAAAGTCAGTGAAGTAAATGTTAAAAAAGCCTCTATTTATTCATTTAAAACATGAGGGATAAAAAGAGCGGTGAACCAAAAAAGGAAAGGGGAAAGTGAGGAAGGAGAGAGCATGTACTACTGACATGTGGATGAGAGAGGTTAGTTAGCTAAAACCAACTCTGTGCATGGGCACCAGATGGCTGCTGTTAACTACGGGGCAGTGGTTACGCTGATAAGAGACTGGAGACTGTACAGCTGGTTACACACACACACACACACACACACACACACACACACACACACACACACACACACACACACACACACACACACACACACACACACACACACACACACACACACACACACACACACACACACACACTTCCAGCTGGACAGAGGTACGGTGATCTGTTCACGAGGTAATTAAAGAACCGGAGAATAAACATCCACACCGAGCCACCTAAATCTCACATAGCTGGTGTTTTTCACACCACAAAATGAGTGATGTCATTTATTTCAGCATCATTATGGAACACCAGCTTATTCAGAAGATTATACAACACTACTGAAACTAACTTATATTTATATGTTTCATTCGTGACTTTTTAAACTGCTCTGACAACCTTAATTTAAAGTAGGCCACATTTACAGGGGACATTTAGTCAAATCACCATTTTCTACTCATTTACGATAGCAGCAACAGAACTACCATGTTCTCATTACCATAGAGAACAACTCATTTTAGTATTTACCTAAAGAGGAAAACAGTGTCACATAGTGTCAGTGATTTAGTTTAAAGCTACTACTTTAACAATACTGTACAGGCTAAGAAAGAAATGAATCCGTAGACACACGCACACACAGCCCTAGCTGAGCAGTTGGCAAGCCCAGATGGAGCCACCCACACAGTACAGATAGAAGCTAGGATTTCATTCACTGATTTAACTACTTTGTCAGTCGGGTACCATACTATTAGTGCCCAATTACACATTTCTATAAATGTAAAACTAAGTGGCTAGTTCTGATGGGCTTCAATAAATGTAGGAAATAGGGGAGGTCTAAAAAAGGTGATTTAATTAATTTAATTAACTGATTCATCTAAAGATTATCTCAATAAATCTAAGTATAGCAATTAATTAAGGTGTGGTGCATGGATATAAATCAGAGTTAAGCTTGAGGGCTTATAATAGCCTTTTCTCTTAGTTAGCCTGCCCTGCTTGGCTCAACTCTTCATTCATCAATAGCTGCTGACAGACAGTCAGCTCGTCTGTCTTACGCTGCCTACCCACGCACCCACGTACACGCACAAACACACCCTATACCGTCAGCAAGTCTAACCTCAATGGGCACCAACACATGCAGCGTGCGGGCGAGCAAATGCACGCACCTGCTTCAGTGTGACCCATGCTGACACAGAAAAAAACCCGGGACTTTCTGATTACATTTCCAAACAGCTGTCATGCAAAGACAGGATAAGGAAAAAAGGCAGAAGAGGAAGAAGGAAGAAAAGAAAATGGGGAGAAATTATGGCAATTTTCAGACACAGTTAAATATAGTGAATGCATTATCAATGTATTCATTTCCTGGACTGGACTGTAGAGCTGTGTCACCCTTTGTAAATGTTTTGTAAAGGTCTCAGAAATATAATTATGAATGTCAATTCACTTTGGATAGACAGTCAGCCAAGTGATGGATTTCTGGATTATTTAATGATATAAATATTGTTGCTTCTAGCATTAAAAAGAGATTAAAACATTCACAGTAAAATATGCTGACAGGGAAGGGCAGTAATTGGCTCAGTACTGATTTTGCATCATCAACACTGGTACATGTATAACAAGTTTTCCACACTTAATCCCTGAACCTACTACCACAACCTTACAGTTGACTATTAAAGGATTTACCCAGCAACAAAGAGTTTGAACTACGAGCACCATGTTCATTGAAAAAAAAGAATAAATAAGCTGACAGGAGGGGATTAGGGAAAAAAGGAGCGCAATTCAGCACATATTATTAACTAGAGAAAAACTAACAACGCCATTGTTTAATGCACTTTAGTGAAATGAGGCAGAAAAACATCTGGAGCTTGACCTCTATGTCTACAAAGCTATTCAAGATATTAAGTATCCTTTAGAATAAACTGAATGTGTGTCAGTCCACCACTGCAATGCAGTGAAATGCATTCTGAATAGTAATGCATTACCTTTCTCTCCTTTACGTTGCTCTTCTCTCCTGAAGGCTATATCTTGTTAATCTCCTTACGTGGTTCTCTTTTTCTCTTCTTTCTGCCCAGATCATGTTTTCCCCACCTTCTTTTCTTCCCACTCATTTGTCCTCTTTTTCTCTTTTCATCACCTTTCTGCACGCATTCCTTCTATTCTGCCACATCATCGTCAGCAACGAAATTTAAACCAAAGATAGCCAAATGTTTTGGCATTGGGTGATGTATTTGGACTTTTAAAATTTTGTATACTAAACAGAACCGAGGCTAATATGAGTGAGTGTTTTAATATGCCACTGTAGTGCTGCAGCCTTACTACTACTACTACTACATCTTGTTTAAAATTTGAGTAGAAAAAGAAATCATTTTCCAGAGGAGAGCTGAAAGGGAAATAGGTGATAGGATAGGGATATATGTAGAGTTTTCAGTATCACATCCTTGAATGTGAAGAGGTGAAGACAGCCCAGGTTAAAGACAAAAGCAGCGTACAGATGACAAAAGTGATGTGAGTGTGACAGTATGCCACCTTATTGCAGTTCTGCTAATGAGGTCTTAAAGCTGTAGCTAAACACGATGAGACAGCTGACAAATTCAGTGTCTCTTTTCGTTTGAATACCACAAAGCTACTGTATCCCCACCTTCCTCCCCTGTTAGTCTCCCCTTTCACTGTTTCCGCCTCACAGTGCTGCTTTATGAATGGATGCTAAAGCAATGGATGGGAACCAATTAAGATAACAAGAAAGCATAGCTCTTGCCAAAACCATCCCTTCTCCTTTCACTTTTCCGACTGCGGCGTGCTACGTAGATTATTTATAATCTTCAACAATTGCTGCAAATCCAGTCCTTATTTGTGCATGAAACAACGCTCCTACCCATTGTCAAATACATGTTCGGTGAGTTTATAAAAATACATTAAAAACTATTAATAGGGCTAACAATGTATTTCAGTTTGTGCTGTTTACTTTCAAAGTATACAGAATAGAAGACTACTTGTTTTTAGGACCTAAACATACAAGTATAGCTAAGTGCTTTATGCCCAAGCAGTGGAATGTTTAAGGGTGGATGACCCAGCTAACTGACCTCAATCCAGATGAGCAGATGTTTCACTTGACACCACAAAGAAGCAAACCAGCGCCCCAAACAAGAACTTAATGAGAATGGCTTTAGTACATGCCTAACAGAGCACTGCCATAAAGATTTCAGTCATTTGATCAAAAAAGAAAAAAAAGGAGGAGAGTGGTAGTAGTTGTAGTACAAAGATCCAAAGATCCCTTGACAGAAACTCTCTTCTGTCTTTAGACTTGATATGCAGATATATATCAACTTGCAAGCTGTACTCTTACAGCAAGAGATGTCATAATGTCACATTTCGGTTTCAGCTGCAGATTGCAATGGAAACATCGGCTATTTATTCCACTGCATTCCATGTTTAATCTTTTATCTCAATGATCTTGTTGTTCACAGTTCGCTCCGGTCTTTCTGTGCCGTGTTTGTTTCTCTATACAGTCTAAGGCCTCGACTCCCACTCTTTGTCTCTGATGTCTCTGTGATAGCAGTACAATAATGTTAACACTGTGCCCGAGTTAATCCAGTCAGCAAGCAGCTGGCTAGTTCAACGAGTGGTCAGAGTTAAGACCAAAACAAACACTCAAAGAGAACGAGAGACTATCCCATGAGAAAGTACAATAAGATGAGAAGGCAGTTTGTGTATTATTGCATATGTCTTGACTCTCTTGAGGGGGAGATTAAATGATTTCTGTGGAACATTTTGTTTTGCAGTGTTGCCCTTATTTTGTCTTCTGTTACAGTACTCCACAGAGTAGTGTGCCTTTACTTATCTTTGAAGCCTAAACGTCTCCAATCATTGGGCCACTTGCACAACAACAGCAAGTATTACATGTTGTTAGTGCGTTCAATTAAAGTGTTGCTGCAGTAGGACTTCTGCTCAGGCACCGTGGGTTGAAAAGCCAATGCAAGTTGGTGCAAGGCAACCAAACTGTTTGATGGGACTGGCGTGAGCCTGGATGAAGGTCCTTGGATGGCTTCTATGTAGAAAACCTTTTATTGCTTTTATTTAACTTTTTATCATTAAATCATATTTAAAGTTTAAAAGGAAACCACTGTGAAGTAGATAATTTCTAGTTTTTAAGTTGAATGACGCATGATGTTTCGAAAAGTCAAAGGGTAATTGCATTAAATATTTATGCCAGTTTAGCTAAAAATGAATCTACAGTCCCATGCCAAACACTGGGTAATTGCCTAGTTTGCTTGAATAGATAAAAAAAAAAAAATCAACACAATTAATACATTTCTGCCTCATTAGCAATCATCAAATGTTGTGTGAATATCTAACATATAAGAAGGCACAAAAAAAAGACGTATGTAACAGCTCAACAGCAGCAACACGCCTGCTGCAGTTTAAGCCACCATTCAGTGAGTTTAAGCATGGAATAGCCCCAGAGAGAGAGAAAACGAAAGAAACAAATAGAAACAGACAGAGAGACAGTGAAAGAGAGAGAATAGATTACCCTAGAGCCCACTCTGGAGCTTTTCTGGGCTTTGGTGCCCCACTTTTTTCTCTAATCTTCCTTTCTGGTCTGACACACATTCCACAGACAGATAGACAGACAGGATTTACCAGGATCGACCAATGAACTAAATTCACTGGTTGTTTTGGGTGAACTGTTGGCTCTGAATTCATGTATGCAGCACTGAGAAGCAATAGCAACTGCAGCTTTAAAAAAAAAACCCGAAACAATATATGACTCAATGAAAGGCAATGTTAAAACACACATGCGCTGCAGGGTGCCTGCGTCCATTTGGAACGTGCAAAAAGTCTGATGCCACAGTTAATCATTTACAACAAACAGTTTCATATTTCCACGTCAGTTTCTCAATAAACTCATGACTCGTCTGAGTCATGTTTGTCTTGCGCTCAAGACAAACAAAGTCAAAAGTTCAGATCGCAGTGTGGAGAATGCGTATGTGTACCAGTTATAAGTCAAATTATTATCAATGCAAATGATCATTATCATCATCATCATCTTGTATCACAACAATAAAAAAAATAAATAATTACACCCTAAAAAATGATTAAGAGAAAACTTTGTTACAACATGTATGTGTATAAAGCATAGAGAGAAAACAGGTAATTCAACTAAGAGGGTGGAGAAGGTTTACGACAGTAATTAAGACTTTGTAGACACGTGTTTGAAAAAAAAAAATCCTACAAGCAAAGGTATACATTAAGTACGTGTGTAAGAAAAGAGACTTTTATCTTCAACAATGGAAAGACCTTCACTGATTGTGACCTACAAACATGGTGAAACTTTCTGATGAGCACCACCCTAAAACGGTTATCATTAACAAAGTTGCTAACAAGACAGAAACTTCACAAAGCAAAGAAGTAAACTTCCTTCTCACTTAAAACCAAACAGGAAACACAACATATGAAAAATATCTACAATGTTTGGTTTTTCACTGTCTGCACTCAGTATGTGAATGTGCCACTGACCTCTTGTTTCCCTGTAGGGGGAGAAGCTGAGAGGCCGCTAGTCTGTGCGATACTGGTGATAATTTAAACCAGAGACGCACCAGAGAGAGTGTACTGTTTGGCAGTGCAACACAACACTGCCTTGTTTGCAGTAATGACCACCAGATTACATCTACCATGTGTGTGAGCCTCTGCATGTACATGTGTGTGTGTTTGTGTATGTGTAAGAGACCCCCATAAAGTCAAAGGGTTAGTGAGGGGACTTTGTCCTCCCCAGTGCCACTCCACATCCCTCCACCCGCACAAGTAGCCACACTTCACACAAGTGCATCATTCATTCAGTCTTTTATGAAGAATCTAATTACGAATAAATGGCATTTAAGTAAGAAGAAAACCAGCAAGCACCAGAAAAATCTGCTATATGAGCTGACACAAAAGCATTAAAATAACCAAAGTGACATTGTTCCTGTCATTTTTGTCATTTTTGACAGGAACAATGAATCGTAAATGGTCATTTTTTGAGTTTGGTGGATCCTACAGAGCAATGGAAACAGAAAACTGAGAGGCCCGATTAAGGGGCTACCTGGTGTAGGCAGCTCCTGCAAGGGAAAGGTTAACCTCACAATTGTTAATCACATCAAACGAATGCTGTATGACAAGCTTGCTTTGAAGAGTTTACAGAAAAACCATAGTGTTAAATGACTATATATAGAAAATGTCTTATTTAAATCAAATACACCTAAAGAAAAAAATACTTTCAGTGACTTGGGAGAGCTGAATGAGGTGACACTTTGTTCAAGTTCACCTTTAATGTTAATGCTGCAACAGATGGCCCAGCTGCCCTCACACAGCAACAAGCTGACACGGTATCCCACTGCGCGTGTGTGTCATTTTATGCAAATATGGAGCTGTTTAACTTCATTCTCAAGTATGATACATTAAAAACTGTAAAGTCTGAACACACAAGCACATTTTTCCCATTACATTGTAGATTTCTCTGTGCTGCCTCTGCACTCCTGCATCTTTCTCTCTGTCCTTGAAGAAAGGATCACTGGCAGATAAAGCCACTAAAGCTAAACAGACAATGGCTTAGTGTTGCTGTCAAAGATCAGTGTGGGTACACTTTCCATTGACAGCCTGGACATAGTCAGGGGTAAGGTTAGAGATTTAAAAGAGAGAAAATGAGACCAAGTTAATCTTCCTGAATGATATTTGGGCTAACTGAGACCACAGAGGGAAATTCTCTCAGTCGCAACTTCCCTGCCTATATGAACGAGTGTATTTATGTGTGTGCTGCAGGGAACAAAGGTGAACTTTGTTGGGCCCAAGCTTGGCCGCTGGGACGTGGGCTTGTGTTAAAAAGTGCATTAAGAAGAGAAACCTAAAATTAGCAGACACAGCCACAACACATCCCTGCAATTGTGAGCTAGTCACAAAACTACAGATGTACATAGTTTCCTAGAAGTAAACAAATTAGTATGCACACACACACACACACATATATATACACACACACTCACACATGCAGCGTATATGCAAATAAAACACACTTGAGTTTGACAGAAACTGACACTCCTACACAGAGCATAAACAGACCAAGATCAGATCAATGTTTTCCTCAAAAACAAGGTGAACAGTGAGACAATATCAGCTAATATCACTGCTTTTTATAACTACTGGGGTTAAACAGGAAGCTGATTCTTCACTGCTTCTTTTGTCTTGGATAATGACAGAAAACAGAAAAGATTTAGAACAGCCCCCAGTGTCAGCTCTGCAAGTATCACTTTAACCAACAATAAGACAAACAAACAGCCAAGTTTAAGACAAACTGAGTCCTAATCTATTTGAGCCGATATCTGCAGATAGAAATGTGTAATCTGTAGGCAAGGAAGAATACTTTTGCTACTGGAAACCTTCTAGTTCCCATTGGCAGGGCAATTGATTAACTACTGACCAATCACGTTTGATCACACCTTGGTTGCATCCAGATTAACAGTCCATGTGGTGAGCAGAAGAGGGAATGCAAATGCTGCTGAAATATAATCTAGAAACAATCGGCTATTGTCTGATGATGATTTGCATTTGTACTGGATATCAGCTGGGTACAGTGCACCCCCAAAACACTGGCTTCTGTCCACAGAGGCTATGTCATCAGAAAATAGCCAGCAGGTTCCCAAATTGATTAATTGACTCCATTTTTGTTTCCACAGAAATTTAGATTACAGTTCGCTGTATTTATTTTTCTCCCTGTGTTCTACCCCATGACATCTGCTGTATGACGTAAGATTAGAGAGAAAGACGGGAAAAAACAAACATAGGATAACTCCTGCAGTGTATCTTTTCCATCGGTAGAAAAATATCAATTTGGCAGCTAACTTAGTAAATAATGATTTCAGCACTTCGGAGATAAACAGCACTGAGGTGCATTTGCCAGAGAAGTATGTTTTGAATTTGGCTTTGCATGCATGTCAGATGTTTTAAATCCGAAGCTCACTGGTCTAACCGGGTTTATGTTTAAACAAAAACAGAGAGCAAACAGCGCTAACACCCACAAACACTTGTGTGGACACACACTGTATGCGTGCATAGGCAAGTGCACAGATGATTCTATGGGACTCTATTTGCTTCTCTAGAACGTACCTATTCTTTCTCACGTGACTTTTTTCTAAGGAAAACGCATACACTCACTCACGTTTCTGTCCCTTAACTGTATGACAACTCTGAATTTGTAATGTTGACGTATATATACTCTATGCAAAGCAGAAGGCTGTAACTATATATTTTAGAAAACTTTTCTTGCATTTTTGTAAGCTTGCAGCACAAAGCTCATCCGAGGGATGAGATATTGGTCTGCACTGGACAGAAGACAGGAAATGTACATAGCCAGAGCCAGCCTGAGAACAGAACCCTCTCAGAGAGGGCATTGAGACAGTGGGTTAGTTCGGGATCTAAGGCTGCTCTGTTATGGAGGCCAAGGCATGAACAGAAAAGGGGCAAAGAGGAAAGGCCCCAATTTATTTATTTATTTTTTTTTAAATAGAGTTGTATGGACGCCTGTCCACAGCAGCACACACAGAGTGTGCTTAGAGAAATGAGCAAAATACATTGAGAATTACATCAAGTCTTGTATGCAGAGCATTCCAATGTGGGTTTAGAAATCAGTGAGTCTTTGAGAAGTTAAAGCAAAAATGTTTATGTCAACTTGAATGCTTTTTGCTTTAATTAAAAGAAGCTGGGTGTAAGTCAGTTCCCAGTAATTACATGGTCCAGTGTCACTCACAGTAAAAAAAAAAAAAAGACTGAAAAATGCAGAACAGAAGCCTCATTGAGAAACAACTGGAGCATGCATATGTATCTACATAGACTCACAAAGACTTAAGAGCACAAATGTCTTGCATGCAAATGCCTACATGCACATACACACCTATAATCACTACTACTACTGTGTTATTGTGGAGGTCATCAATTACTCCCCTCTAAAACTTGTGATACAGTATTGAATTCATTATTAACTTTTTGATGGCAAGACACGCAACACCTGAGGTAGAGCAGGGCTCCCAGGATGTTTGTGTGCGGCACCTTTTATCATCCAAACATAGTGCTGCCTCTCATTTTGGACTGATGAGTACTAAGGTCTTTAGAAATGCCTCTGAAGCCTTTCACACAAACATCATTTGCCTTTAATTACAGGGAGGAGCACCTCTACGAGCCACACCTCCAATATCCTCTCTTTAATTGGAACACCTGCCTCAAGGTAGCTTTTTGGGGAAGATGGTAGGACACAGGCTTCCATACTTTTTCGAGCCTGTGTTCAGATTGTGCATGTTAAGAGTAACTACTTGTGCTTTATTTATTAGGACCTGGATAAAAATCCAATTGCATTTTATGAGTAAATGGTGCAGAAACTTGAGATCTTGAGACTGTACATGTATTTATTGTGCTTCACTTCAACCTCTCATCCAGTGTAAAAGCCCACACTTACTGGTGACAGGGCTAAAAAGCAGCAGATGTGACAGCTTCTGCCTCGAATTAGCAGAAGTGCCAAGTACAACAATTTATATAATATCTGCTGATTTGGGGTGTGTCAGTTGTGTGTTCTTTTTTAAAGTTTCAGTTTCACAGCTTTATTATTTAAAAACAAAAAGGAGTGACCACTGATAGTTAACATGGAAGAAAATACACTCCTCTAGGCTACGAGTTATTTTAGGATGCTGAACTCATTGTTGGCACACAAAGGTCTCAGTGGAGCTAAGCTATTCCATAAGGAGGGGCAGAGCTGCTGTTAATGGGAGAGGTTATACAAGGCAGTGTAAAGAGGTCAGAAAGATGTAGCACAGCCACTCTGTGACAACCAGAAGCAAGCTGTCAAATACACACAGATCGGCCACAACATTAAAGCCACGACTGATGTGTATTTTGAAGGTCCCCTTTGTTCTGCCGAAACAGCTCTTGTCCATGGGGACACAGACACAGAACCTCTGGGGATGGGTTTTGGTTGGTGGCTGTAGATTCTTTGGGTTTTAGGTGGGGTCTGGGCTAATTCCAGCACATCCTGCGAACAATCAGTTGGATTCAGATTTAGGGAGCTCTTTGTCTTAGTCATATTCCTGGAGCTGCTATCGAGCAGTTTTTACTAGCAGTGGCGCATTGTCCTGGATAAGAAGGATTTTGCAATTAGAGAGGGTGAGGAGTTAGGAACATCCACACAAATACCTAGACCTGACGTTTCCCTGCAAAACACTATGTAGATGATCAGTGTCAGTCACCTCACCATTGGTAGTCTTAATGTTGTAGAATTAAAAGCACTGGTATTATTGTTGGTAAAACTCCTGTAACGTAAGTGTTGACAACAATATTCATACTATACACTTTTATTCTCTGAATACTTTAGACTTCTATGTCTAAGGAGAGTCCAAGAATCACAGAAGCTTTGTAAAGCTGGGAGGCTTCCAGTCAGTCTACTGGTGTTTGTGTTCGGTTGATGTTTTGTTTTTCCTCCACTGCATGCCTGTAATTACTGCAAGTGACAGCTAAGATGGATGTCAACAGACAGGATGTGCATGAGATTTATCCTTTTAATAACAGCTAACTAATATTACACCATGGGAGCACAATAAAATATCTGGCCTTTAGGGTTAGAGCCTTAAAAAATGTTTTCATGGAACATTTATTTTGATTATGTATTTGATATAGATCACAGGAGGATTAAAGTAATTATAAGCTCTACAAAAAAGTTGCTAACTAATCTTTTTAGGTTATAACAGATCCAACAGGCTTCTACAAGTAAACTTTGTGGCAGGTGTCTATTTCATCTCCACGGACTCAAACGTGTCCAAACAGACTCAACATCAGAGCTGCTGACAGAGTCACGGGGATTAACATACTGTATGTGCACAGGCTCACATCCACATGCAGACACACACTTAAAGAGCACACTGGGTATGTACACACTCTACAAGTAGAGACAGAATCCTAACACCTGCCAACCTGCTTGTGAAACTGAATGGATTATTTTTATTACTGTGAACTCTTCTGGGGAAATTAGGTGTGAGAGACAAGTGCACCGTTTCCCACACAGACCTTATTTGGACAAACTGCTAATATGGGCTAAATAACAGATATAATAAAAGACAGAAAAAATGTATAGACCTCAGTAAACACTTTCCTGGAAACTTAATGGGCTTAATCACTAGTTTCATTGAATAAAACATTAACTTTATTTTGTAATCGATGGGCATTGCACAAGTCAGAAAGGAGGACTATCTAGCGTGTGCTCATTGGATAATAAGTTGTCAATGAACTTGTGGAGTCCTTGGTTTCACAATAACATCCACTCCTTGTTTGGCACATCTGATTTCAAAACACCAAGATGGCGATGAGAGAAAAAAAAAAAAAAACAGCTTCAGGCTTGACTAACTAATCAGTGATGTCATGGTGGCTACATCCATCTTTTATACTATCTTTACTGTTTTTTGTCCAAAAGAAAAGGACTACCTTTCATCACTTTACTCGTGGACAAATATCGTTGCTCATCTTATTTTGAAAATTTTGTGATTGCTAACAAGTCAGCCTCCTTCCTGTCTGGCCAGTTTGCTGTCCTTGATGTCACTGGACTGTCTCTCCAGAGAATGCCTCACCCCACAGACCGACACTCCATCGTATTGAACTTCAGTCATGCCAAACTTACTGAGGCTGCACGCTTGTACAAGGACTATATGCAGTCCAGCACAGTGACGCTTGAGACAGCTGCGAGACAAGAGGTTCATCGAAGAGACCGCTTCATTCCAACAATATGCAGTTCTTATAAAGTGTAAACATCTCTTTATATTATTAATTGTAACTTTAGCTTTTGGTGTCTCAATTGTTGCATACAGTGAGATCATCTCTCTGTGTAGGCCAGATGCCGTCAGCTGTTTCACTGCGGCTGCCTTGAGAAAGGTAACACAGATATACATGTACACACAAACAAGCTAAAAAAACGACCACAGGCACACAGAAACAGATACAGACACACAAGATCTTTCTGTAAAAGAGGAAACAATGATGCATCTATAATTTGATACTAAACAGAGGGAAAGAAGATCTACATGGAAAATGGACTGTCGCTTGATGAAACAAGAGAAAGGATTATTCTCCAGAAAAGCTGTTTTTGTCTGTTCTCGTGCCCCTGTTATCTCTCTCTCTCTTCAGGGATTCAATAAGGCTTTGTCTCCTTCTTCACCAATGACCGCTACTGTTTCAAGTTTTTGCAGTCAGGAAATAGACACTCCAGACTGCCTTGTGTTGTCTCCATGGAAAGCGAAAGTTGTGCAAAACACTACGTCAGCTTGTTTTTCATCTACCACCCAGCACCTTGTTCAGAAATATATTTAAAAAAAAGAAAAAAAAGAAAAAGAGAGAAACGTCATAAGGTTAACTCTAAATCTTGAAAAAAATCAATACAAAAATCCCAATTCCAAAAAAGCTAGAGCACTGTTTAAAATGTAAATGATTACAGACACAATTTGCAAATAAATGACCTTGTTTGTATTGTAATAATGATAAAGTTCCTCAATTTAGAAATTTGACATGTTTTTATGTTGTATTGTGAACATATTACAGATTTATGAGATTTGCAAATCACTGCGTTCTGTTTTTATTTACATTTTTTGTGCCAGCTCTTTTTGGAATTAGGGTTGTATATCGTTTCCATTTTGGAAGCAAACCAAGCCTGTGAGTATCCGTGTAATCAAATCATAGCACCGTCAACTGGAATCTAATTTAATAACTAACTAAAAGAAGGTCACTCTTTTTCCTTCAATAAATTCACAGACACCTCTTAGTGTCAGCTTGTTTGCCAGTCTCTAGGGCACAGGAGGACATGTTCAAAACATGTTTAATCATTAACGTTTTCACATGAGTTTAAATCAAATAGAACCATTATACCTATTAGCACAAACACTGTCACACTGCTTCAAGGCCAGAACGGCTCTGTAGATGCATGCGTGTGTGCATGCATGCGTGAAGAATAAATGAAAGAGTTAAGTCAACAGTGAAGAAAAAAGCTTCCTAAAGAGCAATGCCTGAGCATAACTAGCATCACTTGATGAATCCTGTTTAAATACAATCGAGCCTGAAACCAATGCAATCCAGGGTAGCTACAGATTTAAGTTTTCTGTCTTCTACATTTATCTGTCCTGGCATATGTTGAATCTTTCAGCTGATGGTTTGGTCTGGTCTGCAGTGGTGATGTTGGTTTTTCCAACAGCACAGAAAATGTCCAGAAGCTTAAGGAGTAATTTATTGTCTACCTTAGGATAAAAAATGCTTTGCCCTAAAACTAAAGTCAATCTTTGTTACTTTTATTAAACTTTATCCACTTGACATTCGAGTTACTTGATTGTATTCAACTAATAAACCAGTAAGCTTAGACCTTTACAACTGTAGACAATAAACTTTGGAGTTTATTTTGGTAATACATGTGTGTCTTTAGCTTGGTCCATGTATTACAGAAACTGGCGTAATGCTCGAGGTTCGCATGCTTTTTCTCTTCTGCTAATCTTTATCAATACATCTGGTCCTCATCACTGAATTCAAACACTATAAATCACATTTCTACAGAAACATCCAGCAACAGCTAATAATTATATTGCTACAGACTTTCGCTGGACTACATCCAAAACTTGGCTGAAGAGTTTTATTAAACCACAATGATTAGCTCATGCAATGAGTATTTACAAATGTTAACACCGGGGGGTTGTTTTAAAAGACCAATGTGTTTTGCTTGAAACAATTACAGTATGGCTACAAAGCACTACTGAGATTTTACACAATTTCTTCAATCTAAAGGTTGCCTCAGTAGGCTTAATGCACTTCAATATCAATAAGATCTCAGGGGAATAAGTGTAAAATAGTGTCTTAATGTAATTTGTAGCAAACATTTTATTTATATAGCCACTAAACAGGCCTGAGAGAGCTACTCCAAAACCCTGTCAGCAGTAATCAAGAAACCATATGGCTACATTCTAATCTGATAAAGCAACTGACTTATCGCATGAGAAATAAAAATATACGAGAGAAGCCAGAGTTGGTTAAAAAAAAAAACTACTTTCCAAGGAAAATATTAGAAAAGGGTTAGATTCTGTGAAAAAGGTGCTTTGATTTTAGTACTGGAACTCAGAGAGCTGTCAAAGGCGATCACTGTTTTACAGCTTTTTATTGCCAGCGACCCTGATCTCCACAATAACTCAGTGGGACGTTTACTGCACATGTTCATCTTCACCTCTTTTGTGAAGATGCTCCTTCAGTTGAAGAATCTCTGAAGTTTTTAATAAGCAGATTATCTATGAAGAGCATATTTCTAACAACAGTTATAGCACTACAACAATAATACTTTGGCCAATCGTACAAACAGATAACTTCAGGTGTTTCAACACACTTTATACAACCTAATTATTATTCCCAATGGGACAGTAAACTTCTATTTTAAGGTCTACAAAGACCATCAAGTATGTAACCCTGATTATAGAAGAGAAACAATATAATTAAAACCTAATACCAGTGTAAGACACTACTGTGGTCTATGGCATGCTATCCTTTTGGTTTCCCAACACTCCACTCACAGGGTTAGTCCCTACCCCACAATGTCCCCCTGGGTAACATCCCCGACCTAGACAAAGCCAACCAGCACAGCAAAATTAATCTAGACAGTCTTGATTGAAAAATGCAAATTTGATCTTCTTTAAGTCACCACTTGTTTCAGTGCTTGCTCCCCAGAGAAGGATGGCAGTCTCAGTGTGTTTTTATTGGCAAAGAAATTACCACTGGTGGTGCTGAAATCGCTTTCTAGCTCAACATTTCTCCTTTAAAACACAGGAGCATTTTGGGTTGCATCTCACACCTGCTGCTGCACATGAAAGCCATCCAGTGCTAAAAATAAGTTTAAATGGAGTCAAAAAAACCCTAACTTCATACTAGAGGACTACGTGGATACACTCACACACACTCTCTCTCTCCCTCCCTCCTTCCCTGTGTACTGTCCTGTTCAATAAAAACTGACCAAAGATAAAATTTGGAATGCACCTCTCACAGGTCGCAGTTTTTATAAAACACCACAAAGCAAAGTCAAACCTCATGCTGCTTCTGTAATCTGACTGATAAAGCTGTCCTTTCATGTTAACGCCAATAAAAGTACCTGCTGTCAGATATCAAAGTCTGCCGGTTTTATAGATCACCCCTTAAATCTTTATATACTATAATCCTCCCAATATATAAAAGCAATACAACACATTGACTACCCAAAAGGGCAATCGAAACCTCTCTTATTATGATTAAGACGCTAATCGACCTTTAATATGTGCACATGTGAGGACAAGAAGATTGGAGTAGATAAAAAGAAATGAATAAAAGATGTCACAATGTACTGCATAAACGTGTGGCCTCAGAAGCACCTGAAGACACACACACAGACTATGACATTTAAAAAAACATATATTTACTGCATTTCAACACAAGCATCAGTAAGATCTTGAATGAGATGAAGTGAGATGTTGAAAGATTTGTTTCCCCAAACAGACCTAAAAGTCTAGCCAATTTTAGCCCCTCTGAAGTCTGTATACATAAAAAAAAATCTAGTAAATGAAATTAAAACAAGTTTAATGGATACAAATCTGATGGTTAATGTAATCTTTGAGTTCCATTGAAAGCTAATTTTAGCTGTTAAAAATGCACAAGGTATCACTACCTTTCTTTTTCTCAACACTGAAGACTCGTCTGTGACACCTGACTTTTTTCCTGCCCACTACAGTTTTATTTAATCCATGACTAAAAACAAGTTCAAAGTCTCCTAACAGTCTCCTGTAGTTAAACTGAGCTAACTGAACACTTTCACTGCCAACTGTCTCTGAATAATAATTACTTCAACTGCTCTAAAACGGACTGTTAGCCTGAGAAATCTGAGGCTAGAAAGAAGACTTGCCTAATCTCTCCTTTATCGACCATATATTACTGATAATCTGACAGCCTCCACATTTATTTGGGGCAATACGGTATCATTGTTTTTCAGAGCAGTGGAAAATTCCAAACATGTCTTTCTGTTTCTGTTAATGAACGCATCAAAGTGTGTGGGCACCAAATTTTACAGAAGTAAGGAAAACGGTATAGATTTCAGGCTAACTCTGCTAAGGTGCAATAGCTGATGGATAACAACTGGTGCACCACTAAAACACTTCAGTTGGAGCATGTGCTCTTGGATTCCGACATAAATAGACATTTGACAGTCTGGCTCAAAGGGCATACCAAACTGTTTCAAAATATCAAAAGAACACATCTTTACTCAATGTTCTTCTCTCTTCATTATCTCTCCAACACATGTTGTCATTACAGCAGCTCTCTGAGCTCACTAGTGCATAGCCAATTCAGTAAAGTCTTTAATCACCACGGAAAATCAAACAACCTTGTCTTGCAGGAATACCGCCATTAGGTAGACAAAGAGTGCATGTGTGCCCATATAGGTTTGATGGTATTATAGTTCGATCTCTATTAGTTTAAAGCATTTTTATACCAGCATTTTGGAGGATAATGCAGTGATAAGCAGATTAAAATCCCTTTGCTATAAGATACTGTCAAAGACTTTGTATGCTATACTCAGTACAATAACTCAGACAAAAGGTTAAATGTGTAACTTAGGTATAATGGATGATTTTAAATTCGATCTGTAAACCTAGGATTTGAGACTCATTAGAATATCTTAGTAAAGCTCTTATGGACAGGTTATCTACCTGTGTCTCAGACATGCAGCAGTGTATTATAACTCATTATCCATGTTTGCCTCTATTCTGAATCGCTAGGTGTTTAGTAAAGTCTGAAAAACAGAGCAACAAAAAATGAGGGGTGGTATATGATACCCCTACCATATAATACTATATATAAAGATAACAAAAATGGAAAGTGATGAAAGAGCACAAAGAAAATGACGCAATGCTCTTAAGCTAACTGAATATGACTCCTTCAAAGCAAACAGATCTACTGTATGAGTTCAACACGAGAGAGCGAAGAGAGCAAAGACTCCCTGCACTCCCCCGACTCTCTCTTTAGCTCCATACACTCTTCTCTCGTTCTCTTTGCTGTGAGTGAGGTGATGAATGTGTATGTCTATCTCAGTTTCTATTAATAGCATGGTGCAGGGCTGGAGGTGTCAAGGCTGGGGAGGGATGAGATCTTTCACCCTCTCCCTTTCGCTCTCATAAACATACAGAATTAAAGCATGCTACCACAGAGTCCAGATGTAGCCGAAGTGGGGTGTAGGTGGGGGTCTGCTGAGCGAAGCAGAGAAGAGGGGGGTAGAGGTACAGGACAAAAGCCTGCAGCAGAGCTTCAAACAGGGTACTGAGTGATTTACTACCCATATGATAGAAGCACAGCAGAGCTACACAAACACAGTGACACACGAGTAATAAGACACATAGACTGTCAAACAATGACTCAACAGTTTTAGCCCTGTGAGCAGTGCGGTCTGTCGTGTAAGAGACGAACAGTAGGTTTGATGGAGAATACTACTACCAGCTACACACTGAAACTTCCTACCTCTTGAGTTGGTAGCCAAGTCGGCCACTTTCTGAAATGCATCTAGGAAGGCAGCCACGGCAACCACTGTCGCCCTAGAAGAAATGAGAAAGACAAAGGTTGATTTAAAATAAAATGACAAAAAATGTACTAAAAAAAATGAACTGCAGCATACAAGTGATGGTAGTCAAAGACACAAACAAATCTGATCATTTTAAGATGAAAAGAGCCACCCAACAGGGAGACGTTAGTGCAGTCCAGCATAACCGATAACTCTCTGCTACGTTCACCATTAAAACAGTGGACATGACGTGTGCTGCCTCCTACATGCTCTACCCAGGCAGCTCTCTCGCCTAAACCGCGATCACTTCCTTTAGCGGACCCTTTCCTGCTGTGTGCTACATCTGAGAAAGGACAACCGTGGAAAAATACCCCGAAATTCATGTGTGAAAATGGCATAAATGTGCTAGATTATACTGAACATATTGTTTAGTGTGTGTTTAGGTTAAAACTTGAATGTGCCCTGCTGTGTGAGGAATGTCTATGCAATTACTTAAGAGACCACTGGAATCTGTCTGGCTCAGCAGAGCGGCTCTCGAGTTTGCCACACTTACAGGTCAATAAAAGGATCAATGGGATCTACCCTGTTCGGCTGTGAAATGGAAGAACGCCGGTTTAAGAGTATGCAACTTAAACCGGCGTTTCTGTCATCTTGCATCGCTTAGCAAAGCGCAAGTGCAGTATAAATTACTTTTTAATCGTGGCAGATTACAGAAAGGGCAAAATCCAGTGCATCATAAAAATGAATGGAAGTCTGGTGTTGATTACTTTCTTTTTTACTCATTACAGAAACCATCTTCCTAGTACTCCAACGTGACTGCCTACCTGGCTGCCTGGCAGACCAGCGGTTGTGCGTGCTCGCAGCAGGCGGCTTAACTGTCGAGCCCACTGACAAGTTAACGTACTTCAGATCTCCCCTTGATTAAGATCACAGGTATAAATAGATGAAAGGCTCTCGGTGTGGGCACGTGCGTGTATGTGATATCAGATCTACCAAACAGAGACTAGACAACCGCAATCAGTCATGCGTGCCAGACAAAGAAAGACAATTGATGAGAAATTTTCCACAGCACTCCCAGCCACAATAGATTGTTTGTTCTAACACAGGGGATGTTAATTTGTCAAATACTTGTTAACTTCCATGGGTAAAGAGAAAACCTTCATAACACAACCTGGGAGTTTCCCACTAGGAACTACGTTTGACAACTGGAAAAAAACAAAACAAAAAACACATAACTGATTACAGGACAGAACTGCAAAGGGAACAAAGGTATTAATATTCCAAGAAAAATGTACTACAGAAATAGCAATAACACATCAGGGTTGTATCCACCATCGTATAGTCAGGTTCCATCCATGTTTTTTCTGTTCATAAAGGCTTCTTCTTCTTCTTTTGGATAGTCCCTCTAAAGTTCATCTGCCACCATCTCATCCTATTCCTAGCATCCTTCTTTGTCATATGAACCCTCTGCAAGTCACTACATCCATGAACCGTCTCCGTGGTCTTCCTCCTCTGTTCACCATCCCTCCTTTGTACATGTCCAAACCATCTCAACCTTGCCTTCTTTAACTTTTTCTCCAGCAATAATAGTAGGCAATACCTTCAAATAAGGTTTTAGTGTCACTAATTAGACATCTGCACAAATATGAACTGTTGTCACAATGCCCCCTACTTTTCTGAGTGATTTTATTCTTTATCAATTTTTCCTATTAAACATTTTTACGATATTTTAATGCTTTTTTTATTAATGACTAAATAAATTTTTTGAGTCACAGATAAAACCTTTTTTTGTGAATTCCGATCACCAAAAAACAGTAATCCCAAATTTCAGATCATACTAACTTTGCTCCAGGCATTCTTTGGATATTACATTTCTGCATGGATGATAGTGACCGAAAGCATAATGCCTCAGGCTACAAATGGGCTGTCGCCGGCATGGAGGCATTAAAATAGATGTTTATCCAAAGACACATACAAAGCAATGCTGAAAGGTTTTTGCACAACACACCTAAACCTCAATCAATCTGTCAGCAGTTGTGTTGCAGTGTGGGTAATGCTGGATCCTGGATACAACAGGAAGAAACAATGAAGGAATAAGCTAATTAGAAAATCAACCCTGGTTCTACAGCATTGACTTGACACCGTCTGCTTTATGTCTCACAGTATTATCAGGAGCGCAATAATAAATCTGTCACGTTTTCTATTAATACATATCTTTTGGGATAGGAGGAAACTGGGTTTCAACCAAGAACCAGTGCTGGAAATAAATTCTGCTTCACATACATTCCTAATGCTGACTTACATATAGTGTGCATTTGTATCACACAAATAAAGTTGTTTGGAGATATCTCAGAGGGGCCTTATGCAAGGCTGACAGAAAGGAAAAGCAGACCAGATGATAAACAACCCTGATTCAAAGATTAGTCAGAGCAGGGCTGTTAGGTGCTAGCATCCTTCAAAGGACAAAACTTTTTCTTTATCACTGAAAAAAACCTAATGCAATATTGCCTAACAAGTGTTGTGTTGTTTCAGAGCTGACCAGAAGATCCTGGGGTGTGTCCTGCGAATGGAAAAAGAAACATACGCGCAGGCAGACATAGATTCCTTTCTATTTAAAGCCCAGTGCGGGTACCAGAACAACCTCTAACTGATATCTGCCCCCACTAATTTATAACATGCACACATTGGTCTATGGATCATATTTTACGTGCATTTGCAGCAAAGTCAAGTTTAACTCATTAATTCAAAGCAGACTTGTGCAAACACTGCTTTCAGCAACCCTGGCTCCAGACAACTTAAGTACAATATGTGGTAGTTAACCGTTACTTGTGATGATTATCTGCTTTTATCTGCTACATACTTTTGCAAGAAAATGCTATTAGTCTAGTTTTACCGTTAATTCCAGCTCTGTGACCTTTTTGTGTTACAACACAAAGAAAATTGGTAACCCTAACCCAACTGGGAGGAGAACCTAGGGCCGATCCAGGACATGCTGGAGAGATTATGTCTTTTGGATACCTTGGGAATGCCTTAGTGAATGCCTAGAAGAGCTGGATGAGGTGGCTGAGGAGAGAGAGGTCTGACTATCACTACTCAGAGTGCTGGTCCTGTGACACAGTCCCACATAAGGACTAGAAAATGGATAAAATGGATGGACAGATAGCTAAAAGTCTCAACATGCCAAAACTAAGACAGAAAAAAAAAAGAATCGGCTCTCGACAGCAGTACAATAGTGACCTGACTTCTACCGATGGTCTTAAAATCTGCACACACCCCTGTTCTTGATTTAGCAAAAATGACTTTAATATAACTATTCCACAAGGCTTTGGTCAAGCCAATTCAAACTCCCTATACAGATTGCCACAGTCCAGCAAAGTGCACTTTCTGACAATGATACATTCAGCACCACTGCCCTCACAGCCCTATTCTTAGTGCAGCAGAAACTGGAAAGAAACCGGAGCAAGTTTGAGTAGGAAGAGGGTCTGTTCAACTCAAATTGATAGCTCTTTATCAATAAATGAATCTATATACATATCCTACTGCTTATTTGAGCCAAGTAAGTTTTTCTAAAGATAGAAAAATAGTTCAAATCCAACACGAGCTGTCTTTTTAAGGTTTATGTTGGTCTCTTTCAACAGAAAATGAACTTAAAAGCAGAATGGTGGGGGACCGTATCAAAGCCCAGCTTTGACACAGCTGTGTCAACCTCGGTACACCAAACAGACCAAACACTGACAAGTTAAAGGAGGACTGTCATTAGAAATCAGTTAGCCTATATTCCACCCTGCCTTCCTTCTTCAAAGCTCTGTTCTATACGCAATCACATGTGTATATATTTGTGCGTGTGTGTGTGTGTGTGTGTGCGCGCGCACAATGGCTCTTTAGAACCACAAAGAGCAGAGGGAAAAAAAATGACAGAACTACCCGAACACTGTAATTGGTTGATTTCCTAGTTACTTCGTAGGGGAGAGGGGGGCAGAGGGGCTAAATTACAGAGTAGTCTGCCTTAGGGCATCATTACACACGCAGACATATGCCGCTAACACTGCTGGCTAGTCACTTATCCAGGCCAAGGAGGGAAGGTGGGTGTGTTTGTGTCGTACTCTGCGTATGTGTTTGTGTGTATGTGCGCCCCTCTATGTAGTCCACTCCCCAAACAGATTACAGAGGACTGTGGGTTGGGGGTTGTGATGTAGTCAAAAGGGCTATTTTTGCATTTGTAATGGCTTGAGAGAGGCTTTAAAGGCAAAAGAATTAGTCTTATTTGTAGGTCACCATGAGCAATCCTGCACTTATTAGTGATCCAGCAGCAAGGGCATCATTAAAGGCACCCATATGCAACAACCATTGCAGACTGTAGCAGGGTGTAGGCCAAGATTAATCAGGAACATTAAGTCTAAAATGATCCTGTGAAGGATGAAATGTTTTCTGAGAGCATCAACTGGCTCATCCTCACAGAGCTGCTCAACTGACACAATGACTATACATTACATGCCACGAAAAAGGCAAACACAATCATCCAGCTACCACTAGTGTACTGGGACTAAATAAAAAGATCCTAGTGTAAACTCCCGCCCCAAGTCAAAATCAGCAGGTTTGTACTTTTACCAATGTTCGGAGACCCAGACACACAAACACTGTTCTGCTAAACAACCAGTCATTAGCAAAGAGGTCACAAATACTCCCCTGAGCTTTAGCATGCCAGGGTCACATATTTAACCCCTGAATGATGGAGACGCTTGAATAACATATCACCATTAATCAGCCCTAATAGTGAGAAAATGGACAAAGAGGACATGGAATTCCTCTTGGAAAGAATTGTTAAGTCACTGAGCCTTTATACAGCTGTCCCTGTTAGTCTGTTTGAGGACACGTGGACACTTAAATGGAAAGAAAAATGCCATGCACTGTTAATCAAAGAATAATTGAAACCACAGGATACTTGTGTTTGCAGAACCCAATGGACAATGAGCTTTTATTTCAGCTGTCATAAGTTATTGGACTGGTGACACCTGCCCACTTAAAAACAACTAGGAGAGGTGGCTGGGATGGGCACCCATTGTTAGAGGAGGACTTGGAATAAAAACGGCAAAAGGTGTGTAAATGTACAATAGAGGAATGTCCTAAAGACGGTAAAATGATGAAGAGGGAAATGTAAAAGACCCCTGTGCAGTATTGTTAATGGATGAAAAGTTTGTGTAAATTTCATTGCTCATTATGTCTATGTGGCTCCTTGAAACTTCTTGAGAATGAAATTGTACTGACATCTTTCCAGAATTTACACCCTTAGTGCTAAAGAGGATCTTCGTGAGGTACCATAGAAGTTACGCAATAGTAACTGGGGTGTGTATCCCATGACACATACATGTTAGAGACTGCTATTGCTATAGAGCAATTCTTCAATACTCCATATTTTGCAAGCGAATCATCAGCTATGTAAGTGATGAAGGCAAAAACCAGGATATATGTATTTATTCACTTCATTGTGCCACTGGCATGCATGAGATATTATTATTAATAAACCAAATAACGTGTTGTTTTAGTTAATCAGCCCTGTGTTTATTATCGCACCTATCTGAATTTGCTCAAACATCATCACAAATGCAACGATTAGTAACATACTTGTCGTTAAAAAAAGATTGTAAACCCCAAATCTTTAGATTTTCGTATATATTATGTTTATTTTATCATCCCCTTGTGAATACGATGTTATTCTCCGTTTGTTTGTCACATTCAACACACAGATGAAAATATGCACCTGTTAAACCTCACAATTTTGAAAAAGAAAAGGCTACAGTCTTATCATTAACCTGCACATGTCACGTTTTCATGTGTTGGTGATTAAGCTTGTGACATGGAAGCTTCAGAGAATGACACAGATGGGTAACAAATTTGAGGAAAAACCCAAACCCTTAGACCACCATAACAAGGGGATCCAGTGGGTCTGCTGTGCTAGTTTTCTGGCATGGTTTGGGTCCTCTTGTCCATTTAGAGGAAATGGTCACAGCAATACAAAGATGTTCATGTGCAAGTAATCTCCTTTAGCCTATAAAAATTTATAACCTGTTGTGATTAGTCTCAAGAATGATAATGCCCCCATCTATTAGGTTATGCAATACCTACCTCTATGAGTAAAAGACATAAAAACACACATACACATGCACAAAAACATGCTCTCACCTGAGCTGCGACTGCAGTTTGCCTGCCTTGGTGATAAAGTCCTCCCAAATAGGGTAGCTGCTCTGTGGAAGGAAAGAAAGAAAAAAGACTCAATCATGACTGACTGACAAGATCTCATGACATGATCAGATTTCACTTTTCCCACAGTTGCATAAGAATTAAACCGATAAAGGTCATACTGATGCCTCACCTCACCTGCAGGGCTAAACAAATCTAAACCAAGGTTTAGGCTTCCCTATGCAACCAAACCCCAAAATAACATGTTTTTCCACCTTATCAACAGCAGACCTGAGGGTTTCTGGAAATTAAATCTAAAAATGAATCAATCAGTTGTATGCAAATGAAAATCATTGGCTCTCCCAAGAATCTGGCTTTCATTTCACCCATGTTTTGTTCAATATTTCCTGCACAGACACATTTAACTGAAAAAGAGGAATGGGCTCAACGACGTCCTGCGTGTGTTAGATTTCAAAATGGGTCAGAGACGTCTTTTAGCTCTAATACTACGGTATAATGAGCCTGGTTCCCAATAGGGGGGCTTTAAATGTTTCCTAATTCAGGTCCCGGGCTGAAAATAGCTGAAGAGTCTTTTATCAAAACCATTAAAGAGACCAAGTGGCCTAGTCCGTCGTCAAGAGGAGCTAGTAAGGGAGCACAAGATAAAATGATGACTATAGCATGAGCACATGTTTGCCATTAATGTGTTACTACTGTCAGAGGCCTGAGGAATGTTATGTTATGCTGTCAAACTTTACACCCAAACACCATCCCTAGTCTCTACCACCAGGAGTAGTAGAGACTAGGGATGGTCTCTATCATTCTTTGAATAATGCAGTCACCCTTACATCACCTCTGCCCATCTTCTCTCATCGTGTCATCCTGGTCCCCTCTGCAAACCTCCTGTTGACTCTCTCTCTCTAAACATCACCAAGACGAATGGGCTTTCCCTGCATCTACCCTATCCTGCCATCACTCCTCAACAGATTAGGCTTACATACTGTGAAAGGTTACAGTAGGCAGGCATATCTTCATCAGCTGTGCCATAAAAGACAATGGGAATTTGAATCTTTTTTGTTTAGATTACTACGTGCATTTGCACACTTTTATTGGCACTATCTTGCAAGCAGAGTGGCCTGACAGCTAAAAAAAAACATTCAGGTGGAGCAGGGAGTGAGACGTGAAGACACTGAGACGTGACTCCATCAGGAAAGCTATGTCAGAGCCTTCAGACCCTGTGGGTAGGTTTCTACACTGACAGCTAGGTCCCCGGGCATTCCATTAGGCAAGCACAACAGCTGGGGAATCAGCTAATTGTCTCATCAGCCAAGCTCTGTCAAAAAATAACATCAAAACAAGACGCCCTAGTTTTGTGACTGCCCCAGTTAGCCTTTAATGTTGGTCACTACATCTGCTTCAAACTGGAGCAAATAAGAAGACTGCATTAAAATGATGAAGCATGGAGCACACAGTGCAGTGAAACGTAACAATACACTTACCGCAAAAAAGCAAAACAAAATAAGCAGGGCAATTTACATTATGGCTGATAACCATCAAGTGAAAATCATTTTTCTATTCGTATAAATGCATAGAAGAGGTTAGGATTGATTTTAAGCTTAGTTCAAAAGCCTGGCTCTAAGTGTAAGTTTAAACTTAGCTAACCAACCACGGCTCTCGTTTACCAGTTACCAGGCTGCTGTTCGGGGAGTCAAGTACCTAGTTATGTTTTGGATGTGGCTCTTGGATAAATTAAGTGATAGAGTAAAGTTTAAAAGGCTTACTTTCATGTCTGCGATAACAGTTTGAAAGAGTCCTCCGAGCGCGCTGCATTCCTTCTCGATAACAGCCTCCATTTTTCAGGACCAACTCCAGCGGTCAGTCCCGACTCCGAGAGCCGTTTTCACTTCACCTCCTCCGCTCTCCACGAAAAACACAAACTCTACACAACCCTAAAGCTGATTCGTTAAAAAAAAAATCAAGCAAACCCGCGAGAAATAACGTCGACTGCTCCAGTAACTTTTATCGCGAGGAAACGCTGGCCGTTTTTTCTGCTGAGGTGCACCGTAACTACTTCAAATCAAAAGAAGCTGTCGGGACGAAAAGAAATTTAAATCCCCCTCTCCCCTCCACGCCGCCCCGCTCATATCCATAACTGAAGCGCCAAGATACTGTTTGGAAGTCTGCTAATCGAAACGCATATAATCCACGATGTTCAGCTGGTAACGTTATTCCGCAGCTTGACAGGTAGCTTTAATATCGACACCCGAGGTTTGCCCTTACTGCTTTACAACACTGAGAGAGCGAAAAAGCAGTAATGAGCCCTCAAGTCTTGCCGAAAGATACAAAAAGTGCACTTCCGGTCGCCTGTTTTTCATCAAAATAAAACATCAATTTACTGGAGGATTTAAGGTCATAGCTCGTTCAGTGTTGTAATTATATCATTAATAGACACAAATAACCAATCAAACATAATTTAAAATTGAATACTACGGCCTGGTTGTAGCTCAAGGTTTTTATTTTTGGTTTTTATTGTGAAGGACCTACGAAGGAGTCTTGTTACATCCGGTTTAGGCTGCTGCAGATGTGCAGGTGAAGTAACGCACGTTTACAAGTGACTTCTAGCGTATCCTTAAGCAAGTCTGATTTTGTTTGTTTGTTTACTTTTTAGTTCAAATAGCACAGAAACAACGACTGAACATGTTATCTCAATGAATCAGAAACGTGTTTAAAAAATGTTTTATTTCCTATAAATTTAGTTTGACTTCGAAAATATTGAGACCGCAGTGATGAAGCAAATTATTTCAAAACTACATCATCATACATTCTTGTTGGTGCAAATGTTTTGCTATTTAAACTGAACATAGTTTAGGATATGTTAATTTGGAAAAGTGACGCAACAAATCACAACAGTTTTATTAACAAAGCACGACATCTAGTGGTCGAAATAAAAATCACAACATAAAATCACCGCAAGGGACTTTATTAATCCAGGAGGGAAATATGCTGAATATGCTGTATTTCCATGCAGAAATTGCAGTTTACTCGCACTCATACTTTTTATTTAATACATCTTGAAAGATTCATAAGCATTCTCAACACAAAAGCTGATGCATTTTGAAACATAGAGAACTTATATATGCATACTGTAGTAGTAGATTAACAGTGAAATCAAATATGTATAACTATGTATTATACAAATATACTATAGCAAAACTTTGCAAGATCCAGTAAGCCCTGTGAAATAATTAATCTCAAACAGATGCAGGACAGTGACTTGCAAAGGAAAGTATGTTTTGCATATCAGGTCATAATAAAAGTCATCTGATCCTTACCAGATCTTAAAATTAGGCAAATGCAGCCTCTGATGAACAAAAACACATATTACAACATATTACAGTGTGTCATTATTTATTCAGCTAAAACTAAGCTAAAAATGCAGGAGCAGTGTGTAGAAAAATTTTGTTACTGCTTCCATAGGAATTAATAGGCAACTAACAGCCAAGTGCTGCAAGTGTGGGAACCTCTGTAAAAGCAAAGGTTATGTCAGTTTGCTGCTCTGGAGGATTGTGATGTGTGTTAACGTGATGCCACAATGTTCCCAAGAGTGGATATGCCAGCAATTTCAGAGTGGGTCAAATTGCTCCACAACAATGTGAGAGACTGATAAAGTCATACAGAAACCCATTAGGTGAACAGTAATAGCTACTGGATCAAGGGAGCTTTTTTTCTACACATTGCTTTTGTATTTTGGCTTAGTTTTTGTTAAATAATTAATGGAACACTGTGACATGTCACGTTTTGTTCATCTGAGGTTGTATTTACCCATGTTAACACCTGTAAGGCTAAATGACTTTTAATTAGGGATGCAACGATACCAATTTTTTCAAACCGATCCGATACCGATACTTGGATCTGAGTACTTGCCGATACCGAGTACAAAATCCGATACTTCTACCACACACAAGTTAAACTTAACCAGTAGTAAAGAAACGACCCCAGACAACTCTTTAACACAAACGAAACGTTTACTGAACGTAAGGGCAGAGACAAATACTGTACAACACATCCCTTTTTTAAACTCAAATGATATTCCAATTCTTTAACCAAATGAAATACACTGTATAAATGAAATAATTCCCTTTCAAATTATATTAAACAACCCAACTTATGTTATCACCTTTTGGTAAGTGACTCACTAATATACACTCCAAAACACGTTATATAACTCCACTAAACATACAATATTCACACATGGGCCCCACACACACTCAAATTCACACTTGTTGCAGGCCTGTTTGCTGCTCACGCTGGACGATGGAGAAAAATCCTCTTCTCCCCAGTAAGAGCACAAAAGTCTGACTTACAGTTCCGTTGCTCGGTAGGTCGCCGTTCACCAGTCCCACACTAAATCCACTCCCTGCGGACCCGATGCTGTCTCTGCTACAGCGCGTTAGCCCGTCACTGTCCAGCTCTCCGACATTCCATAGCGGCTGCCTCTGAGGCGCAGCCAAGCAGTCCGGGCTAGCCTTTAGCCTCGGCGGTCGTAGCTGGAAACACAGTTTTCCACGGTGGTGCGACCGTTGAAACAAAAAGTCACTTCACCCACACTCTGTTGCGAAGCTCCCACACGGTCAGCTTTCTAGTCACACACTCTTTTGTGCTAGTTAACCTCAGTAAAACTAGCCGAGTCTCTCACTTTGGCTCAGCTAACCTCGTGCATCTCTCCATGCCGTTCTCTTCTCCTCCTCCATTGCAACAGAGACACAGGTCCCGTTTTATGCTACCTTCACGGGCCTCCAGAAAATTAGAACTCTGAACAATATTTTAACTCCCTTCAGAGTTACATACCATACAATAATATTTTATGATTAACTTAACAGTTTGATTGCTCTAATTACCTGTATTTACCTTGTGACATATTACAGGGCAAATTAAATTCAGGGTACAGTTACATCACATAACTGTGAACACCTTATGTTACCGTGGCGTTCAAGTCCATGGGAATTATGAGTATCTACTCCCAAATTCCCATCCGGGCTACATTAGTATCGGTTCATGGTATCGGTTAACTTTTACGAGTACGAGTACGCACACATGTTACAGTATCGGCCCCGATACCCGATACCAGTATCGGTATCGGTGCATCCCTACTTTTAATAATGTCCTATTATGTAAAACTTTAGAATTGAATTTCTTTTTAAATATACTTGTATCTAAGGTAACTGGAAATGTAATATTACGAAATAAAATAAAATAAAAATATCCGCTAATAATCACATCACAATTAGCTCTACTGATTAGGATTTTACACAAGCGGGGACATTTTTGTGTAGGTTGTAAATACAATAAAGCCTCGTTATTTTAGACTGAGGTTTGTCCCAGTCAGAAATATTTTGCTAAAATATATGGATGGAAAAGATGGAGACAGAACTTCAACTGTCAGAGTGAGGACTTGAAGGGTCTCATAAAGTTGAAATGGGTCAAAACCAGCTTATACATGCTAATTGAAGCTCCCAGCAACAAGACTCGTGCGTTCATAAAACCCTGCACTAATTTAAAATGTTCTGACTTTGGCAACTCTTAAAAAAACAAAAACAAACAAAAACAAACAAACTGTTGACTGTGACAGACAAGTTTGTTTTATTTTTTTCATTTACGATTTTTATTTGTTGTTCTAAAATGCATTTAAAATATCAAACAATCAAAAAAAAATATTAATTTAACACTATTTTAAATTAATAATATGTTCTAGTTACCTAACACAAACAAAAGTATGCAGCAAAAACAAATCATAAATCATGTACCGAGTAAGATAGTTATTCATTTAAGCGGTTTAATAAGGCATCAACACAATTAAGTATTAAGGTCAAATATTAAAACATTCTATTTAAAATATACTTTTTAACAAAAAATAATGAACAGATTAAATTATTGATTTTATTTATCTGTAAGTCACTGAAGAAAGCTACAGGAGAGCACTAACAGATGTTTTTACATTACCAGTAATGACTAAGTCTGCAGTAGGTTACAATATTTTGAAAAATCAAAAATATTAAGACATTCAAACACCAGATCCACCTTTATTTTAAGCCACATGAACATTTCATGACAGCAGTGTTAAAATCAGAGTTCACAACGCCTTAGCACCAAGGTATGTCAGCGACACTGGGATTAATAATATGCCTGCTGTTTGTAGTCTGTGAAACATATTGTGCCATCAAAGTAATCTAATCTAATAGTTGTAATGGAACTAAAAATGGGAATTGTTTCTTCCAGTGAAGCAGTGATTAGAGAAACTGGGACATTATCTGTTTGCTTAACGTAGCAGGGAGGAAAACAAAACTTGAGCATCATTTGAATTATTTTAAGACCCTCACTAGTTTCACAGTCCTGTGCAATATAAGCACTCACAGTTTTCCTTATCTTCCCATATCAACTTTGAGTGATTAGCATTAAAAGTCGCAAAACTCTTGGTTAAAAAATCAAATCTATATGCTGATAATGAGTCCTGTAAGCCTGTTCTTTATCCCTGTCCTCAAAATACCGTTATCAGCCCAGTGTGAACTTATGTGAAACTCGTGATTTCAATATCTCAAAATAAATTACTGCAGAAACATTAACATCCAGACATCTTGCCAGATGTTTTGTCTGAGGCTGAGAATTTCGTCATCTATATTTTTCCACTGTAGCTTTGATGTGGTGATCACTTTCTGACAAGAGCGTCGTAATAGGAAATAACAGTGTGTGCTTTGCTGAACTCAGTAGCAGAGCTCTCTAAGGAGCACTGCACAATGTGGCTCATGTTTTAATACACGTTGAAGTTACGAAGCAGGAAGTTGGAAAATCAAGTCGTGTCCATTTTCGTGGTTACTTCCTCCACCTCTTGAAGCCCATCACCATACTGCAGCCATAGCATAGTGTCACCACAAAGGCAAATATCTGTGACAGAGAAGAAAGGGGGTTAACCAACATTATGGCCATTATGGAACTGCCAGGCCAAATATTATAGCCTGGCAGTTCCAGCTAAAAGCTGGGCACAACAGATACTCTGTCCCTTTACTAAAACATGAGCACATGCTTTCACATTACCAAGAGCTGTATGCAAAAATTTAAATGCAAACCACACGCTGTATATAAAAGGTGGACATAGTCTCCATGATAGCCCTCACTGGTTAGTGAAGAAGTGTTGAGAAGCCTCAAACTGGGCATTTTCTCTGTTATCATACTGAGGTTTTGAACCCAGACATGGTGAGCAGGGAAACACGGCATGATGATAGGCTAGTGTCTTTATCCTGCTTTTCAAGCCTAATGGGACCACAAGGTCATAAGGTGGCAGATCAAAGGGGCTGAGGACAACTTCCTACAGACTTCTATACAGACGGGCATCTTTATGAAACCAGAGGAATTGTCCCCTGCTGGCCATTAGAAAGCGACTGACTTAAGAATGTTCATCTTTTATATACAGTCTATGTCTAAAACCAAAGCAGCAGGGGGTAATTATAATGAATGGACCTTCTGTTAAACCACATGTACTGTTGCTGGCAGTCGTGCAACTATATTATAACTAGTGCTGTCAAAATTACCGCATTAACGCAGATTAATCCACCATCACGGTCAACACGATTAAAATTTTTTATCGCAATTAACGCATCTGGAGTGCAGGATGACTCAAAATCCTTAAGTGTTTCTGTCAACGCATTTGTCGGGCACTTTGTCCAAGTAGAGTTACCTTCGCACATGCGCAAATGGGCAGTTGATCTGGTAGTGACGGGCAGCTGAAGATGATAAACGCACACTGGCCCTCTCGATGGGAAATTTGAGTATTAAAAAAATAACAAGACGGAACAGTCGACCGACACAAAGTATTATGCACATTGTGCAGGAAGGAATTTTCTTTTCACCGAAGCACTTCCAGCTTAAAATATCACATTGATGCGAAGCATACGTTAGTTGGGAATGCTGCTAGCACTTTGGCTAATGCGTCACCCAGCTGCGACAAACCACTCACGGAGCATCGGGGACTCAGTAAGTCTACCTCGGACATATTGACTGACACAATTGCCAAGTGGATTGCAACAAACTTCAGACCTATTAAAATCGTTGAGAACACACGCTTTACATAGCTTTGGTTCCTCGTTTCAAGGACTTGAAGTGCCTCCCCAAAAGTGAACATTCAAAGATTCTTTGTGTTTATTCTGCATTTACTTCATTATATTGCATAAATGTCAGTTACAAGCTTAAATATAAAGTTAAGTAATTGCAATTAGGCTATTGATCAAGTAATTGCAATGAATTACAGAAAATTGTGCGATTAATTAGTTAATTTTTTTAATCTATTGACAGCACTAATTATAACATTACATTTTTCTTTTAAATCTTTCAACAACACTTGCAATATCAGAGACTGAATGTGACAACATATACAGGACTCACCGTGGCTACCACATTAATACTGTACTGCCTGCCATCCAGGAATGTCAAAATATTGCCGGGAGGTTTCGTTATGCATGCGGTTTGGTTTGGTAGAATCTTGATGACAGCTGCTGTTGTTGCTGCCTCCAACACAAAGGCGGCAAAATAGAAGAGGACAGCTATGAAATGGTAAAAAAGATCCTGAGAAAAAGAAGAGGAAACACATTATGCACTTTTAGCTTTCAGGGATAAACAACTACAGGCAAGAGTTGTCTTTTTTCTTCTTTTTTTTTAAATAAAATTGTTGAACAGCTTAGATTTCATTACTCGGTCCTTATGCCAGTACATGGGAATAAATAAAAGCCCAACTTGCACAACAGTGCTCTAGTCACTGTGGCCTCTTGCACTTTGGAATATATATCAAATTATATTAACAAAGAGAGGCATACAAGACGGTGCAAGAAGTGATTTAAACTAGTGCGTGGAAAGATGTTTAATGAGATTTTGTGCTGCCGACTCGGTGAGCCTCGTGGGTCTACAGGCAGGTCTTTGTTGTGTTTTAGTGTGAGCTCATCATCCATGTCACTCATTGTTCAGATGAAAACAAACAACACCACAAGCCGCTCTTGGGGCGGGGCTCAGAGCCTCAGGCCAGTGTGGCTCTGTCTAAGAGCCCAGACTGGACACAGACATGAGTCCTTTATAATGACAACACAAGAACAAGGCACAACTTCTGGCATTTTTACTTATATTTAAACATCATAACATAGTTATTGCACTAATTAAACTTTTTTTTGGCTTCCTTTGCTGTGATCTATATGTTTTACTTCAATTTGAATGCTCAATGCTTTGATCCAGTCCTGGGTAGCATCTTCAGTCACATGTCTGGAAAATTTGCTCATTTCACTTTAAAGCGATTGAGTGGTTGTAAAATGAAGAAGTTATCTTATCTCAGTGGATCTCAGTGGGTCATATAAAGTGATGCATAACCCAACAAGGGAATCCATAAATCCTACGAGAGTCAGGGTAAATAAACGATACATTTGAGAACATTGCATTGCCTTTTGTCATTGATTCAAAGCCCTATAATGTCTTGTGTCATTTTCCAAGGTCTCTAGTGTGCTAAAAATGAAAACAGTTCACAGAGGTGGCACAATATCTACAACAAAAACAAAGAAATGAACATTACACAATTTATCTGCAGTCACACTGACAAAGCCTATTACTTTACCTGCAATAAAGGAGACTGTATTCAACAGCTAAAGAGAAAACCGACAACAGCTGTGATACTGTATATTAGTCTATTGTAATACAACAATGTGCAATGGTCTAAACAGGTTTACTGACTCAACTGTAAGAGGGGAGTCTTTGTTGGATATGTAGACACTTCAGTACACCAGTTTGCTAAAATACCGTCTATGCAGTAAAACTGACTGGATTGCAGTTTTCCCACTTAAACAGATCTCCAGTGCGCATGCCACAAACACACGTTAACCAGTGGTTAAATTTAACCCAGTGGCTTGCCTTTTTTTTAAACTAACTTTTTCCATTTGCAGGTTCTTTCAGATCACTGTCAGCTATTTCATAGCAGTTTATGATATGTGACTTTGCTGCTTTTCCAGATCCAGTCAGAGCCTCTCTGATTTACTTGTCTTACCCCAAACCTTGGTAAACAGTAAATATTTCATTTGAGTGCATTATAGAAGGGGCTCAAAATGAATTTGCAAGTTGGCGTGTTTAAAAGAGGATGCTAGCAATTGGGTGATGTGGAGGCAAGTGATCTTTTGTGGCGACCCCAAAAGGGACCAACCGAATGAAAAAGAAGAAGATGAAGAAAAGTTATGTCTGTATGTATAGATGGGAAGATGACAGACAAGAAGCTTGACAAACTAATCTATCAACAGCTTACCAAGAAGTTCCAGTCAGTATTGATGCGGTCAGCCAAACCAGTGATGAGGAGAGCGAGGTAGGCGGAGGAGAAGACGAAGGTGGTTACAGAGACAAACATCACCCAGCCCTGCAGCAGGGGCACCGGCACATTGGACGACGCCACCAGGATCCATACTAGAGCACCAAATAACTGGGGACGCACACAAGAACCTGCATTAGTGACGGGCGCAGTTTTTTTCACTGCATTAGCAAGGCTACTTTGAATGAGCCTGCTTCTACCACTATCGCATCTACTTGCGTCACAGTGTGCAAATTCCTTAGACCATTTTCTTTTAGAGGTAACATGAGGGCAGCGAGTCAGTGGAACATATTATTTTATACTACTGCATCAGCTGGAGCATTCTTAAAAGGGATTTAAATGATATTGTAATGTTCTTTTGAAACACACCCTGAGGCTACAGTCAGTTTTGTTTCTTGACAAAAGCAACCTGTTGCATTGTTTTCAAGGTACAGCAAGTTTTAAGGCAGACTATGAGGATGCAAATGTTGTTGCTGCTTGGAGCATTTGGATACAGATCAGCAACAGAATGTAAGTCAAACTGCCATAGCTGGAGAAAAACTGTGATTATCAACAGTATATACAGTATATATTGTTGACAATCACAGGTTCTATTCAGAGGAAACACCTTTAGCATTAGCAAAGTTTGATACCAGTCACAAGAAAACATTTGGCAGACTGAAGGCGCGTTTAGTAAGGCTGTATCTGCGATAGACAATTAGTAAAATAACCACCAAGATTAGAGGACGCATGTAAAGGTGGAGCTGAGGTCACCTTGCCGAGTTATAGAATGCACTTCACTGCTGGCACTGCAGATGCGAACAAGAAGTTATCTGCTCACTTATTAAAGTCTTAAAGTCATAAATAGTTCGTAAGGAGATAACGCTCGTAGACCAGCAGGGTTACAGAGCTGCTGGTAAGGAATCAACGTGACGAAGAGTCACAGTGCGTAGCGCTGACAACGACACTGAGAAAGAAAAAAGGGAGAGAAATGAGAGGAAAAAATCCTACAAGTAAATGTCTAACTGGACTTTAACTGCAAGAATCATCAATTATTAATAAAGACAAAGTAACTATATACACACACACACACACATTGAGGTCACTGATAAATGTACGAATAAAACAGGTGCACCTTTTGTTCGCTCTCTCCTTTTTAAATATAAAAACAACACTTACTATTTCTAAACAGACGAGGGCTCCGGAATAAGTCCTTAACACGCCCAGTCCCAAAGGTAAAGTAATAGTTGCCGTTGGAAACGAGGTGGCAGCGGGGTTGACAGCAGGGTTGGCGGCTGGTTCCGACATCTCTCCTGTTTCTTTCTGCCCCCCTTTCTCTTTCTCTCTCTCTCTCTCGCCCTCTCGTCTCCCACTAAAAAGAGCCCGTTAAACAAAGGACAGTGACAGCGAGAGAAATTCCTCAGGCGTCGTATGTCCCCCAGAACAGGTCGGACAGGTGCAGGGGCCACTCCCTGGAAGTCCGCGCTGCATTCAAGGACATCACGGAAGCTTGTGCGCCCAGAGCCAATCTTTTACTGGAACGCCTGAACTCCAAAAATGACTATTTGGGTGATTTTGAAAACAAGATTTGGTTTATACATGCAGTGGTTCAAGCTGAACAAGTTTTTTTTTTTTTTTTTTTTACAAATAAATATTACTTTCACTACTATTACTACTACTAATAAAAAAATAACAGTGAATTAATCTCACAGTCCGGGCAAAAAATCACTTATTTTAAAAGGAAGTGTAAAGTTCTAACCGATATGTATACGCTATGAATAACTATATTAAGAACAGACGTTAGAATACAAATAATCGTGTGATCCAGCTTTGAATTATTACTCTGTGAGGCACGGGATAGACAGTAGCTGTTGCCCAGAACAAGTAAATGTATTTCTTCATATACAAAAGACTGACAAGTGGGTTTGACTCAATAATAAAAGAGCTACTGTTATCTCTGATTTCTAGTTGCATTTAAGTTAGTACTGACTTTCAGAAAAGTCATAAAAGGCTCAAGGGTGTGTAACCTGATGATGATACAACCATAGATAGGTCACTCCTTTATTTCTTTAGTTTGTTCATCTGGCTTTTAAGCTCTCCACACCCTCAATGTCAATTTCACATATCTCTGCTGTTATTAACGAAGGTAAAGGTTAACGCTCTTATTGCGATTTAGATAAATCTAACGCAAAGTGAAGGCAGCAATTTAACACAACGCTGAATCACTCTGTTGGAGCGCTTTACTCCCTCTGTGTGAACGGCCACAGGCAGGCAGACACCACAGCTATTAGAGTATTGGGGAGAGGCAAAAATCAGATAGCTGGAGTCATGACTAGACACTCACTGATCCGTGTTACAAAAGAAATATGGGCTAAGAAGCAGTAGTGCAGGTACTGGTTAACCTTCATAGTGCAGGAGGAAAGAAGCTTTAAAAGTAAATATTAGTTTAAGCAATGAAGTAAGAACCGAAGAGATAAAAGCACTGATTTCTAAACCGACACACACTTGCTACAAACACAACTGAAACGACGAATATTGAGGAGTAATTTGTTGAAATTGGTGGATCACAAGATTGTTATTATCAAGAAATGAAAATGCGGTTACTGTGGATGAAAAGAGAAGGGTTTTTTTTTTGAAAAGCCACTGTTAATGATTAGCCAAGATTTGTGTTATGTGAGCCAGCGCTGATATGACCTCTAAAAAGGCACTATTCACTTCAGCTTGACTCACAGAAGCAGTATGGCCCGAATTAAATTTAGTATTCGAATATGAAAAGTAGGGAAGGCATTTAAAAACTAATCACCTGTAAAGGTTTACTTACTTATGTAACGTGTAACTAATGAGACATAAAAATGACAAATCTACCATTTGCCGGTATTATTGGGTTTTTTTTTTTAGAAGCAGTGGAAGAAGATATAAAGGGTGTTCTTTAAATCACAAATGACAAAAAAGCAGGGACAGTTAATTTAAATAATCTGGGTTTTTTTTGTTTTGTTTTTTACTAAATAAATCCCCTTGACACAGTTAAAATAGATGAACCACACAATATTATAAAAATGCCATGACATCATACAGTCACATATTAAGTAATTATTAAAAGTTTTTTATGGCATTGGTTTACAGTTTATAAGCGGTTGCTTAAGTTCAATATTAGGCTGACATCATCAGGAATGATCTCCGAAATGATGACGATGATAGACGTGTACAGATTATTGTCACGGATCTGGGTCATTTTGACCCAGCATTTTCAGTTTCTTGTATTTTGGTATTTTTTTCTGTATTATGGTTTATGTTCTGATTCTTTAGTTATCCTGTTTTGAATATTATAATTCTATGTTTCAGTTTTTTCTGGTTAAGGACTTAGTTCTTAGGTTTGCTTTTGTGCCCTCGTGTTTAGTGTAGGTTTAGTTCAGTGTCAAGTCTGCGTCTTTGTGAATTTTTTCTTGATTCCTGTTTTACTTTGAAGGTCCATGTCTTATGTCAGTGTAGGGGAGACCGGGGGAAATTGTAACATTTTTGACATTTCTGTCTGTAGCTTGGAGCTCTTTTAAGGTAGTGGATTCAAAATGTAATGCAAAGTATTTACATGTCTCTGCTATTAAATAGTACAGCTATTTTCTCTGAAAAGAAATATTTATGTAGCTATGTGTGTGTGACAGAATGCAGAAATCTAGCTTTTGAACATATTCCAACCAAAAAAAAAGAGACAAATTATGGAATTTTCAACAACTGAATATTTCATTAATTTTGGTTGGCCTTCTTTGAGTTTGGCCTCATTGACTCAGTGGGCATTGTAACCTATAACTCTTGCACCCACTTTTGAACATAATAATGATGCTGAAAAAATGTAGTTGTGCACCAGCTTCATCAACTGAACTATGCATGTTTGTGTCAAGTTTTTAATCTATCAGAATCACAGTGGTGACAGATGTATGGCACTCCTGGAGTGCAGTCCTCATGAGCCCACAGTGTACAGGTCAGACATTTAACCCAAGCTTCTTTTGGGTTTGAGTTATTGAAGTTTTCAATGCACACAATACAGAAATTCTCATCAGCGTCTGAGGAATTTGTGTTGTCCTGTTCAGTGTTTTTCATTTTCAGATTTTTCTTTCGCGATGTTAAAAGCTTGGATTGTTTTAAGTTTGTCAGAGTGGATTTGCCTTGTTTCTGGCACAGCCCCTTCTTTGGGAAACATATTTTCCCCCTTCTGTGGCCTGCTTCAAGGGCCACCTTGACTGGTGTATCAGTGAGTCTTGCTGTTTGTTTCCTTTTTCTTCCTGCTAAAAGGGTTTTTCTAGGTCCAGCTTTTGCATATCTTCAGTTAGAAGACTGGAGATGTGAGGATCTGGAGGAATGGTCACGTCATCAGCTGTAGGACTGGTGAGATGAACTGCAAGAGGAGCGGACTGTTGGTCAGCTGGAGAAATGTCTGTATGGAGAGTTGGAGAAGGATGATCTGTGACCTGTGATGGAGCAAAGTCATTTTGCTCAAGTATGTTTGGATTGTATAGCCAAATTCCACAGCACTGGAATTCAGCTTGTATAGTCTTTGGTGTAGCTGCTGCTGGAAGTGCAGTTCTGACAAGACCTGGTATTTCATAGATTGTCATGGTCTTTCCTGGATTCATTCTCATCCAGCAATTACTTGCACTGTTCATCATCTTTTTCAGTGGGCCATAAACACTCCTGTCAAGTGGTTGGAGTTTGTGACTGCAGTGAGGGGGAAATGTGAGCATCGCAATTCCATTGCGATGTCCATGAGAAGAATTACTTTTTTTAAATGGCTGACCTGGGTTTGCAAAGTGCTTCAGAAAGATGAGGAAATCTGTTTCTTGCATCCATCCTGATTTATTTCCACTACCAATACTTCCTACTGGCCCATCTCTGACAAAGTGGTCTGCATAACGTATGCGTGGGAACACAAACATTGGAGGAATTGTGTTGCCAATGGCATTAACCACATATACAAGGATGACCAGTGAACCTTTCTCTGCTGATTTCATTGCCCCAACTTGTTTAGTGCCACATTTTGCAATCACTCTGTCTAGGGTTTGCACAGTTGTTATGCCAGTCTCATCAGTATTCCATATGTCATTTGCAGTTAAGGTGTCTCTTTAGAACTTCATCAAATCTTTTGAAAAACATTGCTACATTGTATTTATTAAAATTGGTGGCCCGTGCCAAACTTGTAGCCTCAGCACTTCTAATGGACAAAGTTGGATTTCTTTTCATGTAGGCTGAGAACCATTCTGGTCCAGCCCTCCAGAATTAGTCCCATGACTTTGGATATTTGCATCCAAGTTTCACTGAAGCTGATATGTCAGTTCTTTTACCTGTAATTTTAATCACAAAATATGTTTGTATTTCTAATATACTACATTTTAAATTGCCACTATTACAAATTTCTAACCTTCCCCTGCCTTATCCTTTATCAATTCCTATCTGCTTACCTCACGTGGAGATAGTCCATAAAATGTATCTGCAGCCCTCATCAGGTATTCTGTTAATTCTTTCTCTTATTTATCAGTGAAGACCATCTTTCCACTATGGTATCCTACTGTGGGAGTCCCCTTGATCCCTGCTCTTCCAGCTTCTTCCTCTCTTTACAATATCTGTGCAAACTGACATTGCTATCCATGCTGACCAGCAAACTGTACCTAAAGAATGTACAAATGTATTTGTAATTTTGAAACAACTGTCAGGGTAACAGATAGTAATACATTAATCTAACAGAGTAATATGGAATTGCATTCATGAAGATGCAGTTCAAAGATTTTGAAGACGACTGTTTTATGATAAGGCTGTATCACAAGTTTTTCATTGTAAGCCTTTACCCAGAAAAAGCAGCATAATGGCACCTTTTCAAAAATAAATGTTCATAGATCTTCAGTATTTCTGTCAGAGCAACACAAGCTATTAGATTTATAATTAACCAAGCATTATATTTGATCACGTACAAATACTTTACACTGTCTCCCATGCCACGAAACATCATCAGAATACATAAGGGACATCCTAAATAAGAACAATATAATCCGAAACCTTTATATATGTTGTCCCTTTATTTCCTTTGTCTATTTAAATTTCCCTTATGCACCAATAAATACATATTTCAGAACACTCAAGGTTACATTTCTTGCTAATCGTGTTTTCTTACTCACTTTTTCTTCATATATTCTTTGTACTTTACTTCTGGACACTTGTAATTGAGCAGCAGGGTACAGCAGTTGTAAATCTCTTATAGACGTTCAGTAAACTTGAATTTGCTTTGGAGTTGTAAGTAACCCTCTGTGTGAAATAGCACGATAAGCCTGTGTGCTTAAGCACAAGACCGTTTTACTCTAATTGCTTAAACCAACCTCTTGAACCCTGATATAAATTTTTCAGTACAGCCGTAGCCTTCAATGATACCGATGCAGTGCCACAGAATAGGTAAAAACTGCTTTAAAAGTTAGCCTCATATTTTCCTCGGATAGTGAAAGCCACTACAACTGTAAAAGAAAAAGAAATTAAAGGAGGAAACCCAATTTTAGTTAATTTTAGAACAATTTTACTGATTTGTTGGTAGTAATGGTTCTTACTGAAATACGCGAACACAGTAGTGTCAATCAAACTGAAATTGTCTGCATATTTGCAGGAAATGTGAAATATAAATGTTTTTTTCAGGAGTCTGATCCTTGTCTTGACATGTGCAGTGAGTGGTAAAGGTCACGATGATGACGAGGCAACTGCCTCTCTTCCTTCTCTTCTCCTCCTGCTCTTCGGGAACTCACAGATGAAAAACATGGTGGCTTCACACTCCACGTGAGCCCACGTTCCAGTGCTGAGCAGCTCCACGCAGCTGGAGTTTGTGTTGGGCTGTAGCTCCTCCTCTTGGCTCCAAGATACAAAACCCTGCAGAGGGGTGGAGTCTGCATAAACGTGACTGCTCCCGTTCTGATTTTAGAAAATAGAGAAGAGATTTAAAAAAAAGAAAGAAAAGAGTTTGTCATCATTTGTTAACTAATTTTGTTCTGTTTTTGACCAACACTGCCCACAACAGCCTAAAATATGTCCTTCTTACACTTTACACAACCGTCTTTTATTTTTCCACATTAAAAGTATCAAAAAAGCATTAGACTTACTAATTACTACCTAGTTAATATTATCAAAACTGCTTACCACGCCCTCGGTTTGAGTCTGCACTCCTATATACACTCTTGTCAGTCCTGCCTGACTAACATAGTCTGCCATGAGACGGTTGATGTTGGTGCTTTTGGGCATGGCCAGGGTGCCTCCTCTGAGCTTGCAGTTCATTAAAGCCTCTCTAAACCTCTTGGGCTCCTTCACCAGCAGGTAGTACCTCTCTTCTGTTTCTCTCAAGCCTAGAACCACTGAACAGGACATGTTCAAAGGTTAAAGGTCATCTGACATAAGTTTAAAGGCATGTTTTCATTGTTCTGATTTTTCTTCTTGACACAGAAAGCAAATTAGAAGTCAAGTGGCAGGATGATGCACAGACATGAAGGGACTAGTGTACTTGTGTAATGTAAGTCTTGAATGAAGAAAGGATTTGGTGTTTGTGGAATTTCCCTGCCTGAAGTAGTTAAAACAAGGATCTAAACTTCGTAAATAATAAGCTTTTTAAACACTGTCTTAATGATACTGAAATCAATGATGTTGCATTAAAATATAAAACATTATGGATTTTAAATTACCTCCAGACTTGATACAAGCTCTTTCACACAGAAACCTGTCTCAGTTCCTTCTATTAAATTTTAAAGGTAAGACATCGTCTAGTGTCTAGTAAAAGATTAAAAACATAGCGACTTACCGTTCTTCACAAACTTGACTGCATTCCCCAGCTTGCCTACATTGATATCGAGCTGTCCAACCACCTTCCTGTACCTCCCACAGTCACACATTGTACCTAATAGATCAAATGGGGGTTAGGACAGCTCGGATGAATATTTGTCTGAATGTCAGAAGAGAAGATGTCAGCAAATTAGGCAAATATGGAACCTGCTTCTTGGTACAAGGACTGGTAATTGTAATAAGGATCATTAAATGCTTTTCTACAGCATTGCTCCCTCAGGGACAATCACCATTAGCATCTAGTAGAACCGATTGAGAGTCACAAACAAATACTTGTTTTTTTTTTCCAGAAAGGAATTTGAAGGACTTCATTAGTAATGTGTTTAAATGTTGTTTATTGAACTCTGTCTAAGGAGCTTGGAAAGAAAAGCGTCTGGACTTCTTTAAGTTGCTTGAAGACGTTTCACCTCTCATCCGAGAAGCTTCTTCAGTTCTAAGGTCAAATGGCCGAGAGTCCCAGATTTAAACCCAGTGGGAGTATCCCCCCAAAGAGGGACAAAGGACCCCCTGGTGATCCTCTAATCACATGAGCCAAGGTGTGAAAGCGGGTGTGGGACCTAATCAGCCAGGGTTTCGGGTGAGCTCATTGTGAAACCTGGCCCCACCTTGTCATGTGAATTCCTGAGGTCAGATGGCCCAGAATGTGAGTGGGCGTTAAGGCGTCTGGGAAGGGATCTCAAAACTGGATTATAGATGGCAGACAATTGGTGTCGTAAACCACCGCCTCTGTTCAAAGATGGTCGCTCACAGTGGACATAGATGGCCTCTTTCACTCCTCTTTCAAACCATCTGTCCTCTCTGTCCAAAATGTGAACATTGGCATCCTCGAAAGAGTGACCTTTATCCTTAAGATGCAGATGGACTGCTGAGTCTTGTCCTGTGGAGGTGGCTCTTCTATGTTGTGCCATGCGCTTGTGAAGTGGCTGTTTGGTCTCTCCAATGTAGAGGTCTGGGCATTCCTCGCTGCACTGTACAGCATACACCACGTTGTTAAGTCTGTGTTTTGGAGTTTTGTCTTTCGGGTGAACCAGTTTCTGTCTGAGTGTGTTGCTGGGTCTGAAGTACACTGGGATGTCGTGCTTGGAGAAAACTCTCCTGAGTTTCTCTGATACACTGGCTACATAGGGGATGACAACGTTGTTGCGTCTGTCTTTCTTATCCTCCCTGGCTGATTAGGTCCCACACCCGCTTTCACACCTTGGCTCATGTGATTAGAGGATCACCAGGGGGTCCTTTGTCCCTCTTTGGGGGGATACTCCCACTGGGTTTAAATGTGGGACTCTCGGCCATTTGACCTTAGAACTGAAGAAGCTTCTCGGATGAGAGGTAAAAAGTCTTTAAGCAACTTAAAGAAGTCCAGACGCTTTTCTTTCCAAGCTCCTTAGACTACGATGACCTGGATGACTGAGAACCTTCACAGATTTATTGAACTCTGTTCCCCAGATCAAATCCACTTATGGGTGTGCTAAAAGTTTTTGTCACGGCCGGGGTAGCAGTCATGTGGTGTTTGTAGAAAAAGGACGCAATATTCAGGAAACGGCTAGATGCAGGTAAGAGTTTATTTACAACGTGAAAAACAGGAAATGAGACACGAGAAATTACTAAAAACCTAAACTGGGAACACTAATGAGGAGATCTGAAATAATAACCAACACAGAGGAACCGACGAGGAGCAGAGTAGACACACACTAAATACGCATGCACACAAGGTAATCAGGAAATGACACAGGAAAACACAGCTGAAACTAATGAGCAAGATGAACCACAGACCTTCAAAGTAAAACAGGAAATTTACAGACTGTTTTACCAACACAGAGACACAAACAGAGCACCGGAGAAGGACACAGGTAGGAATAACACAACACTAAACACAAGACCCCAAATCCTAGGAACTAAGAAAACAAGAATTAACCCAAAACATAAGACAATACTAATATTAAACACAAAACACTGGGTCTAACAGCCCATACCATGACAGTTTAAGTAAATACTGCAGCATTCTTTTTCAAGGTTGTTTAACTGCATGAGTAAGACTTTATCATTTGACCTACATCAAGTTACTGATTCATTTCCAGTGATTCAGTATTTTGTACAACCACTTTCAGCAGCAATAACTTGGAGTTACTGCATGACTTGATCATCTCTCACATGGCTGTGGATGAATTCTGGCCCACTCTTTTTCACTGTGTAGGCGGGGTATTCATTTACATACAACTCTCTTCAGGTCCTGCCACAGCATTTCAACCCAGATGAGTTCTGGTCTTTGACCGTTGAACCTTGGTTCTATTCTTTTTTTAGCCATCCTGATGGAGATTTGTTGCTGTGCCTGGGATCACTGTCCCATTTTTGGCTAAACTTTAGCTGTCAGACAGATGGCCTCACATTTGACTCCAGAATTCTTTGGTATAGGCATGAGTTCAATGACAGCAAGGAGCCGTGGTCGTGTGGCTGCAAAACAAATCCAAATCATCACCCCTCCATCACCGTGCTTGACAGCTGGTATGAGGTGTTTGTGCTGATATGCTCTGTGCATTATGGCCAAACATCTCCACTTTGGGCTGGTCCGTCCAAAGGACAGTGCTCGAGTTTTGTGATTTGTTTAGATGCAGCTTAGAGAGAAGAGACATTCTCCTGACAATCCTTCCGAAATAACCATACCTGTTCAGTCTTTTGTGATTATACTATCATGAACTTTAACATTTAACATGCTAACCAAGACCTGTAGAGGCTGAGATGTAGCTCACTGTCTCTGAGAATTGCATGGTGTGACACTGGGGTGAATTTGCTCCGACCTCCACTAGGTGTCATTGTGTTAACAAACATCTGAGTGCTCCAGACCAGCAAACTGACATCACTGTTAAAAGTGACGACCAGTTAATCAAGTGCATTTTGATTAGCAGCACCTAGCTGTTTTTACTCTAATAATTCCTCTGGGATCAGTAAGAATGTACTTAGTTTTTCACAGGACTCATGCAAAAAGGTTTTTTTGCTATGGGTGTATGACTTAAAACGAGAGGCAGTGTCTGCATGCTGTTACCTGGTTTCCCTTTTAAACCAGCTGGTCCATCTAAACCTTTATCACCCTTGTCACCTGCAGAAGAATCAAAAATCATTAATAGCACCCTTTGTTGTTAGCTGTATTTCAACCTTGTAGAAGCTTCCTGTTGACCTTGTCATGTAGTTACAACGTTCTACCACCAGATGGCTGTATCACACATTGAAAACTCAACAGGGCCGCACGCCTTTCTAGATGGTCAAAGTTTGACCAGCAGTAGGTCACAATTAATTATTCCAACAAGATAATTTATACCAAATAACACTAACATCTACATATATTTTTAATTGAGAGATATCATCAAATGTTACTATTTGTGTTTAAATCTTGTCCTGAATCTGCCCTCACACGGTTGTTTCATCGTGGAAAATAACCCAAATGGCAGTTGCAAATTTTGGGGAAGTGGGTTGCAGTACAAACATCATAATGGCCTAGCTTTGAATGAGGAACAGCCAGAACAGTGAAATACTGTACCTGTAATCTGACCAGTTGTTTTGCCATACTGATGGATTTGATTTATTTGGGCTTGTTTGAGGTCCTTTGCAAAAAATACGGAAAAACACAGTGGGTAAGTATGGTAAAATGTGACCTGATATGGCTTTCCAGTGTCTCAGTGGAGTATACAGTAGAATTCATCCCAAACAGTCCTCCAGCTGCAGTTAGTTGGTTTTTTTGTTCCATATAAACTCAGTAACTCCACAGTTTTACGGTCTGTAGATTTATATAGTTGTTCTTTTGGCCAAAAACGATGTAAGCTCTGCAGACAATCTGATAAGGATCCATATACATGGAGTTAGAATTATAAAAGCGATTTCTGCTCATTTATCATGTTTTTATATTATGAATGAACACCAATTTCCCATGTGGAAACTGGACTGAACTGAATTTCTTCAGTGCTCCTGTATCACGGCCAACATTCTTGCAAACACGAACTGAATTTGAGCTTGTGATCTTGTTATGTTGGCATGTCCCTGAAAACAAGTGTTTTTTTTTTTCCAGGTGTTTTATGAGTTTTGGGCTTTCACCATCAATGAAATCCAAAGCTGTGACTTCACTCCTTTGCCTGATATAGCTGACACACAGCCACTTTCCTAATAGCGTATTAATCATAATGAATACTGAGAAAAGTGAATGTCTAGAAAGACAGGGAAACATGACTGCTCATAAAAACAAAAACTAGAATAGAAACTGTTTTAGCCACTTCAGGCAGAGCAACTGCATGACATCATGTTGTAGGATCTTTTGATGCGATAACTTAAAATGTGAAAGAAATGGACAGAAATACAAGCCTTTAGTGGAAACTGTCTAGTTAGCTCAATAATGAGCAGATTTAATTTTTAAAAACTCTCCTTGTGTGTTTGTCTTGGGACTAATTAAGTCTGCCTGTTAGTGTAGTGATGTGGGTTTTAGTTGAGGCCATTGTTAGGGAGCGTGCAGCAGTGAAATCTCAGGAGGGCGTCCGGGAGGCCGTATTTTTTCTTAAAGACAATTTGAAAGTCATTAAGCGTCTGCAGAAACCTCACAGCTACCTATCAAAATGTTTAATGGCACTGGAGCGAGAACAAATTTATACACTCGATGGTTATAAAGTTCAAATGAAAGGTCATCAATCTTTCTCGCTTTTGGGAACTGAGGAACTAAGTATTACCCCCTGATGCACTTTATTAGTTCTTATTTATTTATTATTTTATTGTAAATATTACACTTGAATGAGTAATGCAATAAAAATCAGTAAGGTTTTACAGTATGGTTTCAGGCAGATAGATGGACAGATAGGAGGCAGGACTAGAGAAGCACTGAGACTGACAGGAAACTGTGTTAAACTGCATATCAAACCTGAACTTTAGATTAAAATGACTTTGTTGTACCTCTGTCTCCAGTAGGCCCAATCTTTCCTGTGTGGCCCAATTCTCCTTTAAGGCCCAACTCCCCCGGCACTCCTGTGGGAGAAAGGAAGGATGAGATTTGGAGGTATTTACGATAGAGTAAAGAAATATTATTTGGAAAAAGTGTTGAAAATGCTGTTTCAATCCAACATAGTCTGCAGCATATGCCAGAAAAGTAGAGGATGTGTGCATGTTGGAAGTCAACATAAACTGGAAAAATCAGTTATTATCGCTTTTAATAACTTGAATCAATTTCTTTTTGTGTTAGTATCATTATATTTTAGTTTCTTTTGTATAATCTGGGCAACTCTATTCCACGCCATTCAATCTTTTAAGGATTATCCCTGCAAAAACTGCTGTCTGATCCACTGTCTGTTAAATGCATGTATTTCTAGTGTCACTGTTATTTATTTAATCATTTATGAATACCTTTTATTTTTTTAATCTAAAAACAAAGTGATTGTAATGGATTGAAGTACACTGTAATCTGATTACCACTGCCTGGCTTAGTGTTTTGTTTGTCTTTAGAAGAACTCAGGAGTGTGCATGATTTTGGAGGGTGCCTTAAAAATGTATCCTAAATGGAGAACATTAAACTAAAAGACAGCGTGTGCATGTGTGTGTTTGTGTGTGCAGGTATGTGTGTGTGTGCGTGCGCATGGGAAAACTACAGAGCAGACCGAGGCTCTCTGCCAGCCCCTGAATGAGTGTTTCCTCAGGAAACTATTCAACTGAAAATTGATGGCGTTCGAAATACTAAGTGACGCATTGGAGAAGCCTGCCACTATTAGAGGGATTTGCCACACACACACGTACAGCCAGCTATTCACTAATATTTCACATGTCCCGCTTGCGCATGTTGATTTTCGACTCGGTGATTTGTGAGTAGTGTTGGCAGAAGGCATGAGTTCTTATGTATTGTGTGAGGTCGCTGGGAAAAATTCGCTCACACAAGGGTGCGATTTTTTTTTTTTTTTAAATTAGGAAAATTCTGCATGAAAGCGCTCGAGAAGCACACTCACAAAGTGAACGCTTCAGCGACACTGAAGTGACAAGTGATGACGAGAAGTGATTATACGTGTTTGTTTTGTTGCCACATGAAGAAAGTTAATCTGATGGTCTTTTGTTATTCCATCTGCAACAGCTGAATAATGTTTTAGCAGTGCTTACGCTTGCCAGTTAAACGGCCTATCTCAACGTTCAGATAACGGTCCTTCCTATCACTTTTAATGGCCAACCACCCCAACTGGTTTAACGTCTGGAATCTCCAGCTGCTGGAGGATAAAGGAGGTGAAGCCTTGGAGCCTAAGGCAATTTAAATACAAGCCTTCAGCTATTTCCAAACACCCTTGAACTAAGCAACTAGCTGTAGGCATAATACAACAAAAATAAAATGCATTTGGTTTCTAAAATGATCTTAAATCAGTGTATTGACTAAATGTTGCTTACACAGTTGCAAAAGTGGAGTCTCATTTTTGACATTTCTGTTTAATAGAGATTAATAGAGGTGGAACATGAAAATAAGGTTGTTCTGTTGTGCACTTCTAGCTACCTAAAAGTTCTGCACAAGAACTAAGATCTTCATATAACACCATAGTTTTGAGCCAGAGCGATATATCAGCCAATACATAATGCAAAAATAGATGTGTGTGTCATCTCAAGGTTTGTCTGGCACCCTGTGCAGCACACACGAACCAGAGACAAGTAACGCCTCACTAGCTTATAGACATACTGTATTTATACTGTCTGTTGATACTGGCTCTAAAAACCTTGCACTGGTCATGCTCTTCCACTTTTTTTGGTCTATAATGCAAAGATTTCAACCTCAGTTACAGTTTCGATTCAAGCTAAAAAATGTACAAGTCCAGCACAACAGTTTGTTGTTGTTAATAAGCTTGGAGCAACAAACTGTTTTTGTTGCCCACCGGAGCATTAGCAGTCACATATTCCCATTTAACATTCCAAAATTAAGCAACTGTTTCCTGTAAAACTGCCTAAATTAAAACAGGGAATACATGCGTCATCTGTCGAGCTGCTGACATACTACAGTTACAAAATCTTCACAGAAACCTGCTTTCATGCCTACAGTAAGCATACACACAGAGAAACCATAATGACTGGCTTTGCTATACCGTTGAATAATATCCGCAAAGTTGAAAAGTTGAAAGAGTTTCGCGCGCACGTGCTCTCTGCACTTTTGAAAATGACCCCAGCAGCCCTGGCATTCGTCTCCCACACAGACTGATAAAAGAAGGGTGTTTTTAGTGTGCAGCGTGCACATGTGTGCTGAGCTCTGTGAGACGTTATAGAATAAAAGCCGGATGTGTGCACATATACGATCATGACACTATATTTATTGCATCTATATTTACACATGTGTGAACTGTATCTATCGTCTTGTACTCTCTGGCATGTGCAGGATGCTGCATTGCATGTATTTTTTTAAGCATGTGTGAGCAGGTATTTGTGTGTATGCCTATCAGCTCAGCTGGAAAAAAAAAACCTTGTGAAAGCCCCTGCTTTCTTCAGCAGCAATTTACAGATCTGCTTCCTCCACAGATATACAGATGTCATGTCAGTGCAGTGCTGTTTGTCTGTGGCACAGCGCAGCTCACGCCACAGCAAAGGGAGGCAAGCTGCGACAGCAGGGAAATGCAAAAGCTGCACACTGGGTGGTTTTGTTACTAGCTATGTTTGTTCATATTAGACAAGCAAGGAAAATTAACTTTTTTTTAAAAAAGACTGGTGAAGCCAGACTTAATTTTTTTATTTCCTAGGTGTGATTATATAGATGTACACTTGTGGAACTCATCACTTTTTCTCTTCTTTTTAACCTTCAGCTGTTCTACCCCACTGCAATACCTAAAGGAAACATGCTAATGAAGAAGCTGGGGATTTTCTTGCATTTACATCTATTCAAAATAAAAAAAAAGAATTCTGAGAAGTGAGTTTGGAAAAACTATTTTACAGTATGTGATTTGAAAACCTGTCAATTAGATTTTGTTTTAGAGGTTTTAAATACAAATTGATTTTTTTCAAAGAGCATTGCGTCAGGTTTATTAGACTTGGAAAATTGTACTAAGTATACGAGTCACATTTTTGTAGTTGTTAGCAAGCGTATGACTAAAAAGTACTGCAGTCAGCTCCATTTGCCTCTGTCTGCACACTTACCAGATGAATGGTGAGCAGCTACAATGAAAATATAAGGAATAAAGCAGACGCCTGCACCTGTTAACTGAGTGTCTGAGTGCCATTAAAGCAGATGTGAAGTCATTGTGATTATACTGATGTTTGCCTGTTACACCATCCTAAACCGCAGTCTGATAGAAAAGCAAATTAGATTTTATTTGGGTTATACTGGTGATAAAGGGGAACCCCACTGATTTTACACATCAGTTTATTTACTGGCTCAATGAGGACTGCACTCGTGGATAAAAAGTTGTATGAAGCCTTTTGGGTTTTTTTTTTTTTCTTTCTAAATGTCTTTCACGTTTTGTGAGTATACACATTACCGGGGTCTACATGTTTTTGTCCTACAGCTTAGCCATTTTTGACTAGAAGGATACTGGATACCTGGAAGTCCTGGTGGTCCATTCTTCCCCAGTTTCCCCTGATCTCCATCATCTCCAATCTCACCTTGGTCCCCTGGATTTTGAAAAGAAAGATTGTAAACAAAAAGGCCATCAGTGTGGCGATCCATTGTCAGCACTAACAGCACGTCAAAAACCACTTCAGCAAAGAGCTTTGGTGAATGATTGTGTGTAAGTTTCAATGTAAGTGTAGCAGAGTGTTTCTAATCATCACAAGGAGATGGACTGAATCCTCTTTGGATGTTTATAAAGAAGAAATAACTCTGTTTTAATAAGTCTTCGGCGAGCCAGTATAATTTTTAGAGGCATCGGTGCTTTAAAAGTATTAATGGCACAAAGTCCTTTTTAGAGCTGAAAGCACAAATGAGGTGTAGCAGAAATGTTTGAGGCGGGACCATGGATCAAAAGGCTCTTGGCATGAAATCTTAAGAGATTTCTGAATGTCTATTAAAACAGTAATTTTGCCTCAGTTGTTGATGCAGGCAGCAGTTTATATCTTGTTAAATGCTGGGCTTAGAAAGAAGGACTCTGCTTAGAGTCTGCTTCTATTAGGCTGGCAGAAGTACTTAGGAAAACTGATAATTCAGCTCTGTCGGCTGTGTAGACATTTTCAAGCTAAATCACTGCACGGTCAAGTGATACAGTCTGCGTAAATATTTAATTTCGTGGCCTACTAAACTGAAACCATGTAGCATAAAATTAGCAAAAGGCCTTGTTTGTGTGATTAAGGTGTCAAATCAAATGAAGATCTTTCATCTGCTATTTAACATGTCGCAGTAGCAATAAGATATTTCCCCAAAAAATGTCAGAATTCGGTGTTTATTGTCGTTCAATTTCAAGAACTGGGCCTGCAGCGTCCCACTTTTTTACGTCTAAAAAAAAAAAAAATTCCCGTAAATCTATATAAGAATGATGAAGTCAACATACCAGTAAATGTAATAAAACTGTGTTTGTTGAAAAAGGTTAAAATAAGTCGTAAGACATTTTTGAGGGGTCTAAAACTGGGAAAAATGCGCATCTGTCACCCACCGAAATACACAGATGTGAGTCTACACAAACTCAAGAGACTGCCTCTGTGGTGAGTAGTATCTGGATGAGTCTTGTACAAATAATCTGTTCGCGTTTGTGGCAGCTGTCTAAATACACAATATCACAATGGAACAATGGGAAACTTCTCTGGAAAGCTGTGAAAGTGTAACTGATGGTACAGACGCCTCTTCCCTTTTCCCATGACAAACATAATTTAACTTTATTTCAGAAGCTGCTTTTGTAAAACAGACTTTGTTTTGGATATAATAAAACTTCAACAATTTAATAAATGGCCTTTATTGTCACAATGAGAGAATTTTTAAAATTTTTTTGCCTTTTAGCTTAACAATCTCAGTTTCTGCATGCCAGCTCCTTGAGAGACGGGCCTCTGGCTTCCTTTTAAACTAAAGGCTGTTTTTTTTCTTCTTTTTTTTCCAGCACAGTGCGCAAAAAAAAGAAAAGAAAGAAAGAAAAAAAAGCATAGCTTCACTTCGTGTTTTATTAGGGTCTGTCTGTCTCAATCAGCAGGGGAGCAAGCCACTGGATGTCATAAAATGGAAAACACACACAGGGAGGCATTCCCTCCAAAAGACCGCGGGGTAGCAGACAGTGAGCTAGTAAACTTTAGAACATTTAATGCTTGGTGGCTTTATCATCAGCTCTTTAAACTATAAAACATTTAGGGGGTATTTCCTCAGAACGTTGCACTCTCACACTCTAACACTCTCCTGTAACGTTGGGACACAACAATGTTTCCAACAGCATGAACAAACATGAGTACAAAGTACATGAGTACTGTTGATTTTAGGTTGAAAACATTTTAGACTTAATTATCCAAAGATAAACGTTTACAAATCAAGCTGACATCTAGTCAAAATGCAAACACACACACATTTACAACAGCGCCACAATGCATTACCTTTAGCTCCTGGTATCAAGGCGCTGGTGCAAACCTCTATAGAAACAGAAACGTAGCTGAAGATGGCTACAAACACGCAGAGCACCAAGAGCCGCGGCATCTCCCAACCATCACAGACCGGTGCAGAAAATCCAAACCTTTTGGCTTTTTGGAGCAGATGGTCGAGGAGCAGGGATCAGCGTAGGATTAGTGACAGAAGAAAGCAGTGCTGCTGTTTGTAGAACACACAGACACACTTGTTTATAGAGTCTTATCAGTTAATTGTCAAAATGTCAAACAACACTCACCAGAGTACTGCATTCCTGTGCATGTGGTTTAACTTGTTAATTGCATGTGAAAAATCTTACCATCATTTGGACAGATACATGGGTACCCTGTAAAGAATAAAGTAAAAAGTCTTGATGCATGCTCAATTATCCAGGTAAGGAAAACACAAGGAAGTCCTTTTTTTGGACAATATGCAAATTGTTATGACCATTGATCAGCTGAGACTGGAAAAAGTCACTCAGATAAGTGATGTGATTAATGTTTCTCCTACTGAAAACCCTATGCCCAGATAAACAGAATTAACTTTTAGGAATAAAATAAAAACTAACACTTCAGTCCTCTGATTGAGGTTTAACACTTTGCCATCACTCCCTTAGAGGTTGGCACATGCTAACGGTTGATATTTTCATTCATGGAGAGAGAATGTGGAATCATGGGAACATCTGAGAGCCACCTGTGCTTTGCTTTGGTATTACTTTCACTGATACAAGAAAAATCTCTGATCATGCTCGGCTAGAACTGCAGAGTAACACCTGCTTCTAATTTACTGAAGGGAAATTAGATGAACCAGAGCTCACAATAACACTGCGAAGGTCCTGAATGAAAAAAAGTGCTAATAACATTCTTGGAAGTGTAAAAGTAAATACCTTCAGTCAGAACAAATAGTTCCAGTGAAAGTGATTTTTTCTGATATATCGATTAAAGATGAATGCAAATATTTCGGCCCTAATGGGGACTGCACAGTGTGAAATAATAAACAGGAGACTGGACTGCCTTCTTATCATGAACAAGGGAGTAGACTCACTTTTTTCTCTTGTCCCGAGTCTTCAGACCAGAAAACACTTGGCAAGAGCGGTTTACATAGAAAATACTGCATGCACGCAGATTCTTTCCCCTCTTGTATCCTGCACTATTTTACTGCTATGTGATGACAACACACAGTACAGTACCAAAGAAGGCAAATAATTAGAGGATGAATCTTAATAGGAGACGCAGAGGAAGGAGACAGAGCAAGGAACAAAGAGAGATTGCAAATTAGGAGGGGAGTGTAGTCCAAGCCACATGTCTTGGCACAAAAGGAGATCTCCTTATTCAAGAATTATGCTTCCTGGAATGTCTTTAGTCCTTCATCAAAAAACCCCAACAAAAAACAACTCATCAGTGGCATCAGTGTGCTCAGGTCCTTTAAGTAGAATAAAAACAAAAAAGAGTGAAAGAGAAAACTTCATCTTAATCAGACTGTTGTTCCCTGAGGGACTGATTGGCTAGATGTCACTTTGAAAAGCATTCAAAGTGAAAAAGCTTTGTATTTTATTGTTGGAAGCCCCTTTTTTTTATAATGTTATTTGTATTTAGAGACAAAAATCTTTCAGATGTATCCAGTATTGGCTTTACGATAAAAATACAAATTATTTCAACTGCTGGAAAAGCTGTAGTCTTCAAAGAAAATAACATGGACCTGATGCACTCTTGGAGCAGTCACAGTCATTAATCACTTTTTTGCTGTTGATTGTGATGTTTGTTTCTCTTGGGTTATCTTTGAAAGGCAGTTTAAACCACACACACGCTTGAAAAATATTTAAGACCTCACATGCTTGATATCAGTTTCTCTTAGCTTCTGCCACGGTTTGCTTTAAGCTTCCAACCCCGTATCGTTTCTGCGAAGGAATTTAATGATGTTAAGAGAGGGGCGCTTTGGTAAATGAGCTATTTTATGGCTCTGGATTTTGGTGTCGCTGACCATAACTTGCTAGCATGTTGGATTGCTCAGTGAAAGTTCAAAAGAGACAACCAAGGCCAGGATTGTGAAAGAAAATCATGTGTGGTCACGCCCTTTGATAGAATAGCCACATTTCCAGGGTGTATCCCAACTGTTGCCCAGTGACAGCTGGGATAGGCTTTAGCCCCCTGTGACCCCGAACAGCAGCAGTTAGCATGTAAAACAATGGATAAATAGATTCAGTGGCGTCCATTTAGTCTCTGACTACCCCTCAATAAGATAGAAAAGTATAGAAAGGTTACTTTTATGTCTCTACCTGATGAGCCAAAGATCAATTTCCACTTTTCCCTTCTATGTAGATTTTAGTTCTCATCAGCTCCTAATGGAAATAATTAGCTATTTAGAGGCTAAATGTTCCATTATGTTCACAACATGGTTGCTAACTTTGTCCATCTGCTGCTCGGTGTTTGGCAGATGTGTGGTGCATGTATAACGAATGGATGGAGAGACATTGAAGCCTTTTTACTTAAAACAGCTGCTTGCCTTTCAAAAACAACACTTATGAGACAATGCATCAGTAAAGAGGCAGTACTTCTTCTTGTGTGTGCGTGTTTATGTCTTCACTTATTAATTATCCTTTCAGTCTGTGTGGACTTGTGTGTTGCACTGTTTCAGGCAACTTATGGGATGTAAAATACACACTTATATACATTGGAACAGCCCTGCTACCCCGAAGGCTGATTGTTTACACGTGGTTTAGATTACGTTCTCTAATTAAGAATGTGATTCACACCCCTGGATTGAGGGTTGACTCCAAAATGGTAACCACACCACAAAACAGCCTTCTTCTCTCTGCTGCTTACAGCCCCGTTTACAACACTGGCAGTACCATTAGCATTTTAAAGCAGCAGCAGTAGCATACACTGCCCACACGTGTGTCACTGACAAATCGGTCAACAGCAACTCCAAGTATATAAAACATTTACGTAACCTCTGAACCACATTAATTTACTGCTGAGCATGAGTGCCATTACTGGCCTGAGCTGCGTGTATTTCCTGGTATTTACTGCCGATTGGGGCATAGAAAAAGCCCTTTTCCCAGGAAAGCAGCACACAACAAACAGTGACAACCGAAGGCAGTGCATCTACTTGTTTTTATGATGTCACATTTCAGAGGAAGTGACTCAGTTCATTTTCACCGTTACTGAGTCTTCACATGGAATGAATTAAAGTCATGTTTCAATTTGTCTCAGCATTTTCCAAGTAGTCAACCATGAGCGCTGGTGTTAATCAATAGTGCTGTCAAAACCTTCAATTTGTTAGTTGAAATTTTAAAACACTCACCTGTATATTGACAAGATATAACATACGGACTACTTGGACTATATCGATAATTAATTATGTGGGTGTAATGGCGGTTACCCGTGCCATCTAGACACTTTAGTCTGCACATGGCCAACAACACGCTAGTACCTCAATTTCTATTCTTCTCTTACACCAGACTGGAAAAACAGATTTGGATGTCACTGAGTTGAATAAGCATTTGATCCCTTATAACCCAGCCGGCGTTCTGGCTCTCACAGATTATTCGTATAATACATAACTGTACACAGAATCAGTTATTTCCATTCCAGCCTCTCAACCACCATGGGCAAGAAAAAACAGGGATATCGGGGACAAAGGTGCACAAGGCTGCAATACAAGACCATAAGCAAGAACCTTGGTGAGAAGGTAAAACCTGTTGGTGCGATTATTCAGAAGTGCTGAGTATGAACCAATGAACATCAATGAACAGTCAAGCACGGAGGTGTTTTTTCTGCTTAAGTTAGAGGATGACTTCACCACACCGAGGAGCCAGTTAACATGGCCATTCACTGTGTTATTATGGATGACAACCTCCTTCATTTTAGTCAGAACTCTGAAGATGAGTCATGGATGACAATGTCCCAAAACACACCGCCTGGTCAAGAAAGGAGTGGCTAAAGAAGAAACACATCAAGTTCATGGAGTGGCCTGGCCAGTCTCCAGACCTGAGTCTTATAGGAAATCTGTGGAGGGAGCTAAAGCTTTGAGTTGCCAAGCAGCAGCCAAGAAACCTAAAGGACTTGGAGAGTTTCTGAAAAGAGTTGTGAGGAGCTCAGCAAAGCACACTGGATATAAAGTTATTTGTGCACTTGTTCCCTGGTGAGCTCAAGAGCTACCTGCCATTTCCTACTCCTTCCATGGCAGAAGCAAATATCTTAAAACTATTAGAAAGTACTAGAAACTGGGCAAAATATTTCTTTGAACTGACTTGAAAACGTCATGTTAAAACCTATAGATATATTCAAATGCATCTAACAGGATAAAGGTGAGCTCACAGTTGACCTGTAGGTGGAGTACTTCTAGATACAATTCTTGTCTTCTCCAAATTGTAGCAAATCTAAAGTTTTAATACAACTTGTGACCAAACATTATCTCTTAAACTATTTATGTAGAAAAAAGCATGAATATGGGATTTGTTGAAAACTGGAAAATCATCTTTTTAGAACGCTTAGAGCACTTTACACTGCAATCCAAATTCATGCAGTACTTTATCTATCTTGCAGGATCATCACTTAACTGAACACACATATCTTGGGACTGTGGCAAGAAACTGAATCACCCAGAGAAAACCTACGAAGGCACAAAGTTGAACCCACAGCCATCTTTCTGCTGTGGCACAGTGCTAATCACTGCACCACCATGCCACCCAAAAACCAAGACACACACTTCTTCTTTCCACGAAAAGAGGATACTCCCTCAACAAAATGAGTTCAACATTTGTTTGACATGAAAACAGTGTGATAGAAAGTAATGGCGTTGTGGTTGGGTGATGGATGAGTATTTACGTCTGTCTTCAGACTTGCTGACTTCGGTTCAATATCCAGCTCTTCCAGGAAGTATTATACTGAGAAGGGTTTTCACTTTAAGGCTACAGTTTGTGTTATTTGACCATGACCAGTGGCTTACTCCACACTTAAATAAACTATTTGGTTGCTAAACCTCAACTTAAATTATAACGCCTTAACCTAATCCTAGCTTTAACCGAAGTGGTTTTAACCAGTTACCATGACTACACCATTTTCATAGCTACAGTGTGCGACAGGACCAAATGAAACAAAGTATTCAGTGTAACAGTTACACATCAAGTATCAAAGGTCACAATCTGGGTTTTAGTTTGTGCTAATCCCTTTATAACCACATGACAGTGTCCTGAACAGACTCGCTTCAGTATATCAAATGTCAGCTTTGCCTTTAGTAGTAAAATGTTAACCAACTATTCAAACGAAGGGGAGGAAAAAATACTCCATGTTTGCTTATTATGAATTACAAAAACAAACCACTTACATCACATTATGTTAACCATTCAAAGTCTTTCGTGTCGATATACTAGGTGCCCACTTTCACAGGTAGACCTGTTCAACAGCTCGTTAATGCACTACGGCCAATATAGAATCAGCATCTAAACGAATATACGTGTCTCGGGACTGCAGGAGAAAAATTCCAATCACCCATTCAGATGGCAGCCACTCTGCCACTGCATTTAGCCATGTAGACATGGTCATGATAACCTGCTGAAGTTCAAATTGAGGGTTTACAGGGAATTATCTAAAAAAAAAAGAGAATATTGAGTGATTTGGTGAAAATACCTTGAGTTTATGGGAGAATGGGCAAACAGAAGTAGAAGCCACACCAAGCACCACTCCTGCCAGCTAAAAACAGGAAACTGAGGCCACACAAACACTGAGGCACATGCTCACCAAACGTGACAACAGCTGATTGGTAAAACATTCCCTGGTCTGATAAGTCTTGAATTTTGTTTCAACATACAGATATTAGGGGCAGAATTTGGCATAAACAACATGGAAACATGATTTAGCCTACCTTGTATCAGTGGTTCAGGCTGGTGTTGACTGTGTAATGATATCAGGGGATATTTTCACTTGGACCCTCTTAATCCCAAGCATCATTTAAATGCTACAGCCTACCTGACTATTGTTGCTGACCACGTTCATCCTTTTGTGACGTCAGTGTACCCATCTCCTGATGGTGGCTTTCAGCAGGATAACGCACAATGCCACAAATCAGCTCCAACAGGTTTTTTGAAAACGGCAATGAGCTCACTGGCCTCAAATGGCCTCCACAGTCACCAGATCTCAATCCAATAGATCACCTTTGGGATGCGGTGGCACCATCATGGATGTGCAGCTGACAAATCTGCAGCAACTGTGTGACTTCTCCAGCACCTTATTGAAGTTCGTACTATGAAGAATTGAGGCCAATCCAGTACTAGCATAGGGAACCTAATAAAGTGTCCAGGGCATGTATATAGCTTTGACTTTTCTTATTAAATTAACTGTTTCTCCAACTTGTTAACTTATTCAAAATAAATTCTGTCACAGCCACATAACAAGGTTTGTTTGCTCTAGGAATCCATGTTAGTGTCTGCATTTCTCTTCAATATTTTACACCATGGCACTTGGTCAAACCAAGTTCCTGGACACAGTTTTACCCTCTGGACAAAACATTTATACTTAAGGAAAATTCCAAACAGCAGCTGCAGCAGTAGCAAAACTACACTTGCTAATTATTTTAACATTGCAATAGCCTTACATATATTCCATAGGTGCACATGTAGCTTCTGGTATGTTATCCATACTGTCTGGCTAGATGAACTTACACTGGAAGCTAAAATTTAAACACAGTTAATTTCAAATATGTGTGTATGCATGTTTTGTTTTGTGTTGTCTTCTTTGGAAACCGTATCTGTGGATGTACACGTGTGAGTATGTTGTTAAAATCACCATGCCACTGTGTCCTGATGCGAGCCTGAATTTGTTATCATTTGCATTCCTTCCCGGAGAAAGTCCCTGGGGAAAATTTGATCAGCTTCCCTGAACCCTATAAATGGACACAAAGTACGGTAATTTTCTTTTCAGACGTTTTAGACTAAAATCAACTTCCATGTTTAGGCCGGAGTAAGCAGGCACTGCACTCACGCAGGATCTTTTTTTTATCTGTAAAGAAAAGGTTATTATGAGGCAGATTAGTAATGCTCAGACTCACACACAGCCCGGGAAAATACACAGGCTGTCAGTCAGACATTCACAGGACATCACTGTGTTGAAGTGAAGCAGCACTATAAAAACAACAGTATTTATAGTAAGCTCACCCATCACCATTTTTAGCTTTGCCCCGTTAGACTTCACACTAAAAATCCCCAATTTTTTTTTTACTAATCACTCTACAACTGATTTAAACAACTTTTGTGCATATTATAATAATTACTGTTTTGCTTTTGTTGAGAAAGATTACTTACTGTTCTAAAGCTAATAATAGCTGTATAACACCAAATTCTCCATAATTGTTTCTGGGAAGGTTCATTTCGACAGCATAGTGACTGGCGACATAAGGACCTCTTCCAGTAACAAATCAAATATATAAGATCATTTCCCCTCCTTGACATCAAACAGTGTAGCAATGCTGTCTAATACTATCAACACACACAGACACGACTTCATTTATCCTTATAAGACACTTAGAAAGCTTTCAATCAAATTCTGATCTCACTGAGATTACAAACCCCTTTGGGGGATTTAAAACAATACTTGGAGCGAAGATTGATTTTGCAAACCTCTTTATCTCACTCTCGATGAAACGCTGGATTAGATAGGGAGCTGTAAGCCGCAAATTGTCGTGTGCAAGTAGCTGGCAATATTAAATATTATGAGTCAGATGGGTGTTGAGAAAACCACCTCTAGAGTACTCACCATTTCTCACGACTCCACCTCACCGATTTGGATGTCACAGTGTTTTTATAGTATACCTCATCCAGACCTGTGGTTGCACTTTAATATTAAAAATCCTTTCTGTTCTCCATGATTGACTTAAGTCTGAATTCCTCCCCTGTGTCTGAACTACACCTACAAGTTTGGAAATAGCCTCTGCTTAGGAACAGCGGGGGAATCAACAGTAGCCAAACTTCTCTTCTTCTTCTCCGTCTTAATGTTCAGCCAAACACTCTTTGTTTCAAAATGTCAGGTGACAATTTAGACAGACTCATACGTCAAGTGGCATTTATAGATCTGCAATTAACTGTAACTCTTATCATTATTTGAATTTATATTGTTTGGGTGAACTCCATTTTCCATGTAAGCATGTGCATGAATGTGGACATGGTCTCACTTTTAGGATGTTGCTAACCACTAATGTTTACTTAACATTTTGTGAGCTGCTATACGCACCAGACAACGCAGACTGCCAGAGACACAGACGGATTTTGCTGCTAATCACCTCGTCCGCTGTTGGATAAGGTGATTAAAAGAGCAAACTGTATCTGTCTTCTCAAGCAGCTTGTCTTGTGTGAACATGTGCTGATCATGTGTGGCAACACATATACTGTAGCCTAATATAAAAATAAATAATATATACACACTCTGTGGCCAGTTTATTAGGCACCTCTCGCTGGTATTGAGTTACACCTGCCTGTGCACCTCTTCACGGCACAGATTCAACACGCTGCTGGAAACATTCTTCAGATATTTTGGTCCATGCTGACATGATAGCATCACAGTTGCTGCAGATTTGTTGTTTTGACATCCATTTCATCTCCCATTCCACCAAATCTCAACTGTGCTCTACCAGTTTGAGATGATTTGAGCTTTTAGATAAGCTTTTAGATCCTTACTAAAAGAATGCAGAAGAAGATCGGTACACTGTGGTGGTAAGGGAATGGAAATGGTCAGCAACAGTTCTTAGGAAGGCTGTGGTGTTTAAATAATGTTTAGTTGCAACTAACGGGCCCAAAGTATTCCACGAAAATATCCCTCACAACATTACACCACCACCAGCAGCCTGATAACATGAGGCAGGATGGATCCATGCTTTCATGTTGTTTATTCTGAACATATCATCCAAATGTTGCAGCAGGAATTCTAATCAGACCAGCCAATTTTTCCAATCTTGTCTTGTCCGATTTTGATGAGCTTAAGCAAACTGCAGCCTCAGTTTCCTGTTCTTAGCTGACAAGAATGAAACCTGGTGTGGTCTTCTGTTGCTTTAACCTATCTGCTTCAATGTATGACATGCTGTGTGTACAGAGATGCTCTTCCGCATACTTTGGTAGTAATGAGAGGCTGTTTGACTTACTGTTGCCTTCCTTTTAGCTTTTAGCAGTCAGTCCATTCTTCTCTGGCCTCTGGCAAAAACAAGACATTTTACCCAGAGAACTACTATAAATATAAATCAATAGTGTAAGAAAACATTTGCACCAGGTCCACACTGGTTTCCCGTAAAGTCTTTTTATTGTTTAGCACACTGTTATGGTTCTTTTGGTTATTGAATTTAGCCAATTAGTCATTTTGGTCATTTTAACAGTCTGTTAAAATCAGCCCACGTACAGTTTGATGGGATAAACAGAAAATGACGGAAAACCTTAAACAGGACTTTCATGTCACTGTGGACAAATTAATGTTTTGGAGAATTCCCCTTGCTCCCCTGAACACATCGTGAAAGTGGTTTGGTTGCAGTTTAAAGGCTTCCCGGTCTTCTGCATCAGTTCTCTGGCAGCTCGGCCTCTTTGTCTCACGCTGGGTCTTTGGAGGAGTCACTCTGAATGACTGATTTCAACATCACAGTCTGACACACACACACCCAACAGAGGTAAAAAACACACAAAACAACTAACATCTTTAACTGAAGCAGGAGTAATAATACAACAACAACAAGAAAAATTAAAGTTAAGCTCTGCACACAGATTTTTATGTAAGTAGCTGTAGACATGTTTTAGCAGTAAAAACAGCAAATTTTAAGTGCAAAAAATGAGAGACAAGCATCCTGTGATGTGTAACTAAAAGCCTGCAGATATTCTCTTTTCCCTAAATCAGTTTCTGGTGTCAGATGTGAGCACTTACTCCACATATGTGTGAGCCACCCATCTAGTAAAAGCAGTGATCCTTAAATTTCACTGTTTCGATGCTTCTCTTAACTTGTCACACAATTTCTCTTTAATGAGAATTAATAACAGCTATCCATCTGGAGCTGATGTATTGCAAAAATGCTTAATGTAGCGTTACAAATATGCACTTCTGGATTTCATGTCTCCCTTTCCTTTAATATTATTGATGACTGTTTGTATAACATGATTAATGGGGGTTTGGGTCGCTTGTCCATCTCCACTGGAACTGGACGTTATGGCATGATTATCAAAAGATTCTAACAACAACAAAACACATTTTCTCTCAGAAGACAAGGCTTTAAAATGTCAAGATGCAAGTGTGAAAAACACCTCTGAAAGATCAGTAATCCGTTCTGGATTTCTTTTTTTTATAAAAGAGAGTACTAGAAGTCCTTGGACTCAAACATAGATCTTCATTTTTATAGCTTTTTCTTCACAGCATAAATCAGTGACACAGAAAATTTAATTTGTAGCGGATGACTTATGGAATGACAACAGAAGGCTGAAGCTGCTTTTGAAGACTGAGGTTGGAGCCTGTAGTGTTGCTTTAGGCACAGCTTGTCCCGTGCGTGTATGTGCATGTGTGTTTAAAGCAATGGGATGTAATTGTGTGTCTTTAGCGTGGATTTGATACTATGCGCCTGGATTCAAAGCTGCTTCATAAGCCATAATGTTTTATTTCCATGTACACAGCACAGACTCTTTCACATCACTGCTGTGTAAATACAGGAAAACAACAAACTATGTTTCCCCCCTGTATTAATCAGCATCAGTTTTCGGTTGAATCTAAATGACTTAAATCTGCGCTGGCGGAGTGAGCAGCGTTACAGATCTCGCCATGATGTGTGGCCTGAGATTATGATGTGTGGGTTGAGACTGTTATGTGCGGTTTAAAAGGCCGTGTGAAATGTGGATTCATGTCGGTGACAGTTTGCAGGAAAGACCTATTCCACTCTTTCTTCTCATATTCACCCTATAAATCACCCCAAAGAGTGAACGTTTAAGCTGTAACAAGAGGAAGGGTGGAGAAGCAAATTCTTGTGCGTGTGTGGCTGAAACATGTTTTATTTTAAGAAATTGATGCAATTAGTGAGAATCACAGCTAATGTTACTGTCATGGCACTGAGTGGTGTCAGTGTCATTACAGACAAGACAAAAAAAGGTTGATAATCTTGTGTGCAAAAAAGTACTGTTTGATTGAAATAAACCCTTTATTGTCACGGCCTGGGACCCAGGTCTCATGTATTTTTTGTGTTTTGTTGTCTCTCCTGTTACTCCATCTCCCTGTATGTGTTTTGTTTTGGTCGTGAGAGGGTTTACGACCCGGAAGTGTTCCTGCACTGGAGGCAGCCACACCGGCCGCTTGTCACCCGCAGCCAGCTGTAGCGGATTACTCTGATCAGGAGCAACCTATTTAAGAGAGTGGCTGAGTTCAAGGCAGCGCGGGATTTTTTGAGTCAAAGCCGTTAAACAAGCGTCGATTTATATGTTTGAATGAGTAAAGACCTCGCTATCAATTGTGGATCACCTGCTGACCCGTGTGTGTGTTTGTGCCACCAGGAGTCGGGAGCGGAGCGTCTTACCACAGAGAGAAGTCACGGGTTGGAATCTGGGTTTTGGAGTAGCCATCTTTTCACCTTCAGGAATATTTGCACTGTGTGAGATTCACGGAGGAATCGTCACGGGAGCCACAGTGCTGAATGCTGGACATTATTGTGTTTTTCATTCACTGTAAATAAAGCCTCACTGTTCTTCATCCTGCAGTTTGGGCCCAAATTCCTACCTGCACTCCATGCTCTGCCACCGCAGTCCGTGACATTTATTTGCACATGTCTGCATGTGTTCAAATCAGAATTTACATTAATGCAAGGGAGAAAATAATTAAATTGGGATTGTAGCTGTTGTTCAGGGTTGTAATTGTAGCTGTGAAAAGGTGAGAGGTGGGGGCTCACCCTGAACAGTTCAGGAATCTATCACAGGGCTAATACATAGAAACAGACTGTGGAAGGAAGCCAGATTACCCAGAGAAAACCCACGCAGAAAGATTATTCGCAGAAAAAACCCCAACCTGCTGGTGGATTTGAACCCAGGACCTGCTTGCCGTGAGGCTGTTGTGCTAACCACTGCACCTCCCCATAATGACATCATTTTTTCCAACAAGACATTTCACACATCTTTTCCAACAAGACGTGTGAAACGTTGTCACAGCCAGAGCATGAATTCTTGGCTTTGAGACAAGCTTGGCGTGAGAACATATAGTGACATTCTCTTAGGGCATTCCTCCTAGAAGTCACTATGACCTCGATGTCTGACCTTTCAGTTCATCCCCAAGTCCAAATGAACATTTCCACTATGTTTGAAGAAATTTGTTCAAGGCATTTTTGATATATTCAGTTAATGAATTTTGACTCCATGTTCTCTGAGGTCATATTTTAGCCATTCAAACTCATCAGTCCATCACTAAGTACAAGTAAACATTTCTGCTAAATGTTCTCCACCTCTGATGATCTGCCTCCATCTCACCCTATCCTTCTCCCACACTAAACCTCTACACATCTTCCTTCACTACATCCATTAACGTCTTCTGTGGTCTTCCTCTTTTCCTCCTGCTTGCAAGCTCCAACCTCAACATCCTTTGTCCAGTATATCCACTATCCCTCCTCCAAACCATCTCAGCCTTGTATTCTCTAACTTTGCCTCTAAAATGCTTACCCTGACCTGTCCCTCTGATATACTCTTTTTTCATTTTTTCCATCCTGGTCACTTGCAGTGAAAATCTCAGTTTCTTCAACTCTCCCGCTTTCAGCTCGGCCTCCTATCTCTTCGTCACTACCACCATCTTCAAACCAAACATCTCAGCAGGTCTCACAACCATCGCGTAAACCCTTTCTTTCACTTTCGCTGCTGTCTACTGATACCTATCTCTACCCGCTCCACCATGCCTGCAATCGTTTCTTCACCTCTCTTGTGCGCTGTCAGTTATTTTTAATGGTTGAACTCCTATTAAGATTATATAAGATACAGAAATGTGTCTGCACTGGACGGATTACCATTCTCAGACGATAAATACCAAAGCATAAATATTATACTTTGAGTGATCAATATTTTGGTTATGAAGTGATGTAATGGTCCTTGAATCTGCTATTACAGACTCAAACCCTCATTTGTCTGCAAGAAAGTGAATTTGACTGGTACTCACCTGTCAGAAGGGAGCTGCTCACTTTAGTTTTGGTTTGAAGGATTTCTTGCCTGTTGTATTTGGAAACAAATCCACAGTAATATTTATCTACTTATGGTTCCCTTCAGGTTTTGATCCTTTGCTAAATAGTTCCTCCTTTTTCATTTCTTTCCTTCCCTTTCAGCCTTGTTTCTCCTCTGGCAAAGAGGAAAAACCTTCTCTTCATGGCAGAAAGAAAAAAATGACATGAAACAGAGCAAAAGTGTTACACATGTCAGAAGAAGAAAGCAACAAGCCTAAATGGACACTAACTCACACTGTGTCATATTATTAGGGAATGATGCACATGTTTAGAACCAAACAGGATTTAAAGGATATGTTCCCCTATATGCAAAACACACATGACTTCTGAAACCTGAATTAAAGGAATGTTAAAAAGATAGGTGGGCCTTAACAAAACTAGTTAGAGGAAAGCATCATGCTACGATCATTCATTAACTCGGTTTTTCCTTGTCTCTTTCCATGGCCCGATTCCCGTTGCTTAACAACGTGAGCCTCATGACAAAAAATCTAGTTCAGTCTTTACTGACGTGAACTGCGAGGGAAAAAAATATTCTCAGCATCACAGGGATTATCTGAAGCAGACAAAAACAGAAACAGCTGCAGTTTGACTCTCACTATGAGTGAAAGCATACAGCGAGCATGCGACCTGAAATTTTTCCTCATCTCTAACAGTGGGGTACAGTGCCAAACATGAAAAGGAATTTCTTGCTACTGTGAATAAATGTTTACTTTTGAGTTGAAGTATTTCTCATCAGATCGTGACTAAAACCTTCCCCATCCTTGAGGAAACGTGTTTTAATTCTGTTTTCATATGACAGGCAATTGAAAGTGATTCCACAGTTTTTTCCCATCATCATTCCTCATTCACGAGACTCATCTGAACTGCAAGACGCTGTTCATAGCAAATTATCTCAATCTCTCTTTGTCTTGTCATCATCAGCCTTCCAGATGTTAATATTTTCCCTCCTATTACGTCCATTCTTTCCAAGAGGCCATGAAAATCAGATAAAATCCCCTTTGTGGCTTAAATCTGTTACAATTGTTACACCTGTGAGTCTTTCCATTACATTCCTTTAAATATGACCAACAGTTGTCACATTAAACAAACAACAACAAAAAAAACACTGACTGATCTGAATGTTTCAGCTGACATATTTAAAATGGGCAATTAGTTGCAACACAATGTGTGAAAAACTGTGCCATATTTGCATTGACATGCTTTTAATTTGGAAAAGGCTGAATAAAAGGATACTTATTCAGCTCTTCATTGTGCAGTGTCAAGTGAGCCATAGTCCCACTGCTGTGTGTGATCAGTCCAGATCTGTGATGGGATAATGACTTTTGGGGAAGGATTTTACGTCTTACATCTTTGAGAAACCCCATTTAACTATGATCTGTCTGGTAGTTTCCTAAGGTGTCACTGTGAGTTGCCTGGTGCTTCATCTGAGGGTGTTACTTTGTCATTCCTTTCCCTGGCTCAGGGTCATACTGGTGAATCAACGTTTCCCCAGAGGATTTGATGGGTTTGGCTCGTCAACACAAGGCTGCTTGGGTAATTATTGTGATGTCCTCATCTCATCTGTGCTCTCTGTTGTCTTATTTCCATCATCCTGCTGGCCCAGATTTAAGATTCTTTTATGCAGACTAGCTTGTGCTCATCTGTGCCTTCTGAGTTGTCAAATTTTATGACCGCAGCACTGCTAACACGAGCTCTTTCTGGAACCCACAGGCCTACTTGCCAGCAACCTAAGATAGTAAAAAGATGGACAAAGCTTGTTATTCTGAGAAATGAAGCCAAGGCAAAAATCCTTTAAACTTGAATTCGCTTTGACAGCTAGAAGTGGAGTAACTGTTCTAGTTGTGAAGTGTCAGACATCTGTGGGAAAACAGCGCCCTGTGCTTGCCTGCTCTGTGTTATCAGTAAACTCTTTTCTGATTATTTTATGAGCTCACAAGATAGTTTCAGGTCATACTGAATAAAGGATAAAGGTAAATTTGAATGAGTATTAGAGTCTGGGGTACATAACAATGAAGTCATGGAACATAATAATACAGGACAATCTTATGTGTATCACCAGTGTTTTTAAGCTGCACAGCAGAATGAGTCATTGGAGTTCACTCATCATCTGTTATATAAGTTTTAGTTTATTTAATAGAAATCTAATGTTGTACTTATAAATATACATTGATTCGTGTGTAATTGCATGTATGTCTTCTAATGCGTCCTTAAAAACTTAGAATTTAATCCACTAAAAATATATAGGAGTGGTTTGGTACAGTGGCTGAGATGAAGGTTGCCATTGGGTTTCATTGCATTTCATATCTAATATGGCATATAAGTTACTTTTAATTTAAAAGTGCAAATATATATTTTCACAATCTTGTTCTTATCATGTCTTTCTCCTGCTCTTGCACTGGGATCCCCTCGATTCCTACCTTATCCTCATCCTCTTGAATTGAAGTCAGGGCTCTAATAAAAAATGTGCATAAACATAGTTATTTATTCTCAATATTTTCATAGTTACTTATTGCCAGCAGAATGTCCGGAATGCTGCCAGCAAGCCAGCTAAACAACAACAACAGCTGGTTGTAAGCTAACATACTAGCTAATGTTAGACTCAAGTGGCCTAAAAACCATACTTTCCCACTTATAAACATCTTGATTACATTCTCACATCATATGAGAGTTTATTCTCTAAGTACCCAAGTCCAACAAAGTTAGATCCACTTTAAAGAAAGTATTATTAATGTCAGTTAGCTTGGGCTAATGGCAGCTAACAGAGGCTAACGGCAGCTAACATTGGCAAAAACAGCCGCATTTTCCTCTGTGATATTTTAAACACTGTACCTGTAACAGCAATTTTTTCTGAGGATTCTGAGGGCTCCTTTAAATTGTAAATCTCAAAGTCATCTTAGACTTGATGACTTTAAATATGTCTAACTGTCCATTTGTACCATTTCTTTCTATTCCATCTCTGAATGGTGGAAACATACTCGGACACGACATCTGCACCTAAACATAGGTGACACCTCTTTCACTTAATATCACTTAATTCCCACTCTTTTCCTCTCCCTGTTTCCATCCTCCTTATCCCCTCCTTCCCCTCCACCCATCCAGCGATGACAGGCTGTCACTTGCAGATGAAAATTGCGTACATTCTGTCTCCCCCGGGTATATGATGGAACATATGATACAGCAAATAGCAGGAAGGGAGGGGCAGGGCAGGAAAGACAACTGGTGGATCGCAGCAGATGATTGATTTTGTGGAACACTGCAGCCGTCATATAAATGCTCATTTGTGCAGTAAGCTTTGGGTTTGGGATCACCCTGCTGTTTTTTTGTATCCTGGACAAATTTGCACCTCTGGAATATTCACTCTTACCCTTAAAAATCATTAAAACTGCATACTGGCAACACGTTTGGGTAGGAAAATCAGAAACTACTCTTGTTTCTTATAATTATAGTGATGAGTTTCTCATAAACAAAAAACCCATTAAAAAGTCTGCAGAGGTTTAAAAACTCCAAAGTTTTGAAGAGAGTTTTATGTCCATATTTTACACATAGGCGTATGCTGTTTGACAGTGAAACATCTTGAGGTACTTTTGACCACAACATGTGGTAATGTGATTTTTGTATATAAATCTTTTTCGCGGGCTGTGCTGAAAATCCTCTCCACCTGAAGGAAAATCTGCCCAGTCTGAAACATGAGGCCAAAATTGCGCTGTTCTTGAGCCGAAAAATCAACATAACTGAACATTTAGGTTATATTATAACAGACTGTGCAGCAGTGGGCTTCAGTTTGTTTACTTGAGGTAAAATGAATGTGTTAATGGCATTTTCCAAGCGTTTTGTAATGTCTTCATGAGCTCTTGAAACCCTGTTAGTTTGACCAACCATTAAAAAACAATCTGAAATACTTTAATTATTTAAGCTAGAGTATTTAAAAAAAGAAAATCATGTATAAACACCACATATAATCCCAAGTATGTAATGATCATGTCTGTGTGGATATGACCATTCTTTCTGACCTCTTTACTGTTATCTATTGGGTTCCATAGATCTTTATTATCCATGAGTCATACAAACTCTTGCAGCATTTCATCGCAGCATATTACGCTAATCTTTAAACTGAACCAAGTTAGTGCTTGTTCTAGATAGCTACATATTTATTACATCTGTTTTTGGGTCCTTCAATTAAATGCATTTTTCCTGCATTTGTCTTATGCATTACTGTCTCTTTATTGTCCTCCAATCCCAAGTAAAATGACTTCTCATTTCATCTTTGTTTTGAATCTGACTGGGGCCCACTGACATCATCACCATGGCTCCAGCAATGCACACGCACACACTTACACACATGCAGACACACACACGCTTGCTTTCATATCTAAGTGAGGACATCTAATTGACATAAAGCTTTCCCTAGCCGCTTACCCTAACCCTAACCATCAAAAATAAATGTCTATAAAACCTAACAGTATCCAAATTGTAACCCTAACCCTAAAACCACATTTTGAGTCTCAAAAATGCCTTCAAACTTGTGGGGACGGGCATTTTGTCCCCATAAGGGACTGCTGGTCCCCACAATTATAGTAGCATTCCATATTTTGGTCCTCACAAAGATGTATAAACATTCACACACACACACACACACACACACACACACACACACACACACACACACACACACACACACACACACACTGCATAGTGGTTACTCAGCCCATTTGCACTGACAAAAGATCATTTTGGTTCTCGGGAGATGGACAAATTACAGGAACAGAAGCTACAATAACTGCATTCTTTTCCCCCAATTTGTTCTTGTTTTTTTCTTTCGACATCTCTAAGCTTTAGTACAAGGACACCTTTTTTAGCTTCTCCTGCCTGTCGGTCTCCTTTACTTCTTGTCTAATGGGCTAAATCTGTCACTGTCCTGCTAGAAAAATAACCAGAGCGCATAAGTAAAAGCAGGAGGACAGAGAGCGACTGTGTTCTGCTCCTGCCGGTTCTGATGAGAAAAGCAGACAGAGCACTGGCAGTGCTATGCCGAGGCTGTCTGGAAGAAAGAGACAGGGAGGAAACAGTGCGTGGTCAAAGCAGACCAAAAAGGTCACTAAAGATGCACCTGGGATGCTCAGGAACAAACAGAGCCTGACACCGGACATGAAGGAAGTGTGCATAAACTGCAATTATACTGCAGCTTTTGTGCATCTATATTTGTTAAAGTTAGACTTTTTCTCTCATTTTTCAACAAACTCATGTGGTGCTTATTATGGAGGAGCATTATTGCCTTAACAATATTCAATATTTGGGAAAACCTCACCTCAGTCCTGCATGTTTACCAGCCAAAACTGAGCTACATGTTTACCAGTCTGTGAGACTACTGTATTTGTATTGTGTCTGTGTGTGTGTGTGTGTGTGTGTGTGTGTGTGTGTGTGTGTGTGTGTGTGTGTGTGTGTGTGTGTGTGTGTCTGCAGGAACTACTACAAAGGAAGTTTTGAGTATTTTGACAGGTGTTTATAAGTCTGTATGTCTGTGGACAGATTGTGTCAACATGATAACACAGCAACAGTGGAATATACAGTCAGGAAATGTTACAGTTATGAAAAACTGAGTGTGAGACTCAGAGATGGGTGTGGACCAACCGAAAAGTACAGTGTAAAGTGTGCTGGAGATAGAGTGGCCAAGAGGTCATCCAGTTTGTGCTTCTGGTCCAGTGTCTTTTTTAAAAAAGTGTGCTTCTAGCCCCAGTATGAGGTATTGTAATTGAATAGATAAATATGTTACGTTTTTAAAAATGATATGGTCTGGAGGACTTGGAGGATGCTGTGGCTGCTTTGATCCCATCACATGGTGCTGTTTAGTTGAATCCACTTTCTCTCTGTAATCTGCATGAGTGATAGCTTGTGTTAAAGCAGAAGATTGAGTGGAATGGCTAAAGTGTTGCGAAAATCGCTGACCATTTCCCGTAAACAGCGTATGAAGTGAGCTTGCAACAAAAACCCATCAAATGTAAAGGGGACAGTTAAGTGACTACATTCATGTGCCGTGAACTATAGTGGCTAAATCAACTCTAGCCGCACTACTGGTTCTAATATAGCCTCGCAGGGCATCCAAACCTGGTTTCATTCATCAGTGGTAGGATAAAAACCCAGCCTTGCACACTTTCATGGTCTTCATTTAGGACAAGGACCAACCCTTTTGGGACAGAACTAGCTGTGGTAATATTTAGCCCCAATAAATCATACTTGACTGGGGTTTAAGGGCTTCTGCCTGTCTTAGCCTGGTAATCTGGGTAGCCACAGTAGCTTGGAACCTCTCTGATCTTTAGTCATGGTCGCGTGTCTGGAGGCTGAGGAGATTGCCACTTGTCGGTTGATGTGAGTCACCAAACGGCTGATGATGATCCATGGGCATGACAGGAAAAGGGACGTCTGGCAGGTGAACTAATAATTCTGGTGAATTGCATCATTCACATGGACTGAGTGTGGGCATTGTAACAGAGCGATGTCCAGCACAGGGCCCGAAGTGTGTGTTTGTGTGTTTTGTTGGAGGGCTTAGCGATGAGAAAAAGGATCAGCATTCTGACTCTGAGCGCTTTTGCGTTGATGAGAAAACGAGTGTGCAAACGTTACAGCTCACCACACAAACACACACATGTACGGACACACAGTGACCTATTCATCAGGGTCTGTGGAGCCTGGAAACTCCCCTGTCACAGCCAAGCACACATATTCAGACGCACAACTGGCATATGCTGAAACGCTGTGTGAGACAGACAAACAGTAGGCCTGCTGAATCCATCTGTCACATTTCATATACTTAACAAAATTTGCAACTTCAATAAATCTGTTAGTTTTTTTCCTTGTCTGACATGCAAAGCTTCGTATAACATTATGGCTCTGTTTTCACGCCATTTAAATCACAAGGGCTGGGATTGCTTTTGCTAATTGTCACGTTGTATGTTTTTTTGTATTTTTGGCTGAAATGTACTTAATGCTGGGTGTGGTAAGCGCTTGAACTTTAAAAAAAAGATGTGAGGTTAATTTCAGATGGAGAATTCATAAACCACAGTTGCAAGTAAGAAGGTGCAAATTATCTAAAAAAACAGAAAAAAAGTGTCAAAAAGTGCCTTTTCTGTAATAAATTACTGCTGAAAAGCACAGTTCAGTGTTTTCATGTCTGCGGCTCAATAGAGCTGCGTCCCATATTGCTACAGTTTCCTGTTGGCCTTTAAAAGTGCTGCCACAGTTCAAGTGCTTGTGTGGCAGAAAATTCAGCTTCTGTTCGGCTGTGCAAAGCAGCAACATTAACAAAAATGTCCTAAAGACCAAACTACGAATGTTTGATTTTTAGGACATGGATAGGTTCTTCTGTAGCTCCTCCAACACAATAGTTTAAAAAGCACTGAAGTAACCCTAACCCTCCACCCCGACACCCTCAAAATCTTCTTTGCATTCTTACATTCTCAAAGCACTTGTTCATCCAGTGATTAAGGCAAAGCCTCATATCCTGTAACCAGTACACACACATTTAAATATGTGTAGCCCTATCCTTACATAAAGGTCAGCATGAACTTATATATCCTCTAAATTTCTCGTAACCATCTGGCTGAAAACAAGTACGCTCCTCTCCCAGTGAAATTGGACCGGTAGTACGAGCTCCGACTTCAGGCGTCTAATTTGACTTGCCTCTTGATGTGATGGCAGAGTAAAGACAGTGAGAGGAGGAGAGAGGAGGACCTAAGAGGGAAGAGGAGGAAACTGGAACATTGTGTGACCACAGAAAGGCTGTAGCTTTAATATGCCTCAGTAAAAAAGAGAGGGGAAAGCCAGAAAAACAAAAGGGGGTTTTGGCTACACCTCTTTCGCAAGCGACCTGGTCAGCTACACAGTCAGCATGCATATTGGGTGGGGTGTGTCACACACGCTTGGAGCGTGATTTCCCTCCACTTTTCCACTTTCTCTGGCCAGTTTTCTGGATGCACCCCGCTACTGTTATCTAATCCTAAGAACTTGTTTTCCCTTACGTTTAGAGGATAAATATCTGTTTTTGTAGCTGTTTAGTGTTTTCTAACCTCCAAATCACACAAAACAGTTTTTTCCCCCAGCAGGTTAATGTACTAATACACCATTTTACTATTACGGATCATGACGCCACATCAGCTGTCTGACTTCTAAGAAAACACATGGAGACTGGAGTAAATTAAGAGGATATTTCTGTCTTTTCTTTAGCTACATCAATAAAATTACACTCCCTCAAAGGAATAGGGTCAGTTACTACAAAAGAATCCTGGAGGGACATTAGCTAGTGGCAGGAATCAGGGACATCTAAACCATATTTTTAAGAGGGACTCTACAGCAAATACCCAAACCCACGTCACAGCTACACAAACAAAGTGGAGCCTATGTGCATGCAAAGACACACGGAGAGCATAACATTTGCAGAAAAACCCCACAAACACAGAAATGGCCCTTAAGAGACTTGAACACGGGGATCTGTGCACAGAGGGCCTGGCATCACATGTTCCAGGATGTGTGGGTCCTACATTTACCAGAAACTGCATTAACAATGAGAAGTCTAACAAGATGATTATATGATTATTACAGTGTTGGCTTGAGAAGAAGAGTTTAAATTAAAGAAAGGGCAGTGGCGGTCAGATGGTAAATCACATGAAAGGCTCAGGGAGGAGTTTCAAAGAATTCCTGATCTTTAAAGACCAGCCTTACATTAAATAAGAGTCACAAGGAGAGGAGTATAGTAGTCATGTCTTTGCGCTGGGTTGTTTTTTTGTTTTTTTTTGCTTGAAAGTGACAGTGCATGAGTACATAGCTGACAGCTCTTATCGCACACAATAAACACCTTTCTCTAAATCCCCCCAGTGTAGCTTTCTACCAGAGCACGCAATCTGTCAAATAGGTGCTTTGAACCGTAGGTGTTACGTGATTGTTTTTGGTTGCTCTGGGAATAGCCTTGCATACTTCCTCAACGCTTGCATGTCTTTACATCATTCTGGCCACTGCTTGTCAGACAGAGCTCAGAAGTTCAGATCAAAGGCAGTTATTTCACTGTTGTGTTTCACCGATTCGTGCCGCAAAACACAAGCGCTGATAGGTGATTTAAGACCATCATTGCCCATTTGAACCTTCGTCCACATGCAGATCTACTTTCCAGATGTTCATTGATAAACTATGGAGCTGATTTGACCGATCCACTCATGCCGGACCACAATACTCACCAATCTGAATGGGAGCATGACGAAGTGGCCTTCTCCCCAAACCTCACTGTTTCTTTGAACCTCCAGAAGGTTTAGAAAGAGACTTAGGAGCTCAGCTCATAATATGGTTACTGGTTAGCCACCAGCGACCACATTTTGCTCTCTGATGTTGCCTTCAGAGGCTCGGTGCAGCTGGCTGATGGTCGAGGTTTGGCTCAACACAACTCTTTGTAGTGTGGCAGGTTGCAAGAAAGCAGGGAATGTCCCCTGTTTGTATTTACGCCCCCCACAAAGCTTATTTCTTATCAAGAAAAGGAAACAATGGCCACTTTAGACAAAATAACTTCAGTCATCTCAGATTAGGAGCATGTGGTGTGTCAAATGTTGATTAAAAATTCATTAAAGTGATCAAAGTGAAGGAACAAGCCTTTTCTATAAAGGTATCTATTTTTAGGCTTCTTTCCATTTAAATCACTCAAAACTTTATCAGATTCTCTCACAATAAAAAATAACTTTGCAAGAAAAAGGGAAACTTCCACACTCAAACTGCAGCTAAACTACAAAGGAACAGTGTTGAGCTGTACAACCAACTCTTCCAGAGAGCTGGCTTGCAGTCTGTCATTACCAGCCCACTGACTTCTTGATAAGTAGAAACCTTTTGCATGTTTCCAGGCGTCCTTGCACTTCTATTTTGTATAATTTTATTCATTTGCATATATATATGTTTGGCTTCCACTGTTGACACGAGATGGTAAAGGGCACCACACCATTTTCTATTTTCAAAAGTAAGATCAAATTTACCATTTAAATAATTTATCATGCATTTCCCTGCAAGTGTAGTGAAAGTCTGTGAGTCTGTGCTGACCGTTGCCTGAAACATGCAGTAGTCTCTTCTCTGACCAGTAATTAAATCAAATTACAGTTGCGGTCCTTGACGCATCCTTGACCACTGAGTCAATAGCTGCCATACTACAGAAAGAAGGGTCAGACTTTGTTGGAGCAACCGTGGTGCCCTGTACAATTTATCAACAGGCAGTTTTAGAAAACCTTTTTTCACTGTAAAATGTGCTGATATGGGTGGGATTGTTCTAGCAATATCAAGCCCATCATACTTTAACCGAATAGTTTAACATTTTTGTCAAATATTTATTTCCTTCTCTTTAGAAAGTCAGATGATGTAACAAGTGCACGGCCCTCTTTCTAATAAACACTAAGCTTGAGCCAAATAGCATTTTGCTTAAAGACTGTATGGAAACAACACAAAAAATCTATATATCTATATTTCTATATCTATATATATATTTGTGGGTTATATGGTATAACAATTTCTCGACAAATAAGAGTTTCTCTGTCCACCCAGCCCTTCTGTGCAGTGCCTACGCTATGTCCTGGCATCACAGAGAAAGCCGGTTTCCTGGAAGTCGATGCACCCGGGTGTTGCGCGCCAAGAAAAAAAAAAAAATCCTGTAACTCAACTTAAAACCACAAGTTTTAAGGCATCTTTATGCTGTTTGTTTAATGGCACAAAAGGATGCCATTAAGATTCATTGAGATTCAATTAGTGGTGTTTCTGACAGAACGAGGCCAACTCATTTCTCGCTGCTTTCAGCCCTTACGCTCAGCTCGACTGACTCATCTTTGCCCGTCTCTATCTCTGTACAATGCTGCACAGAGATAAGATACTGATGTTAGTTTTCTGGTTTACATCAGAAAGAGAACAAACAAGTGTATTTCCCTAAATGTCAACAAATGCTTCCTTTCAGGACATGAGCAGGTAAATGTAGATGCTTGGCAAAGTGCATTAGAAAAACTAAACAGAACTTACTCAAGATCTGTTGGGTCTGCTACTAATTTAAGGACATCTGTGAAATACAACAAGAACAGGCATCTGTTAACATCACAGTGTGAAAACACTCAGCCACAGAGAAACTCATGATTCACGTAGTAAATATGTGGTGTCTCAGTCTAGTCATACACCATGGATATCCTGCCTGGTTTGGTTCATAGACGAAGTGGATAAGACACTCACACATCAGCGAGTTTTTACCAGTGAATCATTGCACCTGGTCACTTTGGGTTTTCACACACTGAAAAACCACACCCTAACATACACACTGTAGGCTGTGTTAAACTGCATCACTTTGATGATTTTGGTTTCAGTAGGAAGGCTTACCACTCCCTTTCACTTCATAAACTCCATGAAATGTTTCACTGGTGACTCGTGTGTTTGTCACAGCAGCAATGACCCCGTTAAAGCTTGGCAGGATACATAAATATGCTTATTAGAGATTTCACATGCTGACGCTCTCTGTCAGGCTACAGTAGACTGAGAGTTTTCCCACTTTAGTGAAAGCATGCTGCTGCAACTCACTGTCTATCTGCTGTGGCTAAAGTTGGGTCTGTGGGTATCCATGAGCTTAATGGGCAACCAAAACAATGCAGATTGAAGATAAATGGAAGGATGGATACAGCTTTGGTGCCACCCAAACTTTTAACTATTGAGAGGACAGTAACATAAAATATACTGCTGTGAATCACTTTGTGAACTACATGTGCCTGAAGACACATGTTTAAGTAGTGTGAACGTTTTAACGCAAGGTGAGTTAACCACATGGTTGTATGCAATGTGTTTATTTTTTATTCATGCAGCTACCATGAAAATACATCCAGTGCAATAGAGTGGGTATGTCCTGGTCCTGGGTCATGAGACCCAGTGTTTCTGAGTTTCATGATATTTTGTTATTCATCTGTATTCTAGTTTCTTTTCAGCTTATCTAGTTTCATTCTGTCATACCTAGTTTGCAGTTATATTTCATGGTTTATCGGGTTCCCCTTGTGTCTCATCCCTGTGTTAATTCTCCTTTTGAGGTTAATGAGACTTATCTGTCATGTCTCCTCTCTGCGTAGTTCATGTTGTCTAGCTCATGTGACGTCTGCGTCTTATTTAGGGTTCCTGTGTTCATTGCTTTAGTTTCACTTCCCCTGATCACCTCATGTGTGAATTAAGTCCTCTGTCTTCCTGTGTTCCATCCCTCATGTCAGGTTAAGTGTTTTTTCAGGATTTTGTGTAGGTCACGTTCATGTTTGCTAATTCATGTTTTTCATAATTTCTTCATGCACCTGCACAAAGTCTTGTTCATAGTCGTCATAGTTATTTTCCCATAGTCGTTTCTCATAAACATTTCTAATATTTTCCAGTTTAGGTTTTGGTTTAGCCCTTGCCTCTGTTCTTGTTGTGTCTTTTGTTTGCACTCTGGTTGTCAGCCCAATAAAGGCTCGTCTTCGGTTTGAGATCCAGTACCATCTCCTCACTTGTGTCTGCTCTTGGGTCCACCTCACTCACCCCACTCGGTCTGCCCCGCAGACCGTGACAGGGTAGTTATTTTCCTTATGGAAGTTTAGTTGCCATATCTTTGACAGCCTTTGACAGCTATGGGAAGAGTCTTCTTGTTGCCCTAACATTGAACTGTCCCTCTCTCTGACTTATTATGTATCTTATTAAGTAAAGCTATTTTAACAGTGCAATAATTAGCTTTCCTGTGGTTATAATTTTGTTTATCTGCTATTGTATAAGTTATTACATGAAGTTGTAATTGTTACTGCTACAGTTAAATTACATTTAGACCATGGCCTTTCAGATCAAAGTGTTTACATTCTCTGTATTTACCAGAATGTATTTATGTAGCATCCATGAGTCAGCATCCATTAATTCCATTGAATTTAGGTAAAAGAGTGCCTTTGCCTGCCTGAACTGGCATCAAAAAACTCACTTTGCCTATCAACCCAATTAGATAAATGCACTCTTTACAAAAAGGTACTGGGAAAATGTGATGAGAAAACTATTTTCTACTTATTTTCAGTCTTTAATGCTGACTGTAAATATGACAGTAACTGTGTCTTCAGAGAACAACACTGACTCAGATGATGTAGCACTAGCTGGAAAGGAAAATAGGCTCGGCTTGACGTGTAACATGAGACGATCAGTTCAAGGTGTGTCAAAGCATGTCACGGCATAAAACCATGGTTTGATTACATGAGACAGTCACATTTTGTACCTTTTAATCATTTAGACTCACTCACACAATTTCACAACAGCCGTGAGATGGCAAACAACAATTATCCTGTTACTGGATGTTCTTTGGGGCAGCTTTAATTGGGAGGTTTAACTAAACTACAAATTGCAGCTTAATTACCTGATAGTTGTGGTCTAAAGTTTACATGCACTCATTGTGGGCATGAATGTCATGGTAAGTTTAGTTTTAACTGTTACTTTTGCACGGTATAAATCTTTATTAACTTTTAAAACAAGAGTTGGACACACAAGTTAAAAAGTTTTGACCTATCCACACAGCGTCAAAAGTATACACACAGGCTCAAATATATTAATAATAATGAATAATTAATAATATTATTCATGAATATGAATACTTATTATGTAGTCAATTTTTATTATTTATATATCAGCAAGCTTCTGGCATAATTCTAGTTGGATACTTGACCACTCGACCTGGCAGAATTGGTAGTTAATTTAAATTAACTGGTTTGTTGACAGTAAACCAGCTTTTAAGGATAGTCCACAAGTTTTCATTAAGGCTTTGGTCAGTTTTCATCAGGGTATACCAGAAGCTTAATTTGCCATTTTTACTGCAGGTTCCAGTGATATCAATTTAAGTTGTTTAGATGCATCACCATTTGTAAAGAGGAAGACTAAACTGTCACTCTTAGATGAGAGCAAATTGGTTAGGAAGTTCAGGAACAATACATTAACCACCATGGCACAAGCCTGAAATTATCTGGAAACAACACCAACATGCCTGTCCACGGTGAGGCAAGTTTTATATCACCATGGACTGAGAGGGTGCAGATCAGTGGTAGCATCATGCACTGGGGCTATTTTGCTGGAAGCAATACCTGGACATTGCACAAAGTGGATGTAATAATGAAGAAGAGGGACCATCTCCAGATTTTTCAACCTCACCTCAAATCAGTAGATAAACAGTTGAAGCCCCAGCCTAGTAAAAATTTGTGGATTATGCTTAAAATTTATTTTAGGAAAAACAAAGCGTTTAAATGAATTCTACCAATTCTGACAAGAAGAGTGACAAAAGCTTGTAAAATAAATTTAAACTTGTTTGCCCAATTCTTGTTCTTTTAATTCATTAAGACTGATGAGTGTATGTCAACTTTCGGCCACAGCTGTATATTTTACACCCTTATTGATAAATTACAACGGGATGATACAGATATTTATACTGAAGATAAACAAAACCTAACACATTGTTTTTGTGGCAAACACATAACACATTTTAGCAATGATCCTTTTGATTTCATTATTACAAAAATTGTGACCAAGAAATGCCCCCAACAAGGTCGTCAGGGACAGAAATTAGAAGTAGGATTTGTAACTTCATTATAAGTAAAGTAAGTAAATTATTTTATGAATTTTATTTCTATTGCACCTTTCAAGATAAACATCTACAAGTGCTTCAGAACAAAATACCAGAGTTTTAAAAAGCATTGACCAAATGCAAGTACAAAAAGATGCGTTTTTAGTTGTTTTTTCCTAAAGAGATCGTCCACAGATCTCAATCTCAGAGGGAGAAACTTCCAGAGTCTGGGGGACACTGTTGCAAAATCTCTGTCTCCTTAATTGTTCAGCCTTGTACGATGCTCGGCCAGGAGCTCACAGATCTGCCGGGGAGGCATGGATGTAAAAGTGCACTGATGTAAGCTGGGGCTTGTCCATGAAGAGCTCAAAGTCAAAACCAGAATATTAAAATGGACTCTGTATTCAGCAGAGAGCCATTGCGGTTGGGTCAGCAATGGTGTGACATGTGGCTACTTGGAAGACTTCTGTACAACCTAAAGATGTTCCAAGAAGTTTTTGCTTTGACAAGTGAACAATGAAATACAGTAATCCAAACATGATCAAATAAATGCACAAATGCAATTAATGAATCTCAATCTCCAGTTCAAAATGCGACATAATACATTTTACTATATTTCTAAAGTCGCGGGGGCTACATGTGATAAGAAAGTGATAAGAAAAAAAGCAAGCCAAAGATTTGACATGAACATTCAAAGCTGAGTCAAAAGTTATCACAAGGTTCCTGATAGAAGATTTGGCAAATGGGGCAAGGGGACCATTTCCATTACCTTTGGCACAAATCTGTCAGGGTCACAAGCAACTATCTCTATTAATGGGCTACATACCACAGGCCTTCAAGGTGGCAGTAATTAAACCACTACTTATCCATTACTTGATCCAGCTGTTAGCTAATTATAGGTCAATCTCTATGTTATGTCCTGGTCTAGGGGTTAGCATGAAAAAAGGCCAAAATAACAAACAAAACCAGCTATTCCAAAAAGGGAGGTGCTACCTAAACCCTTGTGAAACAAAAACCAAACAACAGACAAGCGCTACCCCTAACTCCCTAATTGAATAAATAAGAGATTTGGTTCAGAGAACAGTAAGGTAGTTCACCCCTTCTACCTCAGTGCTTATTTACAAGTGAAAGAGTATTTACATTACTGCATGCAAAACTTGACGGTTCTCTGAAATCACGTGGGGAAATTTGTCACTGATGGTTTGGAGGCCAAGGACAGGTCTGCTGCTGCTGTCAGTTGCTGCCAGGTGACAACTGCTGGAGAGGGTTTTTAACATGGTCACTTGATGATGGGAACCAATATGCAGCTCCAATCAGAAAGAGGACCTGCAGAGATACTTAAAGGCACAGAACACACCCACTGAACAAAATCCAGACTCTGTGATTCAAAATATGGCCAGGGCCATAACATCCCCCCTTCCCAAGACCAAACATCTCCCTTGTAGATGTTTGATACTTAGTGAGAGGGAAAACCATGAGATAGTCGATCTGCTAGCACATTTTCTGTTCCTTTTTTGCGGAATATTTCCATATTGAAATCCCGTACCAGGAGTGACCATCTCATGACCCTCTGGTTTGAGGCTCATGAGAGGGGCTCACAAGGGGCTAGTTATCGGTGTAGACAATGACAGGTGATGAACTAGAACCAACATATACTTCAAAATGTTGTAGTGCAAGCAGCAGGGAAAGAGCTTCTTTTTCGATAGTACTGTACTTTTTTGGTGACTATCACATTTCTTTGAAAAGTAACTGATTGGGTGATCAACGCCCTGTTTGTCTTCCTGCAACAGCACCGCACGTGCACTGCTGGCACTGGCATCCACTTCTAATGTGAAAGGACATGCGAAATCAATTCAATTCAATTTTAATTCAATTTTATTTATACAGCGCTAAATCACAACAACAGTCACCTCAAGGCGCTTTATATTGTAAAGTAGACCCTACAATAATACATACAGAGAAAAACCCAACAATCATATGACCCCCTCTGAGCAAGCACTTTGGCGACAGTGGGAAGGAAAAACTCCCTTTTAACAGGAAGAAACCTCCAGCAAAACCAGGCTCAGGGAGGGGCGGGGCCATCTGCTGCGACCGGTTGGGGAGAGAGAAGGAAGACAGGATAAAAGACATGCTGTGGAAGAGAGACAGAGATTAATAACAAGAATGATTCAATGCAGAGAGGTCTGTTATAGTGAGTGAGAAAGGTGACTGAAGAAGAAATACTCAATGCATCATGGGAATCCCCCGGCAACCTACGTCTATTGCAGCATAACTAAGGGAGAATTCGGGGTCACCTGATCCAGCCCTAACTATATGCTTTAGCAAAAGGGAAAGTTTTAAGCCTAATCTTGAAAGTAGAGATAGTGTCTGTCTCCCGAATCCAAACTGGAAGCTGGTTCCACAGAAGAGGGGCCTGAAAGCTGAAGGCTCTGTCTCCCATTCTACATTTAAATACTCTAGGAACAACAAGTAAGCCTGCAGTGTGAAACTGAAGTGCTCTAATAGGGTGATATGGTACGATAAGGTCATTAAGATAAGATGGGCCTGATTACTTAAGACCTTGTATTGTACAGGATTTTGAATTTAAAAGGGTATTTAACAGGGAAACCAATACAGGAGAAATATGCTCTCTCTTTCTAGTCCCTGTCAGTACCCTTGCTGCAGCATTTTGAGTTAATTGAAGGCTTTTCAGGGAGTTTTTAGAACAGCCTGATAATAATGAATTACAGTAGTCCAGCCTAGAAGTAATAAATGCATGAACTAGTTTTTCAGCGTTACTCTGAGACAGGATATTTCTAATTTTAGAGACATTGCACAAATGGAAGAAAGCAGTCTTACATATTTGTTTAATATGTGCATTGAAGCACATATCCTGGTCAAAAATGATCCAGGTCTTTAAGTCATTTCTGCAATTTAACTAATTGGTGTGTGTTATCTGGCTTCATGGATAGATAAAGTTGGGTGTCATCTGCATAGCAGTGAAAACGTATGCTATGGTTATCAGGAGTGGCAAGGACTGGTGTGCTGCAGAGGAGAGCTTTAGCAGACTGAAAATGCATTCTGGCATGTAGTTGCCCACACAAAGGGCCGCAACACTCTAACCTTCAACCTTCATTAGTGAAATAGCATTAGTGAAAGTTATAAATGATTTTCTTTTGGCCTCTGACAGTGGACTCATCTCTGATCTTACCTGCTAGACCTCAGTGCAGCATTTAATACTGTTGACCATAATATTTCGTTATAGAGATTTATGTATTAAAAGTACTGCACTGCAGTGGTTTGACCTATATCTACATGCTATATTTTAATTTGTATGTAAATGGAATGGTAAATGGTAAATGGACTGGTTCTTATATAGCGCTTTTCTACTCATCTGAGCACTCAAAGCGGCCAATGGAGAGTTGGCCTCACACACTAAGATAAATTATGGAGTTCCACAGGGTTCCGTGCTAGGACCAATTCTGTTTACATTATGCATACTTCCTTTAGGCAGTATCATTAGAAGCCATAGCATACATTTTCAATGCTATGCAGATGATACCCATCTTCTTCATCTATCCATGAAACCAGATAACACATATCAGTTAGTTAAACTGCGGGAATGTCTTAAAGACATCAGAATCAGAATACTTTATTAATCCCGAAGGAAATTATAGGTTACAGCAGGCAGCACGCTAATGGCGCATCTGCACTTACAAAGGAACCTTCTGACCAATCTTTACACAAACATCACATTGGGAGACATGTCAGAGAGGTAGGCTGATAGGAAAAAACAACAAAAATACATAACACGAGGTGAGAGGAGGAGAAAAAAACCCCCCACTCAGACTGAGCTCCTAATGGGAGAACAGTTTGAGAGCAGAAAAAAAACACCCCAGCACAAAAAGAACATGACTGTCAATACACCATAGAAACACATGACAAGCAACAGGGATGGGTAAAAGGTGAGAGACAACCCGTGTCTAGACTGCCACAACCCGTGTCTAGACTGCCCCATATGCGCTAGTCCCCTTTGATCCACCGTCTGGATCGGGAGGGAATAAGCGTTGAAGGCGTTTGGAAGGGGAACATGAAGATTACATTTAACTTTCTGCTTCTAACTTCAGTTAAAACTGAGGTTATTGTACTTGGCCCTGAAATTCTTAGAAATATGGTATCTAACCAGATACTTACTCTGGATGGCATTACCTTGGCCTCTAGTAACACTGTGAGGAACCTTGGAGTAATTTTTGACCAGGATATGTCCTTTAATGCACATATTTCTTCTATTTGTGCAATGTCTCTAAAATTAGGAACATCCTGTCTCGGAGTAATGCAGAAAAACTAGTTTTATTACTTCTAGACTTTACTACTGTAAATCGTTATTTTCAGTAGGTCCTAAAAACTCACTGAAAATCCTACAGCTGATCCAACATGCTGCAACAAGAGTACTGACAGGGACCAGAAAGAGAGAGCATATTTCTCCTGTATTGGCTTCCCTTCCCTGACTAGAAAAAGAGAGCTCTCAGACTGCTGATTTACTTGTAGTCACTAGGGCTTTTAAAAGTAGAATGGGAAGCAGATCCTTCAGCTTTCAAGCCCCTCTTCTGTAGAACCAGTTGCCAGTTTGGATTCGGGAGACAGATACCCTCTCTACTTTTAAGATTAGGCTGAAAACTTTCCTTTTTGACAAAGCATATAGTTAGGGCTGGATCAGATGACCCTGAATCATCCCTTAGTTATGCTGCAATAAGCCGAGGCTGCTGGGGGCTTCCCATGTTGCATGAGTGCTTCACTCTTCTTTTTTCTCTCATCATGTGTTTATACACCACTCTGCACGTAATCATTATTATAAATCTCTGGCTCTCTTCCACAAACTGTCTCTGTCCTGTCTTCCTCTTCTCACTCCCAACCAGTTGGCAGATGGCTGACCCTCCCTCAGCCTAGTTCTGCTGGAGGTCTGAGGAGGTTTCTTCCTGTTCAAAGTGATTTTTTTCTCCCCATTGTTGCCAGAGTGCTGGCTCATACTTGGGTCATCTGATTGATGAGGTTTTTTTTCTGTATTATCGTAAGAGCTCTACCTTACAATAAAGCATCTTGAGGCAACTGTTGGTGTTATTTGACACTAGATAAACTGAATCGAATAGAATTAAAAGTTCAGTATTTGGTCTGTGCTTGACTTGCATTTACAGTGCTTTGTATTTCCCATAATACTGTTTAGCTTGAGTTGTTTAGCTCAAGACATGTTTGACTTTCTTTAGGAAGGCCCTTGGTAATACCTTGTACTGAAATTGGATCTGTTAGCACTGCAGTCATCACCCAGTTTGTTACGTCAAACGCTGTTCTCCATCTGTTGCAGCTGGCCACCATTACTCTGATCTTGAGTTGTCCACTTTGGCCTAATACTAATTACAGAGGTCTGCAGAGCATCTTGGGGAATAAAAAAAAAGCAAACAACTTCTAAAATGTACAGAGAGCTGCTAATTTGAGAAATTCTGCTCTAGAAAATAAGACCACAGTTTGTCTTCTGTTGGAGTGAAAATGAATACCCTGCGGTGTCGTTTTATATGTTTGTAGGTTTGACACACAGAGCTACCATTATATGATCCTGGCCACACAGCACAGCCTGCTTTTACAATAGCAACCCCTTGTTTAATCATCTATTACAAAAGCTTTCCCTACCACTGTTTTGAAAGTTACAAGCTATCATGCCAGCTAGTACCCATACTGTGCTTTACGGGCTACCTACTATTAAAGCTGAGTCACTTTACTCAGGCATTATTTTAAGACTGCATCAGCAAGTTAGTATTTACCTGTAAATAATCATGTGACGTGTTTGCATGTTTAAAAAAGCATCTATATTTTCTTCTTCTTTTACTTGACAAAAATACATCAGCTAACCAAAGACAACAAATAGTTGAAACAGAAAGATGATTACAAAGAGAAAGAGAAGGGATGTCATTGATAGAGATTATGCACAGGTATTGAATTGAGTTTTGTAAATAACTGCTACCTACAGCCAGGTATTTAGCTCTAAGGTGTACCAACACAGGACTGTTTTGAGCTAGATGCTAACATCAGCGTGTCTCTCTATAATAATGATAATAATAATACTTGTGATATGTTGTCAACATCTCAGTTGAGCACAGTTTAAAGCAGACCTCACCTCCCTCTATGCAAGGCAAGAGGGAGATTGTAGGTCTTTGAAAGGAAAGAGCTGGTCCAAGTGTTTTAGAAACTGCCCATCTACCCGCATTTTCCCACATAGCCATCTCTAGTGTTTACAGTGGACGGTCTAAGGCTACGTCCACACTAATGCGTTTTCGTTTGAAAACGCATCGTTTTCTCTCCGTTTTGGCCTCCCGTCCACACTGAGACGGCGTTTTCCCCAAGGAAAAAGGCAGCGTTTTGAAAACGCTCTCGAAAGCACATACATTTCAAAACGTAGCTGTCCCGCCGCAGTGTGGACACTCGAAAACGCAGACTTTCGAAAACGATGCCGCATGTTGGTCATATGATGCAGTCATGTGACCACTTAAACCAAGATGGCGGACCTTATCGTACCATATCACCCCATTTTTTTGCTCGCAATTTTGGTAGCCCTATCTCCCAGTCGATGTTCTCGCTTGCTTTGGAAACCTTGTACTCGTTGGTGGCTCGGAGCAACAAATCCACCTCATTATCAGTCCACTTGAAAAATTTGGTGCTTTGTCTTGCCATTTAGCTGCCACGTTTCAAAGAGCCGGAATGTAAATAAACGGCAGAGGGAAATGACGCAGGTCGAGTCGTCTTGCGTTTCACACATGCGCGGAACTGCAACTTCAGCGTTTTCGGCCGTTTTAGTGTGGACGCACAACTCTTTGAAAACGACTGAAAACGCTAGTGTGGACGTAGCCTAAGAAAGAGAAAATGTTTAGTGAGTGTCAGTTCTCACTAGATGTCAGATGCCTAGCTCATGTCAGAGGTCAGAGGAGAATGGCCAGACTGCTTCATGCTGATAGGAAGGTGAGAGTAGCTCGAATAACTTGTTACAGCCAAGGTACCTTACCTTACCTTCGTGGAACCTTGAATTCTACTTTGATATTTTGTTAAAGAAAAGATTCAAATGAAATTAAAGACAGCAGAATTACATTGAGCCACTGTGCAGAAGCCAACACCGGGTGAAATTCATTTCAGCTAAGAACAAGAAACTGAGGATACAACATGAAACATGAATGTGTGGGTCCATCCTACCTTGTATAAACAGAGAGTTGGGGAATGGTTGCAATCACAGCATTGTAAGATGGTGAAAGATGTACCCTTAGGCCCCCTCCTCGATTCAGAGATGGTCTTTCCCTTTTCACGTAAATGGCCTCCTTGACTCCGCACTCAAACCAGCGCTCCTCCCTGTCCAGGATGTGTACATCCTCGTCATTGAAAGAGTGTCCACTGGCCTGTAGGTGTGAATAGACTGCGGAGTCCTGGCCTGATGAGGTAGCTCTTCTGTGTTGTGTCATCTGCTTAGCCAAATGTTGTTTAGTTTCCCTGATGTATAAATCATGGCAATCCTTCTGGCAATTAACAGTGTAAACTACATTACTCTGTTTGTGTCGGGGGACCTGATCCTTGGGGTGGACCAATTTTTGGCGCAGTGTGTTTTGGGGTTTAAAAGCCACAGAGACGCAGTGTTTAGAAAAAATGCGTCTCAACTGTTCCGATACTCCTGAAACATACGGGATCACTTTGGATTTTTACTTTGGCAGCAGTTGTCCTTCTCTCCTGGATCAGCTGGAACCTTCTTTAGGTGCCTTCCCCGATTTGACAAATGTCTAGCTGGCATAACCACGTTTACTCAGGGCCTTCTTGATGTGATGTTCTTCTGCTTTCCTGGTCGCTGTATCTGTGAGGATGGTGCTCGCTCTGCGTTGTAGCATCCTGATGACACTCAGTTTGTGCGCCAGTGGATGATGAGAGTCAAACCTTATATACTGACCCATATGCATCGGGGAAACCAAACAACCTCTGGCAAAGCGGACAAGCTAACTCGTCAGGCCAGGACTCTGCAGTCCATTCCCACCTACAGGCCAGTGGACACTCATTCAATGACGAGGATGTACACATCCTGGACAAGGAGGAACGCTGGTTTGAGCGCGGAGTCAAGGAGGCCATTTATGTGAAAAGGGAAAGACCATCTCTGAATCAAGGAGGGGGCTTAAGGCTACATGTTTCACCATCTTCCAGGCTGTGATTGCAGCCATTCCCCAACTCTCTGTGAATGGTACTCATGGCCATTGATCAGTAGTTGTTGATCAATGGTCATGAGAATTTGCATATTAATGATCCAGGAATTGACCTCACAGCCCATTATTTGTTCAGTGGTGCTAGTTTCAGTTATTGTGGTCAAGTCACTTGGATCAGTAACTAAACATTTTCTCCCACTGAAAATGCTACGTCCAGATGAACAGAATCAACCTTTTGGGAAGACACTGAGTATCCAAAGTTTTTTAATTGATTTATCCTGCTTTTATCTGACAGATAAAAGCGGGATATTGGAAGAGCTTCACGGAGGCAGATTCTTCTGAAACGGCAGAGACACTGTCACCGAAATAAGCTTAAGGCGGGGTGTGTGTGAGATGATAGCAGAGATTGTCTTACTTGGTTTGCGGATGAGAGCAGCAACGGAGGGGTGGGAAAGTGGGAGTTGGTGGGTTTGCAGGCGAGAGGTGTGGTGATTGGTGGCAGAGTTCTGGAGCGCAGGCAGGTGAGTTCCGTTCTCTCTTTAGCAGGAATGGAGAGTGTGAAGTCCGAACGTGAAGACCAATTTACCGCCGTAGATTGGTGAAGAAAGACGGTCTGCACTGTTCCTCAACGCTGCTGCCCTTGATTAACAGAGACGGGTTGCAGGTGGAGACAGGCTGGCACAGAGCCCAAGAGCACCACCTAGAAATGTCAGTGATCTGGAGCGACACCCACAGGCATGACACAATTTGCATATTAATTGTCATGAAACTGACCTCACAGCCCATTGTTTACCAGTGGTGCTAGTTTCAGTCATTATGCAAATGTTCTGTTTACAAGGTTGGGGAAACCTGCAGTTATCTTAGACTGAAAAAGTCACTTGGTTGAGTGACAAAACACTTCTGAAAACGTTACGTCCAGATTAACAGAATATGCAAATCCCTTAATGACCACAGGGTAAATCTTCTAATGGCTGCTTCCAGCAGAATAATGCATTGTGTCTAAAAGCTTAAATAATCACAGACTGGTTTCTTTAACATGACAGCGAGTTCAGTGTGCTCAAACGATCACCATGGTCACCAGATCTTAATTAAATAGAGCACCTTTGGCATATGAGGGACCAGGAGATTTGCAACATGAATGTGCAGCTGACAAATCTGCAGCAACTGTGTGATTCTTTCAAGTTAATATGGAGCAAAATCTCTGAGGAATTTTTCCAGCACCTTGTTGAATCTATGCCACCAAGAATTAGAGCAATTTTGAAGACATCAGGGGGTCACCCAATGCCTAATACAACGGCTGGTGAATGTACATTGCAACTGGCTAAAAACACAAGACTGCAGAGAATAAGGAGTAGGTCTTAAACAATAATTTTACCCACAGACCGCTGTGTTAATGAAGACAGTTTCCCATTTTCATGCCAGTGAAAATGCATGCAGCCCTTTGCAACCAAAAAAATAATTAACAGCTACTTATAGTGTCTACATCCCACATAAATCTAGCTTATGTGTGATGCATTACCGCTAATTAAAATGACTACCTGTGAGAACCTCTGCCAACCATTACAGCAGCACCCCTGACTTATAAAGTGCTCCCCAGCACTTCTACCACCCGTTGCTTAACATTGTCAGGAGGGGCACTGGCTGGCCCACACACCGATTCACAGTGAGTCTGTTCTCCTGGCTGGATCACACTGCCTTCCCAGCACTGAGCCACTGTGTCATTCCATTCCTTTTATTTATGTTTCCTATTGCTTTTTAAACGTGGAAATAAATAATTTCTGACCAGAGATGGATAGTTCAGCTGTGTTTAGAGGCATCACTAGAGCGTTGCTGATTATGGCTTCTAAAGCTGCATTTAAACAGGTAAAAAAATATCTCATTTTTAACAGTTTATTGCACAGTTAGATAATGTTACAAAATGTATTAAGAAAATAAATGCCCAAAGAAGCCTATTCCTAATTTCCTCATCATTTCTTCCTGCACATTACTTCTGGAGAACTGTAAGGAAAAAATGTCTAAGCCATCCTTAAACTTGAAACAGTAAATCATTTGAAAATACAGAGAAATTTCATAAGCATCTCATATTACACATGTGCACAGCACTTTATTTTTCCCCAGCGTCCGTTGTATTCTGTCTGGGGTTGAGGGAGATGACAGCGTGGATGGTAAAACAATAAGATAAGACTCATTTGCCGCAACTGGAATGTACTGATAAACCACAAACTGTCTCTGACGCCATAAAATGAAATGTCTGACCCACTGTATGTTGAGATGGGTTTTCCCTTGAGCACTTAGTCAGAATGGTCATGTAATGTTTAGGGAAATACCCAGAATAGTGGCCTGTAATTTGAGCCATTAATAATAATCCAAACCTGGAGAAAGAAGGGAAACAGCTGTTTGACTCTATGAAGGTCTTAAAAGCATAAACAGTTGATGAGCTACGTGTTGAAGGCCTAGTAAAATTGTGTGATAGTGTACGGATCAGATCCACTCAACAGGGTTGACTTCAAAATATCCAGTGTAGGATGCAATAAAAGAGCAGTGGGGCACATGGTTTTAATTCTGTTTGAGCAACAGTTTTCAACTGAAAAAAAGGAGTTTATTAGCTGTGGTCACTTCTTAGACCTTTAATAATGTCAGTTTATTCTAGATTAAGTCAACAAAAGCAAAAGAGTTTTTATGTGCACGGTTTACCAAGGCAGACCGCATGCAAAATACCCGGTCTCTGATTGTGAAGTGGCTCAGTGTAATTCAGCTGTCTTTCACTTCATTTGAACCTTTTCTTCTTTAAAATGTCAAAATGGAAAAGGTTTATAAATTATATAAGTTATCTTTAAAATTAAAAAAAAAATGCTATATAGCTATAGACAGTGTTCAATTTATGTATTTGATTTTTTTTTTAGATTAAACTTTGAAATGCAAGACGCAGTGCTGTAAGATAACAGTACCTCCATTCAGTTCAAACATATGTTTTTGATCATCTTTAGTATTAAGCATGTGACCAGTAATTTGAACCAGATGTCCTAAAATAAATAAATAACTATTTTTTAAGTTGCCTGTGTGCAAGTCTGGAAACAAACACGCTGGCAGTATCGTTTCGACTAAAAAAAGATACATTGCAGCTATTACAGCTGTCAAATTACACACTGTTCATAACCCAGCTCAAAACTCAGACGTTTATTCACCTAGCAGACATTTCTCAATAAAACGAAAGTATGGAGCTTGTCTTAACTGACACAGCGCGATAGACTGCTTTATACCCATAATCTGCACTTACAACAAAATAATATTTTGGAACTCAAACAGAGAGAAAAAGCTCAGAGGGATGTATGTAATGAGATGCTATTAACAAAAAGATTCGAGCTCTTTTATGAACGACTGTGAATTACTTCTTTGTTCTCCCTTCAAAGAAATCCATTTTACAAATGCAATTCCACAAAAGTTGGGAGGTGGTGTAAAATGTAAATAAAAATAGAATGCAGTCATTTTCAAAACTCATAAGCCCACATCTTATTTCCACTACAACACAGAAAACATATTAAATATTTAAAACTAAGAAAATGCAACATTTAAAATTCGATTTTTAAGTTTGAAAAATGTTCAAATGGGGGCAACAAAAGGCCAGAAAGGTCAGCTGGAGGAAAAACAAATCACAGCTGGAGGAACATTTAGCAAGTTCTTAGATTAACTGTGAACAAGTCAGTAATGTGACTGAGTGTAAAATGAGCAGCTTATAGAGGCAGACTTTCACAGAAAATGGGCAGAGGTTCACCAGTCTGTAAAATAGTGATCCTATACATTGCAAAGGTTTATCTCATCCTCAAAGATTCAGAGAATCTGGGGAAATCTGTGCACGCATACGGGTGCCCATGACTTTTGGCCCTCAGGCTGCATTAAAAACAAACATAAATCTGTCATGGAAATCGCTACAAGGGCTCAGGAGCACTTCCAGAAATGTCTGTCTGTGAACACAGTTTACTGTACCATCCACAAATGCAGGTTAAAGCTCTACCATACAGAGAAGAAGCCATATATGAAAATGATCCCGAAGTGTTGCTGTCCTCTCTGCTCCAAAGCTCATTTAAAATTGACTGAAGTCGAAAACTGGTCTGTGAACAGATGAATCAAAATTTGAAATTATTTTTTGAAAACATGGATGCTGTTGCCGCTGCATCAAAGAAGAACCATCCTGCTTGTTAGCCACACAGTGCTGAAAGGTGTACATAGATTTTAGAGCAACATGTGCTCTCGTCAGTGATGACAGCCTTGGAAGGCCTTGCATATTTGCGGAAGACAATGATTAAACCAACAAACTGCATCTATTACAACAGCATGGTTTCATAGTAGAAGAGTACTGGTGCTGAACTGGCTTCCTTGCTGAGCAGACCTTTCAACAACTGAAAACATTAGGCTCATCAAGAAAAAAGAGAAGAAAGAAGATCCAGGACTAATAAAGCAGCCAGAATCCCATGTCAGACACGAATAGCACAATATTCCTCTCCCAGTAGTCCAGCAGCTGGTCTCCTCAGTTCCCAGATATGTAAAGACTGTTAAGAGGGGAAGATACACTGTGGTAAATATGGCCCTGTCCTAACTTTTTTCAATTCAGTTTTATTTATATAGTGCCAATTCACAACAACAACTGCCTCAAGACACTTTATATTGTAAAGTCTCGCCTGTCATACTGCCTTCTGCTGCAGCAGTGCCCCGCCCACTGGAGAATCAAGCGTGATGCGCCCACGAAGACTTGGATCAAGCAAACTGAAGACGATCTTAAACAACGACGTCCAACCTTCGAGCAAGCAAAGGTCAAGGCCAGAGACTGCAAGGCCTGGAAGTGCACCGTTGACCAAGAGGGAAACCCAACGGCACCCGCAGCGACACAGTGTGGATGAGAGCCAGAGGTTAACAATAACAACATAGACAGTTTCATGATGGTGTCGCTATTTTTTTTTATTATTTCAATAAAAGGAAAGAGTGAAAAGACACGAGCGAAGAAGAAACTTTTTTTTTAAAGGGTACGTTTTTTTGCTTTTTATGCTCTTTGGTGATTAAATACAGGTTCATGACATCTGACAATCACTGCATCCCAGCTTTTTTTTGAATTGGTGTTGTAATTTTGATTTAAAGTTGATAGGCTCATGCAGAAATTATATTCAGAATATGTTTTGGTCTCGGGTTTTGGACATAGTTTTGAGTTTGTGGATCTGGAATTTAATTTCCCTAATACATAAATGATACTGTTACACTTGTTCATCACATCCCTTCGTATCCCGAGTTCTTTATTTCGGTTAATATGCTTGTCATTACTATTTCACTCAGGATTGTCTCTGTTCAGTCTTTTGTTGCCGTCTGAGTCTTTTGCTTGTGCCTCTCTGTCAAGTTTGTAGGTGAGAGTCTGTTGTCTTTGTTTAGTTTCTTCCTGTATTAGTTTGTTAGTTATCTCTCCTTGTGTGTTCTTCATTAACTTCCCCATGTTTCATTATGAGATTTAGTTAATCTGTGTGCAGTTCCTAAGGTGTCTCCTTTCTTTTCTCTCATTCTCACTTGGATATTTATTCCCTCAGCTTGTTTCAGTTCCTTGTCGTGTCGTCCTATTCCTGTACTGTTCCCGTTACTGTTTACTGTGGTGACTGTTTTCCGTGGTTCCCACAGTCCCGTCATTTCGGAGCTCCCAGTGTTCCCCTAGCATTCGTGTTGTTGTCACACATCACACAAACTGGAAATCAAATGTATGAAAACCTTGTTTTAATTTCTTTTATCATTACTTCCCATTTTCCTCTATACCTCTCATTACGCAAGAATCACACTGGTTATTTCCCATTGTAGACTTATTTTTATTGTGTTTGGTTTAAAACTCTGGTATATATAGCAATGAAATAGCTACACCATCATGAAACTGTGTATTTTTACAGTTGTTACTATAGTGTTGTATAAATTACATGTGATATTTAACTAATGTAAAAAAAAGAATTAAGCTGCTTGAGCTAAAAGTGGCTTGTACAATTGGAGCTATTCAGAGCTGCTCAGTACAAGAGAGCTGCCCATCTTGGGTTGAGTGTTTAGTGGGAAACAACAGCAATCAGACACACAACCGACAAAAATAAAACTGTCAGAGAAAATCACATACATCTCTTTTTGTGTGTACTTCCCAATTGCCCTGTGAATATGCTACAAGGTCCTTCTCTTCTATTAAAAGAATGGCACAGCGTTCCCTTTTTTCTCTTCATGTGGTCGTGATGAAGATTCCAAGAAAGCCGAGCAGCCTCACAGTTTGCCTGCGGGAAGACCATCAGCTCTGCTGCTGTGGTCAGAAAGGGAGACCTTCCTGAAAAGAAAACCTTCCACGGATGGATTGGATGAAGCTTAATGAAATTCTCCTTAAGTTAAACAAATATGGCCCTCTGTGTGGAAGACCCAAAAGACCCCAGAACACGAATATTTACTCACTCCCCTGTCTTCACCTATCTCTTATTCCTTATGTGTAACTGCTGAGTCGAGGTCTTAACATGGGATTCATTTTTCTTATGTTTGCCTCACTTTCTTTGCCTTTTTCCCCTCTTATTTTCGTGGCACTCTTCCATCACTGCACCTCTCGATTTCCCTTTCCTAAACAGTTTCCTCTGTGCCATTTCCAGTCAGTCAAACCCCAGGTCAGACAAGAATAGTTTTCAGCGCCTTTTTACTGGCAGTGAACCCATCAGTGGATATAGTTCGCACTCCTTAATGGCTGGCTTTTAAACAGATATAAAAAGAATGAAAGCATGTGTTTGTCAGACTGTTTCTCTCTTTGTGCATTTCAGTACAATCTAGTAGTGTTTTCAATGTACACAACTACGACTCATCACTGTCATCTAAATACGTTTAAATATATTAATAAATTAGTAATAAATAGACTTTTTTTTTTACCATCTATGGTTGAGTTGAAACTGTAAGTCAAACCCAGAGCCTTAAAAACATGTATATCCTGACCAAAAATGAAATAAAATTTAAAGAAGGCTTCATTTTTTTGCGGGGGATTTTTGTGCGTATGTGAAACTATTTTACTCACCAACTGCTCAGAGTTTACAGTCATTGCTGATTGGTGTACATTTCAAGTAACTACATGATTCACACAGGTTTCAGAGGTTAATGAGAATAAAAGTGAAAGTGTCAAAAGAAAACAAAAGACAGAGAATAAAGATCTTGTTTTCCAGTTGTTAAAATATCCCTTGTGCTTAGTGTATAACTGTAGATGAGTAGAGGTTCAAAGCATTATTCAAGGCGTTCAAGGCTTATTTCAATTATTTTTCACAAATGTGAGATAAGCCTTTGTTACTTTTGGTCAGCAGTGGTTTTAACCTTAGAACGCTCCCATGGATGTCATTTTTACCCAGCTGAAAAGTGAACTCTGACCTTAACAGAGGCAAGTGAGGCCTGCAGTTCTTTACATGCTGTTCTGGGTTCTTTTGTGACCTCCTGGTTGAGTTGTTGGTGCGCTCTTTTGGTATTTGGTTGGTCTCCCACTGCTGAGAAGATTCACCAGTGTTCCAAGTTTTCTTCATTTCTGAATAATGTCTCTCACAGTGGTTTGCTGGAGTCCCAAAGCCTTAGAAACGAATCTGTAACCCTTTCAAGACTGAGAGATGTCATTAACTTAAGTTTCCCAGATGTTCTTGAGTTTGATGGCCGGGCATTTACATCGCACCAGGATGTATTGTTTTGTCAAACTGAACTCAGGTTTCCCCCCAAAATGTGATTAATCGCAGTTAAATCATGATTTAACAAGGGGAGGGCAAATACTTTTTCCCATATTACCCTAAATGTAACATTTTAAAAGCTATTTCACGTTTTTTTATGTTAACAAATATGTTTTTGTTTGCAAAAGATGCACACAGTCATTTATTTGGAAGCTTTATTAGGGGCCATGTCATTGCTATGACATCATGATAATTGCCGTCATTAGATTTTCCACATAGGTTTTCATTAGGTGTGTGACTCACTCCACTGAAAGTGCATGCATTGTTATCCTTCTGTTGCAATGTCTGATACCTTATTTTCCTTTGAATGTGTCGTTTCAGATATGAAGCATAAGCATGAGAAGTGCAACAGCTGCATCACTCATTCTGAATCGCTTCTCCAGATTAAATAAAATTGCTCACATTTTTAAAAACACTTTTAAACCAAAACACACAGTCTTTTGGTTGCTTTACTTGTGGCTTCTGGCAGCTTAAATGAACCAAAAACTCTTATTTCACCAACATAAATTTTAAAAAGTGCTATTTAACTATCTTCACCTCAGTATCCTGCATCCTGTCATCACGGTGATTACGGGAATATCAAGCCTTGGACTGGGTTGAGTATGGAATAATGTCATATTCTTATGTTTATTCGGGAAGACATGTAAATGGATGTAGGAATAACCTTGACTTTATAAAAAAAAAAGTATTTTACAAGAGGTGAAAATTATAACAGAACAAAAATAAGGGCCAACAGCCAATATGTTTGAACTCCAGATGATGTCTGTTCCACACGCTGACAAACACCAGACACTATAGCAGAACATTCTGGAAATTTTCTTTATCGCACTTTACCCGCTGCACACACGGGATACACACCCATCCACACGCTGCCAACAGAATGCAGACAGACAGGCAGACAGGCCATTCCTTTGAGCCAAGCTAAGTGCCCGGTGCTGGGAAAGCCTACTGGACTGCATGCCAGTGGCGTCCTGGTGTGAGAGCAGGAAAACACACTGCTGTTTCAGACTCTGCTGGTTTGTTTGTCATCTTTTCCGAGGTAAAGACAGACTGCAGGAGATTACTGCCGTGGAAAATACTTGCAGAGATAATGATGGAAAAATTCAACAATGCAAAAATGTTCGATTTAAATGGAAACTTACATGGAAACACTGTCGTCTTGATTATGTCATATCTTAGTCAAAAATTACTGATAGTAAATCTAAGACAGTGACAAACCATTGTTAACATTGCACACATGTTAAAAATGGTTTTTTGGACTCAACTATTCTTAACTTCTTAATTTGTGGCAAATTGTTTATTTTTGGGATCAAGTTTTATTTTTCTGATCATTCCCATGCGAGTACACAGATCTGACCAATCAAAATGCATGTCGTGACAAATGTGTTTGTAGCTCAAAAAGCACACAGGTACTCAATATACAGTAATGTAAAATAATACTATTTTACCTTAGACGCTGCTCTCTGAAATATTTTCTCTACCTGCTTAGTCCCAACTATCCCAACAAGAGTTCAACCTTCCCTACTGACATCCTGAAATATATCCGAGAGCGTACAAAAGCCATGATACATCTTCAGTTCGTCAAATTCTCCCTGTCGCTGCTTCTTGTGAGAACTGGATGAACTCTGAGTTTCTTCCTTTTCTGGTTTAGAAACATCAGGACCAGCTCATCTTTCCTTCGTGTCAAGATAATTTTTTTCACAGTACGGCTTTTGAGGACAAATGTTTTATACACTACACGACAATTTCGGACCTGAAAAATCTGGAAATTCATGTCATGTCCTTGCAACACGCTCGGGGTCTAAAGACAATTGTAAGAAGCAAAGGAAAGGAAATCAGATAAGGAAGTCCCAAAAAGTTGATTCTGTTCATCTGGAAGTAGCGTTTCAGTGGGAGAAAGGCTCAACTTTTGGAAAGCAGAGAGGTTTGTTTCAGGATATTTTTATATAATTTGCTAAATTTTCGATTGTATGTAATAAAGATTATTTCTAACTTCATTGAAGAAGATCTGTATTGATTCTTCTGCCTTATGGCTGCTTGTTCAGGCTGCTAGTCCACTGTTTACAAACTTATTGATATCATTATCATTCTGGTCTAGTCACTTTGTTGCCCACTTTCTGGGATCCAGCTAGCTTTTGTCCCACGTGTTTCAAAGCTCAGTGCTCTTCAGTCACTGTGAAGTTGTATTCAAAATAAGGACTATCTCTATTATGATTTGTATTACGATGTGATTTAAACCAACCAAACCAAAAATGTACAAGAGATTTCAAAGTCTTGTCTTACTTAACGTTTTGCTTAGTACTTTTTTGTGTGTTTTTCTGTTCTGTTTCACTTATATCTGTTAGACTAGGGTTTGTGCCTTTTACATTCATAAGATTCAGCACTTTCTAAAATTTTATAGAAAGGTATCACCTTGTCACTGGCTACTTTAACCTGCTCTACAAGGGCCTAAAAGTGGATATCAGCACTTATAGGACATTATATTGCCACTGTCCTATTGAAATTTAAAGTGAATGTCCTCATATTTGGATCTTATTTTTCTCAGAAACAAAAATCAGGTTAAAAAAAATCACGTAATTCTTTGTTTTTACATTCAACAGGTCCCAATCAGCTCAAATAGCAAAGAGAAATTAAAAATGCATGCCATGAAAGAGTTCGGGTCTTAGGAGGTTAAGGTAATAAAAATATTTATGGTTTATAATACCACAAAAGACTACAAAAAATCCTATACATGCAAAGTCACATTTCCGCCCTGAGGAAACTCTGGTTTGGCCGTGGCCACTATTAATAGTTCTTAATGAAACCTCCCGTGTGTTTTATTTTTACCCTTTTATGGAGGTGTGACAGGGGTGAAGCCCAACAGGGTACAGTGTAAGTACAGTAGCTGCACAGTAAGGGCATCTTTACTCTGGGTCTGCGCCACTGTAGATTGTGGCCGATGAGTAAGACCTTCTCTGCCATGAGCTCATTTTAGATGGTAAACATTAGGTACAAATACACACATTGAGAATTCCTTTCATGAACCAAAATTGGACAAACAAGAAAGCAGGCAGCTGCCTCTTGTCTGTTTACTTTCCCTAGCCATCACTTCTCTTTTGCTGACGGCAAAATAATTAAAAAGCTGTAATGTGTGCTTGTAATTCAACTGTGAGTGTATTTGAGATTCGTTTTACAGGATCCGGCAGTTTCTCAACAAAGAATCACCTGTAAACTGGTTCATTCATTCTTAAAATTAATGCTGTGCTTTTCTGTATTTCTAGAGTCTACATTCCCACTGGTACATGGTCCATGGTCTAGCTCACAGGAAAGCTCTAATGACCATGAAATGCAGTATCATATTTTACACTGAAAACAATGCAAGTGTTGTTTTCAGTGACATCAACATCAGTCTTCTATAATTACACAATCTCCTTTCTGTGTATCTTTAGCTCTTGTGTCAGATGAGATTTGGTTCTGAAACACATTGTTGGCAATCAGATAGCCTAATAAAATGTACTGCCAGAAAGCCCTTATTAGCTTCTCGACCAGTAGTGAGGACATGAAATACTTTTGTATTTTGCTCAGGCCCGATACCAGGGAACACAAAGTCAGCCTAACAAAAAAGGAACACGATACCATTTCAAGATTCTGTATAAATTCTGCATTTAGAGAGAAGCCACTAACAGTGAGGCATATTTAGAACATGGAAATTACGATAAATTATAGTAACCAGTTATGACTCATAGATATGACTCATATGACCTACGTTTTGACCCCTATTGGGAAGTTTTCCTGGTAGCAGTTATGCATGTCAGAGTGTGCCAGCGAACATGGAAGTAACCACTACATTTTTTTTAAAGGGTGGTCACATTGTTCTTAGAATCTTGAATAACTATTTGGGCACTGTAACTTGTTTTTGCTTTCAAAACAAGTCTTAATTTTTACCAGCTTTGTTGAGCCAAATTTCTGATAAACAGTTAAATGGGATGCGACTAAAAATATCCGCTAAGCTGGCTTTCACAGAGTAGAGTATAGCAGGTGACTGCGATCTATGGTCTATGATTTGTAGATCTTAAATCCAAAAACTCATACAAGAACAGTGGCTACACCACAAGAAACTGTCCTTTTTGATGGAAACCCAGGTGGTCATTGGCACATTTAAAAGGATTGTGTTAACCTAACCAAAATATTACTGCTGTGTCACTCCTGCCCATAAACACTGGCTACATGCTAGCTAATTAGCGCTCACCTGCGCCCTGAATTTCGTGTCCTTCTCCGCCTCCCAAAAACCACTGACCCAGCTGGAATGAAAATACATAGAGTGATCGTATGTTATGCTTTTATCTTGACAGCTATGCAACAAAAACAGATTGTCTAAGAAGTTGGCACAGCTTCAGGTATCTAGTTAGCATGCGTTCAGTAGTAACCAGACATATCATTCCACTAGCTACAAATGGCCATGAGCCATGACCCAGAGACTCGAGAAAGATCTATTAATCTGTCATGCCATCCCACGGTTTCCCTTATTGACTCAAACTAAACCACAAGCTTCACTGTGGGTGGTGCCCCCATAAAAATTCCTTTGATTTTTCACATTTGCAAATATTCGTTCCGGAAAGCAAAGACATTGGTTTCCCGATGCTCCAGAGCAGATCAAGGGAATAATGACACCAGATGGCATCATCATTGGTGTCATTGTTGGAATCACGCTATCTTCAGATCTTGAACTTTCTTTAAATCTCAGAAGATATGAAAAAAGCGAGCACTCCAGAAAATAATTTGTAGCGAGCAAAGTGGCGAGCTTCACTATTTTTAATGGTTGAAGTACTGCAGTGGGTGCTGTACACGAACCCCAAGCACCCTAAATTTGCAGGTTGTGGTGCTTGTGGTTTTAGGGAGTGTCGAATGTTGAGGCATGATGGGGTTTTTGCTGTCCAGACATGCAGAAACGTACATTGTATTGCTTCCTGCTAATATTAGTCAGCTAATGCCAGCTTCCTTACACCCTTACGTGGCAATGCTAATATGGTAATGCTTAGCTAGTAATAAGCAAGGGATGATTTTAGGGTGGTAAAAATATCATCTATGTCTTTGTGAATATGTAGACATACCATATGGGACCATGTAAATGTACCAATTTATAGCATTATAGTGAAATAACAATGAGTGCATTAATGTGTGTTATGGTATAAATATCTTAACGAGTCACTGAGATTTTTCACCCACAGTACTGTGTAAAATTATTAAATATTACAGTCCTACACTACAGGTACATAAAAACCAAAATTAGTCCATTACCTCACCTGTTGTAATGTTTGTTTAGAAACACCTGCACGCATTCGCCTCTTCACCATTATTGAATGAAACCGATTCCTAGTAGAGCTTTAAAAGTGGCAGAAAGGCATGCAGCCACCTCCCGAAAATAAGCCTCGTTGCATGCATCACATCTTGACACTACGCAGTTCAGAAGAAGAAGAAAAGAGTTTCCCCTAAATCATTTTCAGAAACCTCACCAGAGAAAACAAGGTAACCACATCAGCTGCCGTGGAAATCCAGGGATCCCTCTAGTGTTATTTCTTCTCCCAAGGTCACATGTGACTCACTGCTTTAACTGGCAAAGCTTCCAACGCTGGGCACAAGTCTGCTGGAACCCTCATCCTTTTTTTCATGCTTGTCTCGCTGTTTCTTTCTGCTACTGCTTTCTTTCATTCACTTTACAGACACTCAGTGTGTTGCTTGTAAGCCATCGAAAGCCCAGCTACATCAGTCTCACCCTCACTTTTTTTCCCCCCTCGACCTTATTTAGAATGTGCCCTGACTCACAACCCTGCGCTGCCCCCAGCGCACCCACATTTTCTGTAGGCATTTCTGCTCCACATTGATGATTTCAGTATCCTGTTGAGGCTTTTGCATCAGTTAGTAAAATAAAGTCTTGTCCACTGTGATTTCCATCTGAGGGGCCCAGGCAGTGAGAGGTATAAAATGTCCTGAAATAAGAACTTTGAGGTGGACCGCATGAAGGCAGAGGGTAGAATATGAGAAGGTCAAGATCCTTAACAGGGCAACATGCTTCTTCTTTTGTGTCTGTATAACAACAGAGATTAAAGTGATGTGGCCAGGCTTTCCTGAAAACCTTTTGCATTAAAATCACCTTAGCCCAGTAACTTAGAGCAGAGCTAAGATGACCCAAGTGAAACTAATAGTTTTAGATGTCTACAGTATAACTAAACACCACTAATAGATGCTGCAAACCTTATCTAAACCATATTACACCTTCACTAATGGAACTTATTATTATAACACGTTCATGTCACTATTATTAACGACCAAGAAGGATGTTTTGATAAAATATAAATTTTTGCGCGTCATAATTCAATCAATATTTACAACTAAAATTATTTGAATGTTGTTCACTAACTACATTTAATGGTCAACACAATTCAGTAATTTGACTCTATAGACTTGGCAGCACGGTGGCATGGTTGTTTGAAACCATCTGGCCCAAACCTTTCCGTGTGGAGTTTGCATGTTCTCCCCGTTTCAGCATGGGTTCTCTCCGAATACTCAAGCTTCCTCCCACAGTCCAACGACATGCACTTAGGGCAGGGGTGGGCAACTCCAGGCCTCGAGGGCCAGCGTCCTGCAGGTTTTAGATATCACCCTGGGTCAACACACCTGAATCAAATGATTAGTTCATTACCAGGCCTCTGCAGAACTACAAGACATTTTGAGGAGGTAATTTAGCCATTTAAATCAGCTGTGTTGGATCAAGGACACATCTAAAACCTGCAGGACACCAGCCCTTGAGGCCTGGAGTTGTCCACCCCTGACTTAGGGAGATTCTAAATTACCTGTAGGTGTGAAAGTGAGTGCAAATAATTGTCTCTTTCTGTTAGCAACCTCTCCAGAGTGTACCCCACCTCTCACCCCACGGTAGCTGGGATGCGCTAGAGCCCCCCCCCCGTTACCCCGATAAGGATAAGTGGAATAGAATGGATGGATGAAACTTTGCAGACTTCCTGTCACAGCAGCGGAAAATTCTATTTAAGGAGGAAAACAAAATATGCTCAGAACAACTGAGGGTGAGTGTGCTATTGTGAGGAACATGGTGAAACTAATTTACCAGGGCCACCATATGATGAAGTATGGAACAAAATTTACTACAGTTGACTGAATATATAGTTTCACAGACTATTAAAATGGTTTGCACTTATATTGCCCTTTTTCAGCCTTAGCTAGGTTTTAAAAACAGCTTTGAAATGTGTTTCTTATTCAAGTATGTAGACACACAAACACATACACCAATGGCAGTGAGCTGACATGTCTGCCAAATTAGGGGTCCATTTGTCTTGCATAAAGACACTTTGTGGACTCTATTCGCAAAGTGGTTCGGCCTCTAATGGCATGGTTAACCATGCAATTAGTGTGCAAATCTGCACACGTATAAAATCAAAATTAAAATCTAATTAAATTCAAAGCTTTTGGTACATCAGCATTTAGATGTTTTGCAAGTTTACCCTTCAGTTGCTACCATAACAACGTGTTGTGCACTTTTTGCAGGTGGGGTTTTTGCTACAGTTAATTCCAGGATTTTAATTGTCTTCTGCTTCTGGTTACCTGCAGTTATCCTTTATTTGCATGATTAGGTCAAAAGTTTTCATTGCACATATTAAAAGAGCTCTTTGTAACTTTCAGCCTTCAGGTGACACTGCCAACACAATAACAGTTACAAGTTCCCTTTTTTACTCATTCGTTTATGAAATCTGTTATGGAAATGAGTTGGTCTCAAATGGGTACAGCACTGGGCAGCTCATTCAGACATCCATGGGGTTAGTCAGGTCAGGCACGCACAGCCTTGTATGCCATGCACCCAGACAGTACTTGCTAAAGAGAAGTTGCCATGGTCCTAAACAATAGTGGTTCTGCTGCTGTGAGAAGTGGAGCACCTGCCAGAGATTTGATAAAAAGATGATAAAATGCTACAGTGAAGTAATCACCACATTTGCACTCTTTCTACATTCATATGCAATATATGCATGCGGAAACACAGACACATAGTGAGACCCAGCCTTGAGTACATTTTGACAGGCTATTAAAAATAACTGTAGTAGAACCGTTGACAGGCCAAAACCAGCCAGCAATTTATGGGCATAGGACAAGTCAGCGAATTGCACTTGTGTGACTTAGATGTGTGTGTATGTGTGTCTGTGGAGCGGTCATGCTCCACTTCACCTCTTAACACCCACGTTTACCCTGCGAATACACTGCACACCTCAGTGCCAACTAGCATGTCAGAAAGGCTCGCCATTCAAGCGTTCCTGTGTGTGTGCTTGAGAGGTTGGACGTCCAGATCCTGCTCCACTATTGTTGTGGTGTACCCTTACCTCAGTGCTGAAAGAGTTGCACAGCATGTGTATTTTTGTATCCTTTTCTTAAAGTATGCATTTGAATGAGCGAGTGTGCGTTTGTGTGTGTCGCGTTGGTCGTATTGTGGTGAGCCGTGACCTCACCACTAGCATTTCGCTCACATGCCTTGGACACCGGTCAGTGGGTGTGCCGTGTGTATTTTCTCTGCTTACGTTGAAACCTTGCGCTTCTACGTCACGGCAGCGGGCTGTGACATTTTGTCATCCTCCTGCATGGGGTGGATGCTAAGCGGATACAAAATGACAAACGGAAAACCAGATCTGTTTTGGGACTTTCAGTGGAAGATGGATATCGATTCAGCATCACTGAGATCACAGCGTGGGTGTGTGGCCTTTTGGGTTTACTATGTGCGTGAGTTACACGTAACTCATCATGGATTTTGTCTGAAATATGGGTGCACTTCTGTCTGGTTAAGGCCTTCATTTGCTTTTCTTTTTAAATCTTTAATTCCCTAGTTTGTCATCCAATGACATCATCCATTCACAATCTTTTTGCAAGAGCTCCCTCTTTGGTTTCTATGTAGAATGAAGTTGAAAGCGGGTAGCTGAAGTTCTTTGTGCTTTTCCGCTCACTCTACACAAGCTGTGATGGTTAACCTTCTGAGAAAAACAATATTTTTGGTGTTTAATTGTCCTTTTCCTCAGTGGGATGTTCAAATAAGCGCAACCACTATAGCTAAATGATTTTGGCTGGTCCAAATAAACACACGTCAATCATCGTGTTTACATTATGTCAAACCAGGACTCAAAACATTTATTCTGGAAGAATCTTCTTTATTCACACTGATTAAAGCTATGTGGGGTTTTTTTTGGTGCTTTTTAGCTTGTCAAATTAGGTGCTTAACCTTTTTTACATGTAAACACTTGTGCACAACGTGCATATGGAAACATACTTTTGCACCTTTGTTCCACAATGTAATTATGTCCTGGGCCTAGCTAGGTGTAACCTGGCTGCAGCAGGGTGACCTTTCGATTTAGAACATGTGGCAAATTTATTAGGAAATATTTTGGGGAATATTTGTATCGCTTAAGAAACCCAGCAAACTTGGCTTAATTCATGGAAGAACCCACCTCATACAAGATACGTTTGGAAGTTGTTTTCTTTGATGTCGCCTACGCCATCCACTGTTTTGCGTAATCGCGATGCAGCTCCGATGGATGCTGCACTTTATTTTTAGGATCGGAGAATGAGGAGGGAAGAAGGCAGTGCCTTGGAAAACGTGGGTGGGCACATGGTCTCTCTCTCGCTCTCCCTCTCGCTCTCTCCTGTATATAGTAAAGGCTCTTTGATGGAGACTCCATCATACCGCAGTTCGCTTTTACGCAGAGAAGATGAGCTCACGGATAGCCAAATCCAAACCGGCGATGAAACTGATGGTGGTGAGTAGCCAAAATGTTTGCAGCTCCGCTCCTTGGATATGCTCAGCAGTAGAGGAGCACTTTATTCTGAAGGAATGACTTTTTCATGTCTTCTTTTTCCTTCTTTTTTGTGTGTGTGTGTGTGTGTGTGTGTGTGTGTGTGTGTTTTTTTTTAATATATTAAATTACTGATCCTTCGTTGGATTTTGCGATACACAGATTTCAGATTTCAGAAATGAGAATAAATCTGGAGATCTGTAGTAGTTTGGCATAATTTGAATACAGCGACTTGCATGTATTGTCGTTAAGGGCTAGATAAGGAAACGCTAAATATTTGCCAACCACATGTTCCCTCTGTGCAGCACGCCTCTGTTCAGGTACTTTGATGATTCCCCATTAATGAGAGGGGCCAGTCATTAGGCTGTGCGCCACAATCGAAGTGTACCCCTAAATATTGTTCGGTCCTGGTATTTGATGCTGCTATGTCGGGCTTTAATAGATGCATTAATATGTGAGCATATAGTTGCTTTTCAGACTTGGCTGCCATTCTCCATATGAGACGCAGATGACAATCTAGTTTGTGTAACTGCTGCATGAGTTTGCATCCCATTTTATGGTGTGTTGTATCTAGTTTATGCTAATGGCAGAAAGTGTCAGATATATTAGTAGTATGTTTTAGAGCTATGTTAGGGTTTTTTTTAAAGAGCTATTCAAGTAAATTGTCCGGTGTTGTTTATGTTGGGGATTTGTTTGCATTTGGTAATGAATGGCGCTCATGTTTTATTCACTGCTCTGTGCAGCCTCTACATCTTCAAACACGATCTATAATTTTCTCAGATAAATTAAATTTCACTCTGGCTAGTATTTCATTGCTTTTAATACAGCGTGATTAAAATGAATGAAATGTTATCCTCCAAAAGCAGAGTGGCACGGTGAATTCCCAGCAGATGGTACAGTGCGTCTGACTTTACACCAATTTGCTCTTTTTTTGATGTTTGCCTCTGAGCTTGCATCAGTTGTTTCCATTGGTGTGTTTTGCATGCTGTCCTGTGTCGGGGCCTTTTCTGGTTTTGCATATGTTCATGTATGCTCAAGATGGGTATCAGTCCAGAAACAGATAAAACTCTGTAGCTCCAAAACACTGATCTAATATCCTTGTGGCCTGCGTAGCTGTTTGCGTTTGTGTGAGAGTGCAGGAAAAAGAGAGATTTTTTTTTTGCCAAGCACGGTCAGTTAGGAAGATGCGTGTTGTTTGTGCGTAATTCAGCGAACAAGGCTGTGAAATAGTAGTTTATATGACCATATAATGTGATACTCAGTACAGATTAGTTCCTCTAACTCAGTGTAGCCTGTCCTAAAATAGGCAAATATTCTGCTCTTTTGTTTATGCATTGTTCAGTTAGTCAGCCAGTACATCAGTCATTTGGTGAGTAAGACGGGCAACTTTCTGGCAACTGTTTACTCAGTCAGTCTTGACTGGCAACATCCAGCCAACATCTCCATCTCCTCTGAATCCACCACATGATATGCTTGTTTGTCTGCCTGTCAGCCAGGCTTGGTTGCAGTCTGTCTGAAAAACAATTCTGTGGTAAATGGACACTGCAATTTTGGGTCTTAAATACACCTCCAGCACCTGTGTGCTCTTCCTGTTGCACTGCATACTCCTCACACATGTGCTTGTGTTGGCTCCAGAAAAAATTTGTTTGGGCCATTGCCCAGCATGATCCCAGTGGAATAGTTCATCCTGTCAACCTGCTTTTATGAAGGCACATGTTTCAATATGTAAACAGTCATTTTCGTTGAAAGGGCAAAAATAACGCACCACTGTCAGAGCAGCAGGTAGTCAGTCAGTTGTTGTTGTCAGTGTGTCAACATGACTGTTAACCAGCATGGTTGGATAATCCTACCTCTAATCCTCATGCAGGGACATGCTTTCTCCCCCTTTGTTATTATCCATTATCTACTATCTGTGTTCTCTTTATCTTTACGCCGCCTCCACTTTACGCTCTGCTGTGGCCGTTGGCATTAGCAACAGCAACTTCCTCAAACCTAGCCGCAGGTTCACACGCAGGCTGAAGAAGCTACAGAGAGCTCACTTGGCCAAACACTGGAGAAAGGGTGAGGAATGGCGGGAAAAGACAGAGTTGGGTAGGAAGGTATCACAGCAACATGTTTTAAACAAACAAGCGCAAATGTTTATTCAGAACGCAACAATTGCCTCCGAAGGTTACTTCCATACACCTAACTTCCCGTTTCCATTAACAGTAGGTATTGATAGCAGAAGTTTGTGTGTGGGAGCCTGGGGTGGCTAGGGAGGGGCGAGTGGGATGGAGCAATTAATGGATACAAAGAGGAGAAAGAGAGCCTGCTGTTTATCTCTTACTACTGTATGAATCATACTAAAAACAGCATGACTGATATGATGCAAATTTCTGTAGTAAAAGATTACGTGACATTAGATGTGTAACAACACGAGAACAGTTTGATTTATTTGGTTTGGTTTCAGCAAGCAGAGGAATAAAAACATCCACAAATGTTTAAATTAGTAAAAACTACAACAGTCCAGATAATCACAGTGATCACAGAAGTAGAAGAAGTAAAGCTTGGGCCCCTCGATATGATCACAGCATAAAACTACAGGATCTCCTCTTTGTATCCAAATGTTGTGCTGGTGTAGCAATTCAGAAAAGTGATCAGATTTGGTCTAAAATAGCTCAGAGTTTTAACTAAAGAACTATAAAGCACTTTCTCAAATAACAGTTCCATCACTGGGACAGTTTGCATGCTTGTGTGTTTATCCAACGGCCCAAATATTTTCTGTTTAACATTTTTACAATAAAGAGAAAAACCCAGCAAAAATCACAAAGAAAGGCTCCTTCAGACTGAGAAAGATTTTTGCACGGCAGCACGCTTTCTGGGTTAGAGCGTCTTGACACAATATCCACAATAAACATTAGCTCTCGTGCATAAACGACTCAGTAATTTAGCTTAATCTGTAAAATATTCTAGCAGCCAATTAGAGATTAGAAGTTTCTCCAGCGTGAGAACATGGTGTGAGCGCACCGAGCAGAGACTGCTTGATGTGGTGTGGCATCGCGTGTCGCATAAGTGAAAAAAGACATTGACCTGTGCACACACCCACGGAGGCACACATGCACGCGTAGGCACGCGCACACACGCACAGGCTGGAATCCCCCCTCAGACCACCTGCGCTCTGCAGTTAACTGAATCCATGTGCCTGGTGGATAAGCTGGTGCAACGTGGTTTGATCCCTTTGTGCCACAGCTCTTCTCCTCATGCCATGAATTTAAAGCTGACCTCAGGCAAACCGAGCACGGAGTCTGTTTTTTTGCGCTGCATTTCAGCATAGTCCAAACTCTATCTGCTGCAAGTTAGTTAAACACTGTGGCTAATTTCTCCTGGACAGATTTTTGACATTTCCACGAGTAACACAAAGTATTGTGTTTCTGTTTCATAATGCAATTGTGATTTACTAAATCGCATTAAAATTTCCCAAGCTCTTTTTTTTTAAAACATTTGAATCATTTTATCCTGTAGTTTAACCCTTCGGAACACATCAACACAAATGAAATGCATTCGGTTAGCAATAGGACACTGATATTTTGCCTTTTCGTGCTAGCTGACCTGTTTGACCTGACCTCTTCACAAACAAATTCAGTCAGAGAGGATGTAAAAAAGGCCCCAATAAACTGCTTTATGTCAGCGCAATAGATTTGCACATAGGTTCCAGTCAAAGTATGCCATCATAGTGATAGATCAGTGACAGATAAACAAAACATGAAAAGTGTGTACCTCTGCTCGCTTAATCTCAGAGCCAGTAAATAGCTCACTGGATTGGGTATCACTTGTGTTGAATGTTGTGGGTAGCTAGCACAAATGAGACGCTTTTGAGTTGCTATTGATCCAATATAACCATGTCTGTCACCACCTTCTACAGCATGGAACCCACTCCCGCTGTTTGTTTTGTCTTTATTAAAGAGAAAACATCTCTTAAAGCAGCACATGTTCTCTGTTAAAGCATTGGTAGAAATTTCTCCTCATAAACACGAAGCTTTTTGCTCAGCTCAGTTCAAACGGGATTCGCTGGCACAGATTATATAAGCAAACTATATCTGATGAAGCGGGTTTATCCAGTATAAATATAGACTGTTTTATTCTAACTTTTTAGTTTAATCCACAGAAATGTGGGAACTTTGTGAGCCTCCTTTTCCAGCAAGCCGTTTTACAGTGTCGCTTGCAATCATTTACATGTAGCAGCTGCTCTGCCTTGCTCAAGGGCTTTTGCACAGGAATGCTAGAAAATTATCACCATCTCCGTACCTTCACCCTTGATTTTCTCCTCTGAGCTGGCTGAGCTCCAAATAGGATATGTCTCTTGCTAAGCACTCCTCTGATGATGCTAACATTATAATTATGGCTGTCAGTGGCCCCTAGCTGCTGTGTAATTTAGATTTCCCGTGGTCGTCCATGATGTCGTCAGATGGCAGCTTCTAAGGAGACAGACGGGTGAAAAGTTCAGTATCTTTCATAGCTGTTGATAGATGGAGTCACACGCTCCACAGGACGTCCATCCCAGTGAGTTAATTTTTAAAAAGTTGACATTTTCTCTTCTTCAGTAGCAGAAAGCTACCGTGCTGGGTGGTTTGGATAATTTAGTACTGCCCATCAGAAAGTGACCAGAAGGCAGGAAGTGCCTTAAATAATGTCCAGAACCTTCTCTGAAAAACAATACAGCGTACATGCAGTCAGATGATCTAAGAGATAACATCTGTATATGCAATAATCTTTCACTACGGAGTTATACATCTGTTGAACAACACTAATTGTTGTCAAACACTTGTTTTACTTTATGAGGGTTGGCCTTGAATTTTACTTTGTTTTTCTTTAAAAGTCTGCTACATCTGTTTCTCAGGCCTCTGGTTCATTCACTTTGAAGATGACGAAAGCATATGTGCACTGAACACATGTACTGTGTAGCGGTACACTGCACAACCGAGGCATTTCTCAGACCCAACCTAAAAAGCATCATTGTACTTTATTTTATTCATTTTTATTACCTTTTATACATTTCCTGTCACTGCTTTGTGCTTGCATGTCACAGATTTAGGCAAATCAAACTTGTTTCACAAAAAGTACTAAAGGCAGGACAACAAGGACAGATGGACTGAAAATAAGAAAGTGAACTTTGATAGATCAAAATCAACAAAAGGTGCATGAGAGTCCAACAAAACTAGGTACAAGCACTAGACATCAAACCCTAAACTCAAGCAAGATGAAAGGCATGATAGGGATACAGAGGGGAAAGACAGGATTATACAGTGTACATGCAAAGAGCACTAAATGAGAGAACACAGGTGGAACTAGTAGGGACGTGGAAATCGGTTACAAAGGTGGTAAAATAAAGGCAAAGACAGCAACTACAAAAAAGATACAGAATGAAGCAGATTGCTAAAATAAAGCAGGACATGACTTTAACTGTGACGCAGGAAGCACATATAGACAGACAGAGGGAGGAAAAAGCATGCACATGGCAAGCTATTGTGCCATTTGAAGGATTTCTAAAACAAAAGTGGCAAACACTTATCACGGGCTCTGACCGAGGGTTGGACTGTCCTGCCAGTAAACCACACCTGGATGATCCAGGTGATCCTCTGTTAGTCACTCAGCATACTCCACTCTCCTGTTTCTAAATCAATTGGATTTGGTCTCTGGGCTTAATGGAGTGTATATACACATTTCTTAATTTAAGGAGTAAGACTATGATTATGGGTTTGAATCCTGCTGGGGCCACCCAGACTACAAACAAAGTCATGCTACTGCTCAGCAAGTCGCTGATGAAAGCCTTCCACTGAACGTTCGGTGGAAGAGGTCGATAGGTTTTGCCGGGAAAAGCACTGCGCTCTCCAGGCTGTTTGATGTTAGGTTTCTATTATGGTGTGCGAAACCCATTCATCTATTTTTGCCGTCTTCCTCCATGATGACCATTGGAAAGGGAAACAGAATAAGATGACACAAATAACAAAACGCGTATATGCAGGGTGCACGTAGAGTAGTAGTGTGGACGTAAACGCAGTGACGCTTAGGAAAAACACGTCATTTGTAGTCATTTGTAGAATGAGCAGTTTGTTCAGTAACATGTGGCAGGACAGGGAAGTCGCAGCTGTACTGCACACTGTTTCTCCCAAACTCACACCCACTCATAAACACGCGTAGATTTCTTGTGAAAAGACCTTTTTTCTTTTAATTCTTCAATATTGATTAAAGGATACAGAGGCAGTCATCATGTAACACACACACACATTCTGGTTTTCCAGCGGTCCTTTAGTTGCATGCTCATTTACACAAAGTCGACTGTTTTTTGTGGCTCCGAGTTCTAAGGTGAATGGGATAAGTACAAATGCATGCACGCAGGAAGGAGATCAGTGGTGTGCTGCGGGTAATCTGTAGAACAGAGTGGGTGACTGTTTTGTATTCTGGTGGTGAATGGGGAAAGCCCAGTAACCTCCAACAGTACTCTTTATGAACGGCAGCCAGGAGACCACAGAGCGCGCAAACCAGCTCTGAGGAAGATGGTAATTGGACATGAACATCGACCAACACGCACACACCCATATACACACACACGCAAACACACGCACACATTCCTGCATGCTCGCACCCCTGCACACACATGCATGGGAGTTGTTGTTTGTCATACAAATTCATTTATTTTTGAAGATGCACACATGATATGAAGCAAGAAACCACATGCAAACACACACTCACACACAATACAAGACGGTCTATTGTTGGTTAGTCGTCCAAGCAGTGAGGATGTATCCAGGCCAACGGGAAAGTCCAAAGAACCAATGGCTAAGGGCCTTTGAGTGGAAGAAGCCTAATGTGTGACATCTGGTCTGCATGTGCCCTCGACCGGCTAGATTGGCTCCATGTTAAACATGCTCACCAACTGATACCTCATATTTTAGAAATGACCCAAGCGTTTCAGTTTTTGCCTAGGCGATGATACATGGGCTTGTTTTTGTGCATTAGTTACACAGGCTTGTCAGAGCCTCGCTGAAAACCACCCACTTTACAGAGTATCCATAACGATGGGCTGGTTTTGGGTGGCTGAGGAGAGTGTGGGTGTGGTGTGGATCTTAATCTGGGGCAGTATTAAAGTGCGATAGATCACCTCTGAATCACATCAGATGCTTTTCAGCTACAAAGCAGCCGAGCTTATGGGGCTGCCGGCATGGGTAGGGAACTGCTAGTGAGGGCAGAGAACACAAGGCTGCACAACTAATGCCTGTAATCCTGTGTCATGCACTTCTTTTATTTCAATGTGTAGAAAATTTTGGCATGACTGAAACATCTGAATTCATTTAAAAAGCTTTGGATTAAAGTCAAACAGATGAGAAATGATGCCAGAAGGCCAATAAAATCATTTTGATCCCTTTATTAATCCTAAAAGTTGAGATCAACAAAAAGCATTTACTGAAAATAATGACGAGTTGAGGCAAAAAAAAAAGGGATGTTACTGCCCCGAAAGTTTAAAATACACTGGTGCTATTCTTGAGAATTTGTCCCTATAGAGTAATCAATTTCAGGGAAACTAGTCTATTCTGATTCTCTGAACTGCACTCTGAAGAGCAGCAGAAAAAACTTCAGGACCTTATGTCCACCAGGAGCTTTACTGCTCTGACCTTACATTCAACTCGTTCTTACTGGAATCTTTGGGTTGGCGAGTGCTCCAAAATATAAAAATGTTTGATTCTTTTGCCAAAGTGAAGCTGTTCACGAGATGGGTTTCATTAGAGATTTTGTCACTGCTGTTGAGTCAGTTCCTGAAGCGACTTACTTTCTTTCTCTTGCAGCTTTTGACAGCTTCTCTCTCCTGGGCCTTTCAGCAGCAAGCTGAACAACCAACGTACCTGCACCGTGACCCCGCGACATCCGCATTCCTCACGTGTAACCAGTGCCCACCTGGCACAGCGGTGAAACGACACTGCACTGCCGACATGCCCACAGAGTGCCAGCCCTGTCCTGACAGGCATTTTGCAGAGGACTGGCACTGGGGGGAGAAATGCCAGTACTGCACCTCGGTACGTATGAGGCCATCAACCTAACATTCAGTTCTAGTTTTTCTTCTTAATAGAAACTAGGGCTACATGTTTCATGAGGCCGATAATGGTTCCTTTGTTGTGTGTTCAGACCGTAACTGACTGGTTTTTGTGACAATTACTGGATTTTGTAGTAAAAAAAGATCTCCCCAATGTATCGTCTCATACCTAAAAGAATTTCCCAGAGCTGAAATCAAAGTATGGTCAGGAATTATGCACATACCTTTAGTTTTTTGTCTTCCAGCTTTTTTCAGTGGTGCTTTTATGTGGCTTTGCTGGTGTCTTTTCCCAAGATGCATGACCTTACTGTTTATTTATGTTTTGGTGCTGCATTTGTCTTTTTTTTAAGCCAGTATTTCCACTTCAGTTTTTGTTACTAAAAATGAAAGTCCCAGTTTGCTCATTGTGGTAGAATGATCTTCCCCCAGAGTTTTGATGTTTCTCCTCCGCAACTCCAGATAAATTATGCAATCACCGCTTTTTCATGATACTCCTTGTATTGTTAACATGCCTGCTTTGTGATGCTTTTAAATTTCAGTTTTTGTCTTTCCAACAGACTAATATGATATTTGAGACAAGTTGCAGAGCAGAAGCATGATGTTCTTTATGACCTGCGTTGCTGTAAACTGCTGTGTTGTTTATAGCAACACATGCAAACAAACTTTTACTTACATTTTCTGTGCGTGTGCAGCTTTACAGCTTCACATGTGTGACCGTCATTGTCTCTGTGTTCCCGTTTAGGTGTGTAAGGAGAGACAGCTAGTGAAGCAGCAGTGCAACAGCACTCATGATCAGCTGTGCGAATGTGCTCCAGGTTTCCACCTAGTGATAGAGTTCTGTATTGCACACAAGGCCTGTTCACCTGGATATGGAGTGGCAGCTTTAGGTAAGAGTAACATCCACATTAAGAATATTATTCAGACTGAGCAGTTTCTATAGAAATTGTTTGAAAAACGAAAACTGCTGGTTTGGGCAGCGCAAACACTTTCACAAAATGCTTTGATTTTATTTTTTTTTACTGAAAACATGAAAACTGATCAGAAATTCTGCAAAAGGCAGTTAAGGATTAATACAATCATAAATAGATAATGATTTTTAATCAAATTGCTACTGAGGCCCATTTTCAGCAGCTTTTGCTCCGGTGCAACATTTTGCAAATTTATTGTTTTACAAAAAAAAAAAATCAAGAGTACCGTTCCTTTCACAAACTACCGTTTCCTGAAGCTGCCAGTCAAGGACCTGGGAGGCATTTTGCACTGACGCCTCCTGCTTTCTTTTTTTGTGGTTAACTCAGACTACTTCTGTTAAGGCAGCGGTCTGTGAAGATATTGCTGTGGTCCTGCAACTAGCCAAATTCATTGCTTGTTTAATGAGAAAAACTGTTTCCAGCTGTACAAATGGGCCTCTGCAGATGTTATGTATATTAAAAGCAATCAATAATTTATGATTAACAGTAATCATTTACAACATTTCTGACTATTTTCATATCATATCAAATAAAACAAATGTGTTTTTCCTCCTAAAGAAAGGAGATTCCAGGGTGACGTCAAACCTTTGTGTAAATTGGACTGAAATGAGTAGATTGCTACCAGAAGCAGGAGTGTAAATATAAGGCTCGCGGGCCAGATTTGCCCCAACAAAGACTGCAGTCCAGCCCACTGGAAATCTTTAGAAAGTGTAAAAAGGAGATACATTTTTAATTTCAATTGTATTTTTTAATACATTTTACAGCTTTTCCTGCCGATAAAGCACTCCCCCAGAGGCACCAAAAGTAATGAAATAACAGATAAACAATTCAATGACAGAAACAATTCATTTTTTTATGATCTACTATAGAATTTTCTCACAGTAAAATAAATAAATAAATAAAATAGGCATTTTTTAATGAACAAAAACTTTCTGTGGTGACAAGCTGCCACAACTTTTTTATTTCTTACAGTATAGGCAGTAGGAAATACATGTAAATAAACAGCTTCTTTCATTTACTGCAGGATTCCTTTATCGGGGGGAAACACTCTGTTATACTTTTTAAAAATAAATAATCAGATTTTATATTATTATATTATTTCACATGTCAAATGTGTAGTTAAACTGATAGGAAAGGGTTTTCACTGGTCCAGCCCATTTAAAATCTAAGTGGGCTGTATGAAGCCCACCGTGTACAATGGAATTTGACTTCGCTGACACCAGGTGTCTGTAATAGCGCAAGAGAAAATTCAGTCTGCATGTAAACTAGACAGTTGTAGTGGTTTATCTTAGTGAGTAAACATGAGAAAAGTGCAGTATGTGTGCTTAAAGGGACACTCAGTCTGCGTGTCACTGTAACAAGTATCTTTTCTTTGATCTTCTTTCGATCTCACAAATTTCCCGGGCGGGTTACACTGTACTGGCCTATCAGAAACTTTGATAAAGCAGAGAGATGCGTCAGTTACATTTTCACATTCTGATATGTTCTTAATTGTATCACCAGACACCAGGTTTTTCTTCCTCTTCTTCCGAATATGTGAACCAAACCCATTCCTGATGAGCATCTCCCTTTTCACAGAAAAAAACCTTTTTAAAGTGTTTCTTAGAAATGTTCTACTTCTCTGTTTGTGTGTCTTCCTCACAGAGGCATTTTCACCATTTTCTGCTCTGTGTTTCCTGGCAGTGAGAGGCTATCAGGGTTTTTGATGTAGCTGTTAAAACATGCATGCCCGTCTTTGTTGTGCTTGTGAATTAGAGCGCTAGATGTGTGAAACGGCCAGTTAAGTTTTAGCTAAGAACAATCTTAACAACTTTATTGCTACATATGCACGATTAAGCTGACTAACTGGCACATAAATGCATTTGTCCATGTTGAGAAAAAACAAAATAACTTGATGATGAATGTTTCTGAGTCAACAGGAGACCTTAAAAGTTAGTCATGACATCATAAAGTGTCTGTGCAAATAAAACAGTCAGGTATGTCCTGAAGCTGTGAAATATGTAACTATAGCCTTTCTCCAAAAAATGTATCTAATACAGAACCTTTATGTGTTCTAACACTGATATACAGCATGTCTGACCTGACTCAGTCTCTTCCACTTTAGTCTGTGTTGTTAGTGATATGAAGTCCTTTGAATGGTCAGCAAGACTAGTTATAGAAATGCCTGTCCATTCCAGAGTTCATCAAACCGTGAAAACAAACTGTCTACTGGCATCACTCAGAAAATTAGAATTCAGGTTACTTTGTGTCATTCAGTGTGCGCCAAATGAACCACAGCAAATGTATATATCGTTATAATAGCTATAACTCATTTCCTTTGATTCCAGGCCTTCAAAGCTAGCCGTGTAGCTTTATCTGTGACTTTTTTTTTAATCACATCCTGTAGTGTTCAAAGGTTTTTATGTAAATCAGAGAAGCTAAATCAGAGTGTTCTATGTCTACATCCCTCAGATAAATTATAATTTGCCTAGTATGTTGCATTTTATATGGTGTCTTCAGTTTTAAAAGTAAGCAACAGATGATAATGTGACATTTTGAAAGAGTGAAAGCACTTTCTCATTTGTTCCTTTTGTACCTGATAATGCAAATTTTAAAGCATAAAGAGGAAACTTGATCGATGAGTCATCCACTTATTTCGCCCTTCCTGTGCTTCCTCTTAGAAATATGATGCAACAGTTTCTAGTTTCTCCGGCAGATTCAACTTAGTCAGTGTGATGTCTCAGACCTTACAAAGACTTAAAATTATGCTGTAGTTTCTGTGTATATGTATATGCGATGGTCCATGCAGGTCCATTGGTTGGCATGAGGCTCCAAATTGACTTCTGCATAGTAGCAACACAGCAAGCACACTTTAAAGAACTGTAATAGGAATGACTATATATCTATCCTCACCAGGCACTTTGTTAGGTAAACCTTGCTGTTGCTGGGTTGGAGCCTTATTTGTGGCTTACAATCATTCCTCAGATTACATGTTGACATGACAGGATCACACAGTTGCTGCAGATTTGTGAGCACCACATCCCCAAGTCGCTCTACTGGATTGAGATTCGGTGACTGGCCAGTGAACTCACTGTCCTCTTCAGACCAGTTTGAGATGATCTAAGTTTTGTGACAAGGTGCATTATCCTGTTGGAACAGCCACCAGAAGATGGTCATAAAGGGTTGGACATGGTCATCAAAAATAAACTGTGGCATTTGAATGATGATCAGCTGTTACCAAGGGAGCCAGATTGTGCCAAGCAGCAACAACAATCTGAGCCACTGATACAAAGCAGGACTAATCCATGGATTCATGATGTTTACGCCAAATTCTAACCCTACCATCTGAGTGTTTAAACAGAAATCATACCAGGCTACAATTTCCAATCTTCTGTTTTGGTGAGCAAATTGTAGCCTCAGCTTCCTGCTCTTAGGTGAAAGGAGTGGCACCCGGTGTGGTCTTCTGCTGTGTAAGAGGTATGCAGAAGAGCATCAGATATGCCTCTTGCCTTCCTAAAAGCTCAAAGCCATTTGTTCAGTCTCCTCTGACCATTCTCTATAAACCCTAGAGATAGTTTTTTGGGGAAGATACTTGGACCTGTCTGCCTGGCACCAACCATTTAAAGCCATTGAAATCACATTTCTTTCCCTTTCTGATGTTTAGTTTGAACTCTAGTTGCCATGTTATTTGCTGACCAGATATTTCTGTTAACGAGCAGTTAGACAAAGACCTGATAAAGTGACTGCTGAGTTTTTAATGTTCTGCAGCTGTGTGAGTCCATGCAACGATCATTCATGCTTAAGAGGTATTGTGTCCATCAACACCTGATACAATAACCATGCGTCAATATCATAGTGGATATCCAATCTGATTTTTTTTTTCAGATTCCTTCCTTAGTGTGTCAGTAGGAACTGTTGGTGAGAAAGTCTGATTTTAAGCATACCAGTGCACAGAATCTGGTATTTGTACTGGAACCACAGCATAAACTAACACCAACCTTCTCATGACTTCATGTTAAACTTTAGACCAGAGTCCAGAAATCACACGGATGAAACAACATTTTCCATCGATTGTGGTTATCATGTGACCCCTGCAATACTTTTTTCCATAAATTCCACTGACCTTAATCCACAATCAGCAGACATGAGACAGCAATTTAGGGGATTCCCCCCCCCCCCACTGAAGCTGAAAGACTTATTATGTAATGCCTCGAGCTGTGGTTAAACCACAGGATGCTGGGTCAGTCTTCTGACAACACAAGCCTTTTATGACTCCGTCTTTTTCCCCCTTGATCTCCTGATTGTTTGTTTCTGGTTAGAATTCTCTGTCATTCTCCGAATGGGATTTGCTATGTGGTTCATCTGTGTTTTTGGAATCCGATCAATATGGTAGACAGTACGGGGGGAGGGGGGAACAGTGTGCAAATCAAGTTTTCGTGAGTAATTTTTTTTTTGCCTCTTCCATGTTTGTTTGATCATTATATTGTTAGGCAAACAAGTGTTAGATCATCAAAATTTCCAAAATACCCAAGATTTATTTTTGTTCAACATTTATTTAGTCAGGTGACGACTTCCTTGATTAAATAAATCAGCAGTAATTAACTTGGAAACCAGTTTTCTAGAGCAGACTGAACAACTGCAGCATCAAAAGTTGCACACAAAACTACAACTACTAACAATAGTAGTAGTTAATATTATCACTATTATAAGCTGTCATTATAATAAAACTTTGATGAACAACAAATGAATGAATGAATCAAATAAGTGTTTCACTTTTTATTCATACAATGTGTTTAATCTATACATGTCTAGAGTCTTTAGTCAATAACTAGTAAACCTTTTATTACATAAACATTAACGATAATATGTGCACCATTAATCAGATCTAAAGCAATTTCTTTTAGCAAAGTGCTGACATGCATTCTTTAAATTTTTTTCCGCAGAGGAAATTCTGAGAAATTGACATTAAAGTCAGCAATAAAATATAACCGTCATACTACAGTTATAGGCTGTCACGTTGTCATCTGACACAGTACATGCTTTGTCATGACTCGTACAGGAAACGTTTTTGATTGTTTTTGTATGCATATAAGGCGATGGTTTCCTATTTGACGATATGTTTTCAAGAAAGGACGCATTGTACCATGGTAGCGGGAAACTAATCAAAGGTTAAATCTGAAATAAGCATGGCTTGTCGTCCCACGCACTTTCACTTCAAGATCAAAATAAAATGAGGATGTGATTACTAGTTCCACTTCATGGACTGTCATGCGTGCTGATGGTCATATACCAGAAGTTGTGATGGTTTCCTGTAATGTTATTGTGGCAACTGTCAAATGAGATTATAAAAAAAAGTCACGTATCTAAATATAGTTTTAAAGTCACAGCATATTATAGTAAATCAACTGTAAAATAAAGTTCTCAAAACATGCCTACGTATTACTATTAGAAGTGGCTTTGGCTGCAAAAAAATCAGCTGACAAATCACATTGCAGCTAAATCACATGACATCATAGTAAGAGCATGTAAGATACAGAATGAAGGCGGTGTAGTGACTACGACTGATATGAGTCATTCTCTGAAACACGCTCTCATTATGATGAGCTTTCACATGTCTCTGCGGTTCTTAGAATCACATCTGCTTCTTTTTGCACTAAATGGTGAAAATGGCTGAGTTTCAGTTGAAGCTCTAGATGAGAAAAAAAATCTGTGGTTAGGTGTTTTCTCACATGCTCAGAAGTGTCACTTCTATCAGTTTTCATTTGCAAAACTTCTCTCTGTAAATCTCTTCCAGGTACGCCAGTGAGTGACACAGTGTGTGAACTTTGCCCTGATGGTCATTTCTCCCCGGGTGGCTCCTCCACCAAGCCGTGCCAGCCTCACACGAACTGCTCAGAATTGGGCCTCAAGACACTGAGATGGGGCACGTCCACTACAGACAGCCAGTGTGGCACTCCGGACAAGAAGGCAACGCTGGAGTGCTCTCATCATCAAACTTTGTGCCAGACTGGTGAGAACATACGCGCTGTCATGTTGGGCATGGCGCTGCAGAAAAAGATCATATGGAACGTTTTAGGACTAATCCTGGAATCTGGGCTGATCATTAGCACAGTGTTTATCCAACACACACACATAAACGCACACACACACACATGCACCAGTGTTGTTGAGTTAACCTCAGCTGTCAACAACTTAAAAATCAACTTGAAGTGAATTATTTCAAACATGTGGTCATTTTCACTCCTAAAGGCAGGGGATTTCCTCGGTCAGGTTCGCTGTCCAGATTCCAATCTTTTGCAAATTCTTGCGTGCCTTAAAACCAACACAGCAGTGAAAACCAAAGGGTTGAACGCTGGATGTTTATGGCATTGTTGTCAAAAAGACCCATGATGGATCAATTACCCCCTTTAACTGTCACATCCCCAAACACAATAACAGAGGAAACTGAGTCAAACACGAAAAGAGACGCAAGGCACGCTGGTTGCTCTTTGTTACTCAGACTTTGACTGTGACAGATGCTGAAGGATAATTTGAGATGAGAAGCCGCAAGTATGACACTAAATTCCCAGACCGTGAGAAACCACAGACACTGGAGAACACACACATGCAGATGTACAGACCCTGGCGCACTCATATGCCACACTTAGACGAAAACACACAAAGCTGTGGTCCCTCTGGGAGGGTGATGCTCTCCTCAAACATTCATTCACAAATTGCCTTCCTGGTAACTACACCACCGCAGAGTGCCTGCTTCAAATCCTGGAACAGCTTAGCAGTGTTTTTGAGCAAAAAATGTAAAATTGAAAGCAGTTGGGATTCCCAAAGTCGGTATTAAGCCACCAGGAAGTCACTGTTAGTTGTGGAGCGAGCCGCAATTACATCACTCATAAATTACTGAAATGATCAACATGAAACATGAAATTTGGTGTAATTTCACATCATCTTTAATAAAAAGGATGTGAAATTGCACATCATATGAAGTGTGTCCGGTTGGGAGTGTCCTCAGCGAAAGCAGGAAGAAGAATGTTCGCTTGGCTGCCTTAAAAAATGTAGAGCATCAGGCTTGGCTACAGTTTGGCTCGGCTAGTAGGAGTGATCCCAATGAGGAACAGAAAGAAAAGACATCTGTGGTTCTCCCGTGGTCAAATTACAAGGCAACACTCTAAACATAGGCAAAACACATGCAAACACAAAAAATATGCAGAAGTAAACTGATGAAATAACATGTGTTGAAATCCATTATATCTAATTTTAAACTGCCTTCAATTAGGAACAAAAAAAAGAAAAGAAAAGAAAGTTACTTTATGTTGTTATCCCAGATTCCCAGTCATCCTTATTCACTTGCAGATTGAGGTTATTAAAGTGGAGACTATGGAGTCTTTGCTGTTGATTTTATGGTTGAAGAGTTGCAGTGACACAGATGAATAAGCAAAACATAGTGAAACTGTTACGTCAGTAAACATAGTGTGTAATGTCAGTTACACAGCGATGTCTATTTAAAGTGTGCAAACATGCGGTAATGTGCCACCACAAACTGTCGTGGAATCGCTTCACAAATGTGCAATTGGGACTTAGTTGGGAACCTCTAAGGTTAGTTTGGCGTTATCTACGGATACCGATTTAAACAAGGGGAGAAAAATAAAAGATCTACAACCAATAAGACCTATGTTTAACATAGCTGATCACACTAAGATGTCAAGCATTGTACTAAAAGCTGGGCCATGTTTGGGCAGGTGTCACTCTACCAGCCCGCTTGTCATACTGGAATACATAAGGCCAATGGTTTGGAATTTACTAAAGTTGTTTTATTACTTGTGAACAGTTACTCATTTGTAACAGGTTGTTACAGGAATGTTAATTCCTTCTGGTTTAAGCAAATGGATGTCAAGCATCACCATCCAGAACTTTTGTGCATGTGTGTGTTTTCAAGCCCACTTTCCTTCTCTTTCCAGATGTGACTCTTTGTGAAGAGGCGGTTTTCCAGTCGCTAGCCTCGCTGCGACTTTCCTCGGTGCCCCTGGAACGACTGTTGGACAGTCTTCCTGGGAAGAGGGTGGATCGTAAGAGCCTGGAGAGGCTGAAGAAGACCTGCTCTCCCCAGCAGCAGGTTCTCCACCTTCTGCGACTGTGGAGAGAGCAGAACAAAGACCAGGACAAGCTGTATGGCTTCATACAAGGTATAAAATAAGATTTACAAAAATGCTGCACCAGCACAAACTGGGTTTTTGTTTAAAAAAAAAAAAGGAAAAAAAGACTCAGAGATTTTAGAGACTGACCTAGTTGCACATATGTTGCTGTGAGTTTCTTTCTCAAGGTGCAAAATACAGGGAGGAGGATATTTAAATCAAGCACATAAACCGACCACACATATGAGCAGCGTCTGAGTGTTGTGCTCACATGCTATTTTGCCCTGTTTAACATATCTGTTCGCTATTTTAATTTTTGCATTGGTGTACTAATGTAAACATACTTTATTTGAAGGTGTGAACCACTGTGAGAGGAAGGTCTCCCGCTGCAGCAGTCTAAAAAACTTGACGCTCGACGACCTCATGAAGGTAACGAACAGCTTGCCGGGAGTGAAAGTTAAGGAGGCGGATGTCCGGGCCGTGGTCTCTTCTTGCCTCCCCAGGCAGTACATTCTGCAGCTTCTTCACCTCTGGAAAAAAGCAAACCACAACCTGGACCTACCAAATGCTCTGTCTCACAGTCTGAGGGTCCTGCGCAACCAACAGGCACCACGTTATCTGCTCAAAGGCCTGAAGAAGATCAGCCGCATCATTGGAACCACCTCGGCACAAAAGATGTTTCAGAAGATGTTTGTCAGTATGCTTCAGGATGGATCGTGTTTTAAAGCCCATAAACCATTAAATGAATAAGCAGTAGACAGGTACAAATAGAAATAGATACAACCTAAAGCATAAATAAACACTATTTCACTGACAAAAAAGGGAACACTAAAAAGATACACAATGAGCAGGGAGGTGCATTTTTTTTTGTAATAGTGAGAGATCTTTATACTATCAAAGCTATGCATATACTGCCTAAAAATGGATTTTCCTAACTTCAACATGGAAGGAAAGATGGAAAAATAAATTTGTCTTTGCTTCTCTGATTTTTTTTCTAACCTAAACGAGGCACTAATAACTTTACCCTCAGTCCACGGTAACCGTCCGCAAGGAAGAATCTGACAAAAAAAAGAGGTGTTCACACATCTGTGTACTGAATACGGATGTAAACAAAAGGTTTTTGAAAAAAAAAGAAGATTTTTTAGAACTTCATGACTGGAGTCTGTGAAAAATTAAAAAAATGTTATTTAAGATGTAAATATTAATACTATTTTATAGAAAATGGTCTGGCAGATGTTGTTATTGTTGCTTTCTCGCTGTTTGAGAGGAAGGATTTGGTTTCATAATGAAATATTTTTTCTCATTTGTTGGTGTGTTTCTTCTGGACTGCTGACAAGCAAAGCTCATCGTTATTATTTTGTAGTTGTTACTTATATGAATGTACAAAGGAGTGCAATTGTTTTCTATTTAAAAAAGTAATTTTTACTTTCTGAACATGTAAAGGCTTATGTTTATTACTTCTTAGAAATACTGGATTCCAAATGCTGCAAGTTAATGAAGTGATATTTGTTTTATATTTTTGTTGTATCGCGTTTTTACTATAAGTGTATGATCTTTGTTGTATATATGTGCCTGACTGGTCCTTTTTAAGCTTGTTTAAGTTGTGAACATTGATGACAAATGATCTGACTAAATTCAGTGTGTAAAGATGCATTGTTTCATTATAAATATGCAATGAACAGACAGATGATTTTAGTCTTGTGATTTCACAGCAGTGTTAAATGTATGAGCTAGAATATCAGTATCAGCTTTACCGGACCCTTGAAAATCGGTGAAACTACCTATAATTTTCAAGGTAAATGTGTCTGAAAAAACCCCCGCACAATACATCATGTTTTCTGGTAAATCAACTATATTGAATGCTTTTAGTTTTAAAATCCTCCAAGGGTGCCTTCCCTAAGATGGAAGGGGACTGAATGGCTGACTGGAACAAACAATCTGTACTTCTGATCTCTTCACCGAGAAGAATTTGGTCTTCCCCAGCTTAGCGATCAAGGCGTACAGTGAGTTTCCTGACAGAGCCACTTTGATGTGAGTCACCTACATTAGATCAGCTTTTCCAAGATGTCAGTGTTGCTTCTATTTACACCAAAGTGCACATGAAGCCTGCCAGGATTAGAAACAGAGGCACTGCAGTTACATTTGGATATAGGCCTTGATGATTTCTCTAAGTATGAAAGTGCAGCTGACGTTTCATGGTGGGTCAAATGTCTGAAGTTAAAGGATCACGGTGCATGTAATGTGTACTATAATCATAACTTGATGCTGATTTCGTGTATATCTCACAGGCAGTATCATTTTTCTGTAGCGGTGAGGACTTAAGAACTCAGTGATTGAATTGCATAGAAGTGAAGAGTGCAAAAACCTTTTATGGCCAGGATACATTCTGAATTACGCACAGAGGATGTGTCACATTTCAGATCATCTGGTTTTGAAACCCATATTTCACATGAGCGAGTGCCAGTTTTCAGCATGTGACTGAAAGGTTGACCTGATTTTGAGTCGACACACCTACGCAATCTTCTAAACCTTCTAAATTCCGCAAAGCCAGCACGATACATAACATCTTAAAAGGACCCACAATAAGTGCTACTCAACTAAAAAAAAAGTCATATGGTCACATCGGAAGAGCTGAAAAAAGATATGAAAATTAGCACATTTATATATGGTATCATTTGCATTTTTTAGACTACACAGCGTTTTTAAACTGTGGATTCTGGCATGTTTGCAATAATAATTTAAAGAACAAAATTAGGACCATAAATCGTGCAATACAAAGTTAGTTAGAGTCAGAAAGAATTTAAGAACTTAAGAAATAAAGGAAATTTGATAAATGTAGGTTGTGCTTGTGGGCACAAAGCATTTCCTGCACCGACAGAGCAGTAAATGTGACATTTTATTGCAGGCTGTAAAGTGTGCACATGATAGACTCATCATGCCTATCAGTTGTTGATGAAAGCTAAGGAAACCACTCTAAAGGATCATTTTGAACCCTTTTTCTCCTTATCAGCCCATCCCAAAATACACAGTGCACTTGAGGATTGAGTGAAAAACTCAAGTTTCATTTTTTTTTACAGCATCACACAGGAAACAAGAAACACTGCTGTAAGTTAGTCACACCAAACCAGCTGGTCCCTAAACTGTCAGCACTTTAAATGCTGGAGATTCGGGAGGATCAAATAGGGAGGAGACACTTTGTCCTTCCTCCTGCTGCTGATTTTCATATCCTAGATCTGATTTCCAGTTATTCCCAGTGAAAATTCCTGCCCCTATTTAAAATTCAGAATTCAAGCCTTTCTGAGTCAGACTGGATACAGACCTCAGCAGGATCGCCATCAATGCAAGGACGAAGGAAAAAAACACCATCTACTCTATGTGAGGTATTACTATTACAGAAGCTTATAATTAGTTGCCTATAAGTGTAGTTATACTAGATTACAACTGTAGTATGTGAGCTACACTTATCAGCAGGTACTGTTCGTCTCCACAGCTTTCTGTACTAGTGCCGTTCCTGCTCTCTGGTGAGATATGCTGCATCAGGGTGGAGGACTCTGATCCCATCTATGAGCACCAAGACCCATTAACCACAGAAACACTCACAGGCTCCGAGTGTCCACTTACTGCATCATCACTGTGTACCTGTGGAACTACCTGCTCTGCGTGTGTGTCACCTGTGAAAGTCTAAAAGGTGTGTGTAGGTGTGTTTTTAGTTTGTGGATTCAAATTTTGTTGGAACTTTCTCAGGTGAGACTTCCGTGACATTCCTTTCAGGATTCTTCAGCGTGCACAGGATGCCTGCTGGGAGGACTTGTATTGCCAGGTGAACCTGCTCCTTACTTACTTACTCCTTACACTCCTTCACCTCTTAAATAATAAAAAAGGAATAATATTATGAAGGCTCCTGATGAACTCATGACCATTATGGGAAAAAAATCCTTATTTTTTATATATAAATCAAATGCACAAATTGGTCAAATTAACCTATTAAATACAATGAACAAGTACAGTGAAACACATCCCACCACAGTTGAGTCATGCTCATATTCTGTGGAAACAGGAAGAGAACAGAGAAATGAAGATTCTGCTGTGACTCACTGACCAGTTCGTTTTGCTAATTCATCAGACTGTAAACCCCAATCAGTGACTCACTAACATATTCTGCAAATTAAAAGGGGGACTCACATAGTGACGTATGATTTTGCCTGTTTCAAGAACCAGGCAGTAGAAAAAAAAGATCAAAAATTTGTATTAACCCGCACATCATATGCAAATGACAGCACAGACACATTTCCCTGAAAGTTTAGAAGTTTTTCAAGTTGTGCAAAGACAGATATTTCTCAAAAACCTGTGACTCATGTGTGATAAGATATATTACTGTAACATTGTAGGCTTCTTTATTTCGCTATAAATTATATTCATCAAATTCCCACACATTAAAGAAACAACTGAGCTTTTAAAACTGTGCAAGCTTTGAACTTTTGAATGCAATATTACACAATTCACTGTGTATTCAATGACATTACAAAGTAATCATGCAAAATGAAAACACACACATACATACAGTGGCTTGCAAAAGTATTCGGCCCCCTTGAACTTTTCCACATTTTGTCACATTACAGCCACAAACATGAATCAATTTTATTGGAATTCCACGTGAAAGACCAATACAAAGTGGTGTACACGTGAGAAGTGGAATGAAAATCATACATGATTCCAAACATTTTTTACAAATAAATAACTGAAAAGTGGGGTGTGCATAATTATTCAGCCCCCTTTGGTCTGAGTGCAGTCAGATGCCCATAGACACTGCCTGATGAGTGCTAATGACTAAATAGAGTGCACCTGTGTGTAATCTAATGTCAGTACAAATACAGCTGCTCTGTGACGGCCTCAGAGGTTGTCTAAGAGAATATTGGGAGCAACAACACCATGAAGGCCAAAGAACACCCCAGACAGGTCAGGGATAAAGTTATTGAGAAATTTAAAGCAGGCTTAGGCTACAAAAAGATTTCCCAAGCCTTGAACATCCCACGGAGCACTGTTCAAGTGATCATTCAGAAATGGAAGGAGTATGGCACAACTGTAAACCTACCAAGACAAGGCCGTCCACCTAAACTCACAGGCCGAACAAGGAGAGCGCTGATCAGAAATGCAGCCAAGAGGCCCATGGTGACTCTGGACGAGCTGCAGAGATCTACAGCTCAGGTGGGGGAATCTGTCCATAGGACAACTATTAGTCGTGCGCTGCACAAAATTGGCCTTTATGGAAGAGTGGCAAGAAGAAAGCCATTGTTAACAGAAAACCATAAGAAGTCCCGTTTGCAGTTTGCCACAAGCCATGTGGGGGACACAGCTAACATGTGGAAGAAGGTGCTCTGGTCAGATGAGACCAAAATGGAACTTTTTGGCCAAAATGCAAAACGCTATGTGTGGTGGAAAACTAACACTGCACATCACTCTGAACACACCATCCCCACTGTCAAATATGGTGGTGGCAGCATCATGCTCTGGGGGTGCTTCTCTTCAGCAGGGACAGGGAAGCTGGTCAGAGTTGATGGGGAGATGGATGGAGCCAAACACAGGGCAATCTTGGAAGAAAACCTCTTGGAGTCTGCAAAAGACTTGAGACTGGGGCGGAGGTTCACCTTCCAGCGGGACAACGACCCTAAACATAAAGCCAGGGCAACAATGGAATGGTTTAAAACAAAACTTAAAAGTATTGACCAAAGGGGGCTGAATAATTACGCACACCCCACTTTTCAGTTATTTATTTGTAAAAAATGTTTGGAATCATGTATGATTTTCATTCCACTTCTCACGTGTACACCACTTTGTATTGGTCTTTCACGTGGAATTCCAATAAAATTGATTCATGTTTGTGGCTGTAATGTGACAAAATGTGGAAAAGTTCAAGGGGGACGAATACTTTTGCAAGCCACTGTATATTTGACCCTACACTTTACAGAAGATTTAAGGTCTTTTAAGAGTAAACAGCAAACTATATGCTCTAATCATGTAAGCTCATATCAGTGGCCTCCCAGCAACAAGTTGGTGAAATCTGAAAATTAGCTTAAATGTGACGTGGAAATGTGAATTATTTCTGTCAGACAAGGAGGAACCAAAAAACTCTGTCACAACACTTGATTAAGATGACACATAAAAAGTTAGCAACAGGCAGTGAGTGAAACTAAATCACACATTACTCCAAATACTTCCTTCCATTTTCTGACAGTTTCTTTTTTCAATAACATTGCTTTACTACACAGAAGTAGTTTGACCTTTAAGATGAAGTTTACAGCTGATTAGACAAACCACATCACCCACCCACGCAGGAAGGGTTCCTATAAAAGCCGAGTGCTGTCAAATCCTCTTTGACAGACATCCCATCATGAACATGGTGAGTATTTGACACAAATATGGAGCTTAAAATGGGAATACGTGATAGGTTCTCATTTCAAAAATTTTAAAACTCATTTATATTTATTTTACACAGTGTGCAAATTCTAGAAATGGGGAAATGTTTTACAATAGAAAAAGAATAAACAGAGATATGCATTTATGTTTAATTACATTTGATTATGTAACGCGAAATAGTTAAATACTTTAAACACTTTTATCAATGATTTATAGAGGAAGTTTGCCACAGTGGACTCTTTTGTGCTTACAGTGTACAGATGGTTTATCCATTAGATGTTGCATTGAGGTTAAAGAGGTTTCCTCTTGTTAGTTTCATTCTGGCCCCTGAAAAGTCAATGTAGAAGCTAAATATCAGGTCAGATCAGACAAGAGGTAACTTAAAAACAAAACACAGCTAATGTGAGAGGATTAAAAACAAACAAATGCTTCCATATTTTTGATGCGTGTTCCTGTGTTACTGTTTTTGACTTGCGGTTTCAAGTTGTGCAATTTAACCTAGTAAATATTTCCACTACTTTAGGTGAAATTTTAGAACTACAGGATGAGTGAGCTATAACTCACAGGCATAGCAAATCACATGTTCTGAGGTAATTTCAGCACTTATCATCAGGTGTTATTTCTCTTCACAGCTTGTCGTGCCAGCGCTGTTCCTGCTCTCTGGTTCACTCTGTGGTGCCTCAGTGGTGGATCCTGTTCCCACCTTTGACTACCGAGACCCATTAACCAAAGAAATCCTCAAATGTCCCAAGTGTCCACCAGGCACGTTCATGTCTGCTCGTTGCACTGCCACCACACCCACACAGTGTCAGTCGTGCAAAAATGGCCACTTCACCGAGCTGTGGAACTACCTGCCCAGGTGTCTGTACTGCAGCAACCTTTGCACAGGTAACCAGGAGGTGGAAACAGAGTGCTCCCCGACAACCAACAGGATCTGTCGGTGCAAAGAAGGCTTTTACTTGGCTGATGACTTCTGTATCAGGCACACAGAGTGTGGCCCCGGATACGGGATTCAAACCAAAGGTACAGTATTCATTTATTAAATATGAACTACTAAACCATCCATCCATCCATCTTCTTCTGTTTATCCAAAACATCAGTATGTCTAACTCATTTTACACTTCCACTGAATGTAGTGACCTGAAGTCCTCTGTTGTCCTGTCTTAGGTACACAGCAGACAAACACTGTTTGTGAAAAGTGTCCAGAGGGATATTTTTCCAGCTCATCTTCTGCTGTGGATTTGTGTGTAAAACATCAGGAGTGCACCAGCGGGCAGAGCGTACTCCTCACTGGCTCAGCCTATTCTGACACTGTGTGTGGCACCTGTGAGAGTCTTGCACACGGAGGTATGTTATTAATGTTATCTGCCAAAAACAAAATATTTTTTTCATGCAACCACATTTACAAAGTTATTTCAAACTTTCTCAGGTGAGACTCTCAGGACACTCCTCTCAGGATTCTTCCATACACACAGGATGCGTGTAGGAAAAATCAAGAAATTTGTTTCCAAGTGAGCACACTCTTTGTCTGTTTGATTATTCTCCAGCACTCCTTCACCTCTAAATTCAAAAAAGATGCCAATTAAACCATTGTCTCCCTGCAACAGATACATCATTACCTCGTCGGAAGAGAGGTGCAGTCTCCCCAAACAGAGAGAGCCTCTCATGGATCACATCATAGACTGGCTGGCAAAGGCTCCAGAGGAAAAGCTGAGGAAGGTTCCCGACATGCTAAGAGCTTCAGATCTTAACTCCATGGCAGAAAGACTAAAGAAGAGACTCCATGAGATTAAGCAGCAGAACCCAAACTGCAGCTTAACAATAGATGAAGTAAACAATGCTCTCTAGTCTGCAGTCTGTTACACACTGAAAACATTTTCATAAGTGTTATAGGAGGATATTTTTACACCATTCTCCATTTTATTGGCATACATGCATTGTAATAAAGGCAGACAAATGTTAACACAAATAATATTATTTTTATACATTGAGGCTTCTGATTAGAAGACATATGACTCCATTACAGATGAGTCTGGTGAATTATTCCTATGAAATAAGGGCCACAATGAACAAGCTATTAAATACATATATTGACATTGCTACAGCTGTTTTTGTAAATGTTGTACCTAACTCCATATTGTTACAAACTTAAGGATGGAAAATAAAAAAAACAACAACTAGGAATTCCACACAAAAAAACTGAAGTATGAAAATATTTTGAACATGACATTGTGATGTTATTTAAAGTTTTAAATAAAAGGATTTTTATAAGATTGTGTGAATGTCATTCAAACTGAAATATTTTACCTGCCAAGTGTAAAAACCAAACAAAGTATCGCGCACGCTGTAACCTAAAGTCACAACCTCCTGTATCGCCTCCTCCCTTATGACCTTCCTATGAATGAACTAATCATTTCAAACAAGTAAAAATGTCGCCCGTCTTTCTTGTTATCATTATCCTGGATTAAAACACGTACTTTGTAATTGTATTACAAAGTACTACAGTTAGAGGGAGGAAGTGTTAGAGATCCCATAAGTATGAAGGACCAGGAGTCGTGGATATAACAATAGGACAATTTCATGAATTAATAATTGCATAAACACATTAGTAAACTCATTGTAATTATAACTGTATTAATTATTTGATCATTTACTTGACAATAAAATGAAGAATTGGTAGCGATTTCAGCCTAATGTCAAGAGAACTTAGAATGCACTGCTCATCAAAGTTTTGTTAAAGTATAATACTGTACTGTTTTAAAGGATCCTTTTAAACTTACAAAAATACAGTATTGTTTGAGTATTCGCCCCCTAACTGATTTCTATTCTTTTGCATTTTTGTCACAGTAATATTAGACAAAGATAACCTGAGTAAATTCAAAGTGCAGTATTCCAATGATCATTTCATTCACTAAGGGAGAAAAGCTATCCACACCTACCTGCACCACTGTGAAAAAGTAATTTCCCTCTAAAACTGCTTGTGCCACCCTTTGCAGCAAGTAGTGCAATCAAGCGTTTGTGATAATTGGCAGATGTGGGAGGTGTGTAGTCATAAACCCTGCAACTGTCCATCAAAACAAAGAGGCAGAAAACAAGAGTTCGTTCAGTGCTTGACTGCAGGATTTGTGCTGCAGCCCTGACCTGTAAGAGGGTTTACGTTCCTCCTTAGCGTTCTGCGCCATCTAATGGCAACTTTGAGTAAACACCTGATATAGTAACAAGTGGAGGCGGCAAAAGTAGAGACATTATGTCCTTCTGAATCAGAATCAGAATACTTTATTAATCCCTAAGGAAATGATGCTGTAAGTAAGTAGGTGTACTGATACCCTGTTTGTATTTCCGCCACCCAAAGCTTATTTCTTAATCAAGAGAAGGAAACAATGGCCACTTTGGACAAAATAACTCATCTCAGCTTAGGGACATCTGGTGTGTCAAATGCTCATTAGAAATTCATACAAGCCTTTCCATAAAGATATCTATTTATGTGCCCTTTATTAAACTGTAATCAAAGTAAATAAAGACTAATTTCTACTAAACATAAACTTTCCTCTAAACTTTACCGCATTTTCTCACAATAGACAGTAACTTTACAAGAAAAAAGGGAAGCTTCCACATTCAAACTGCACCTAGTCTTCACAGGAACAGTGTTGAGCTGTACGACCAACCCTTCCAGAGAACTGGCTCGTAGCCTGTTACTGCCAGTCTACTCACTTCTTGATAACTAAAAACCTTTTCCATGTTTCCAGGTGTCCTTCCACTTTTATTTTTTATAATTATATTCATTTGCATACATATGTCACTGTTGATGCGAGATGGTAAAGAGCACCACTAGGGCTGAGTGATTTGAGGAAAATCTAATATCGCAATATTTTTTGGCTATATCACGATACACAGTATATATCACGATATGTTTAAATAACCTCCCAAACTATATAGTACTTCAAATTGCACTGGTATACTCATTCAAATTGACCATTCAATATTTTTTTTCTACTTGGAATTCAAAAATCTGAATGAACTGAAATGTTTTGTTTGTTTGTTTTTTTATATAAGTTGCACACAGAGGTTTTTCCACAAATGATAACACTGTCACAGTAAGTCTCTTTCTGTGGTCAGTAGTAGACCTTTATCAAACAAAAGATCATAGCAACAAAAAAATCCATCAACAATTATCCATGAGACAAAAACAAACAAACAAACAAACAAACAAGCAACCAAGTGAAAGTAAAAATGTGCTTTTAACCCTTTAAAGTCCACACCAAGAAAAAAAGCAATGGAAAAATGTTTTGCTTGCATTTCTTATTGACTTGGGTAAGTAATAACAACAACCAATCTTTTATTTTTCCAATAGACCCTATAGGTTTTAAAATATTGATCTCTACTTCTTCCTCCCATATGCTAATTATATACAGGGATGAGTGATGGGCATGGAATGGTGATCTTTGCATTGGACTCTTTGCTCCACCATTTGACCGATGAAAGAGGCATGAACCCACAGGCATTGTTTAGAAGGTTGACACATTTGTTGTCAAACCATTTTACTGCAATCAGACCTTCATCAGACCTGTAATCACAGCTCCATGGCCCTTCTTCATCAGGTCTTTCTCTGCCATTATGGGAGCTCCACCAGTGCAGTTTGATCACACAGTACCAATGCACCTGAAACAAAGGAGGTGTGCAAGTTCTGGACCAAGCTGAAACTTGTGAAGAGCTGATGTTCTTTTATGCTTTTATTTCAAAAGTGTTTTTCACAACTTTGGCCTAGAGGTAGCTTCTGTTCCTTTTCACTGAGGGGAGCACTGAAGAATGTAGATCTCCGCTGATACAGCAGCAAGTCGTGGATGATGCCAGATGAACTTGGTTGGCAGAACAATTTAAAGCCCACTCATCTGGTTTGTTGGCAATATACTGGTGGAGAGTTCCAGCTCTGTTGGCTTCATATGAAACCATGACCTCAAACACACTGTGGTTGAAGGTGGATGGTATCATGAGACACCAGTCACAAATCTGCCACAGGACCATGTGATATTTAGCCATATAGTACTTGTTAAACATGAAATTATAATTTTGACAACTTAGTAATATTAATTTACCAGCTACTGTAAATTGGTTAAAAGGTTGTGATATTAATGATTTCCACACGTTACTCTTGATTACATGTTACTCAGAAAGTTACAAAAATTATTTACTGAGGAAATTATTTCAGCATATTCTTGCTGTGCTAACACTTAATGTGATTTACAGCAATTGATCACATACAAGTCACATACATCTGTTTAGTAAGTCCTTTAACACTATCATATATCAAAAAAATTATACCTTCCTACCTTAGTTTCATCAAAAACACTCAAAATATGTTGGATGGTTTTTTGTTTCTGACTTCCTGGTTGGGAGAGGGATAAGAAGAACCAACCGTTTGCATTCACAGTGCCTTCTGGTGGATTTTTTTTGGCATTACAGATGTAAACCAGTTGGTAGAAAAGACTAAATAAGTTAGGTCAATTTCAGTGAAAGCCTCAGTTAGACATAGGGCCTGAAAGTATACTCTACCAATTGGTTGAGCAGAACGCTAAAGGGTTAAAAAATATATATATATATAAAATTGTAAAATTTAAAAAATGTGATGAGCTTAAATTACAGAAGCAAAAGTCTAGATAGTGACTATAAAAACAACTGACCAAGAACAGTCACAGGTGTCACAGTTGGTTTATTCAACGTTTTCTGTGGGGAGGCGTTTAAAACATCCCTAATTTTGCAGCGGAATAAATTTGTTTGTTGCAATTTTTGCAAATGACCACATTTTATTCGACATCCTCTTTGTGAAATCCAAATGAGTACGTGTCTCATTACCTTGCTCGTCTGTTGCCATATTATTCCCTATCTGGTAGTATATAAACATGCTCAGCGCAGTGCGCCGGGTAGACAATTTTTTAGAATTGTCTACCCGGCGCACTACTGATGCACTTGTAGGGTGTAGGAGAAAAAAAAAAAAACCTCAGTTAATTTCATACAGACAGTTTAGTACTTCCATGGCAATTACTCGATGTATACTCGAATGTTACGATAAAGCCTTCTTAACCATCGTATGTGGAAAAACTTGCATTACATCAAGTATATTCAGCATATCGCAGACCCCTAAGCACCACTCAAGTTAAGTAACCCAACAAGTGTATATTTATTTTTCCTTATGTTAGTGTGGGTTCAATTTTCTATTTTCAAATGTAAGATCTTTACTCAAATAAAAGCGAAAAAGTACAGGCTCTGAAATGTACTTCGAAAAGTAATAAAGTAAAAACTAGCTCCTTGAAGAACCTTCTAACACCTATTTTTTTTTTCCAAACCTTACTGAACCTTGTGCTACATTAATGCAATAATAAAATAATCACTGTAGGAATACAAACTTTACTTCAGTCTAAATTTCAATTCTAACAAAGGAACTCAACTTGAACCAGGTAAGTAGAACATGAGCAGAGAAAAAGAAGGAAAATAAAAACTCTGTTTACATTATAGAGGGTGTTACGGGTTCGAAATTGGTGGAGAGTACAAAACCAAGACAGTCCAGAAGGTCTGAGTCAAAGCAATCTTTATTGAAGTTCACGCGCGGGAAGACAGTCACTGCATACATCAGCAAGGGTCTTCACCAAAATTATACTTCAGATTGCTTTTATAGCATCAGAGTATTATGACGCCCCCTCTTGCGTTTACAATCACATAATTTGCATGTACAGAACATTTATGTATTTTAAGAATTAACTGCAGACACAGAAGTTCCTCTTTTGGCATCTTCTTCCAAAGAAGGCAATAAACTCAGGCCTCTGTGGTCTCCAGGGGCTGGTCCTCTCCACTCGTCACCTGTTGTCAAGACAGAAGCTCCAGTGCAGTATGTTAACTGAGTGCCTTCAGGCCTCTACTTAAATCTGTTTCTAGGTTATATGTAATGTATATATGTGTTTTGTAAGCATGTGTGCAATCTTCCTTAAGCTCCCAGCTTTCTTACCTATGGATCACCCAGACATAGCGCTGAATGAAGCTTGTGACCTTTAATTACCTGGGAAAGCTTCAACTCTTTTAAGGCCATAGAGCTGCAATATGTGTGTAAAGATATAACAATATAAAAATGGTTATGACTGCACCTGTAATAAACATGTTAATATTTGATTATGATAACCCTTATAATATAACTTATAACATAATGCCAGCAGCTTCAATAAACACTTTGATGAAATGATAATTAATGTAATGTTAAGGATGATGGTTATATACAGTTCAGCAGTGACCTAATTTCTTTAAATATTACAATTCCCTCTCTTGATGTCTCTCCAGAGACATCACCACACCATTTCCTTGGGTCACTCCTCGACCCACTCTGTCACCTCTACATCCATTAATGGCATCATGGGCCCCGAAACCACCATTCCCAGGTCCACTGCCTTCGCTCTGACCCTCTCTAGGCGTCCTCTGACTCAGCAAATCAGAAAACCACCTCATGTCCTCTAGGTGGTCCAGTAATAAAACACCAGCTCCCACTTGAAAACACTTCATGCTTAAGTGGTCTCTGCTCCTTTTCTGGGTCCCTCTCTAGTGGAAATCTTCTCCTGTAAGGGATAAAAAACAAACAGCCTCTCTCTGCTACACCTTACTAACCTACTGTGTTCATCTAAGGTTCCTGTCATCATTCAAAGTTGGTTCACAACATCATGTTCTGGGCTCTATCCATTATATTAACTTTACCTAATCTCAATACTCTTTATGTGTGTGAGCAACGCTTTTAGTTCTATTTAAAAACACCCCGGGTAAAATATACACCATCCCTATGTCAGCCTAAATGTCCGCTAGAAAACACACTTCAAAATTTTCTATCATCATTTACGCCTCTTTTTGCTTCAAGCATATACATAACATGCAAAAGTTACTGTTCATACCAGTTAGACAAGTTTCTATTATCTACAACATTTTGTTTCACCCGACTCAGTAGTTGCTAAGCAGAAACAAAGCACCATGTATTCCACCTTTACCCTGTAAAACAAATCCATTTCATGATTGTGTCTGTAAGCATGTTTTACATTCATTCATTACACTCCACGCCATTCCTGCAAGTTAGGAGCTGTAAATTTAAAAGCTACATAAAGTCCAGGCCTTCGGCCTGGCCTATATTTAAATCATGTGTGTTTGTAAGCGTGCATGCAATTAACCTGCTATGTTCTCATCTTCCCTCAACATGTATCACCTGGACACTCTCACCCGTGAAGCTTAAAACCCTTTGGACGGAACATCAACTCTAAACAAGCACAGTTATGCATTGTGTCTTAACTCAACCTGCAAATAGAGACATCACTGTTATCACAAACATATTCAATACTATTAAAATTATACTGTACAACCTGTTATTAATGCAGTCATCATAAGGCACATTATATAGTAGCAATAAAAATCTCTAAATCCCCAATCCCAACAGGTCCTGTTTTTAAATCTTCCCTGACTTTCCCTTCAAGTTCTGCTTTCTTAGTACAATAATTAGGTCCTCCTAATCCCATTACATCTGCCATATTGATTCCTTCATGTGTAAGTGTCAGATTTCGAGCATCTAAAACTTTACTCAGTCTCTGTTGTGCTAATGATGCCATAATTAAAACCTGCAAATTCACATAAGCCACCACACTATGTTAGTCAGAACTTTTAGTGAGTGTTCTCTCCCTACATGTGCTGTTTCCTATATTATTTTGGCCACCCTTGCTGCATGCTGTGCACATTTGGGGTGCCTTGCTTCTGTTGGACTCCACCTTATGTTAACCTACATAAGTACCTGTCTTAAAAGCGACCTCTGCACAGCTCAGACGCCAGTTGCAAGAGCTCTCTAACATTAGAATCATCAGCTGTGACTTATATAGTGTTATTTCGGTACTTTATACTTCACTCATTTGAATGTTGTTTATATGGGGAGTTCCTCTTTTTGTGTCTATATTTATTAATATGCCTTGTGCACTAAAACTTCCTGTTTTTCAGTCTGGCTGAGCACTTGTTTGTGAGTAAAAGGTGGCCTTGCTCTACAAGCCAGCCTTCATTATTAAAGTACATAAAACAAGATAATGAGGAGATTCATATTAAAAATATAGCTTTTGTTCCTAACACCAGTCCCCGTTTTTTCATTTCTCCCCTGAGAAATGAACTAATTCCTAGTTTATAACATTTAAGTTTACTTCAATACATTCCCATTTAATTTTATTTATATAGCGCCAAATCACAACAAAAATTGCCTCAAGGTGCTTCATATATACAGAGAAAAACCCACCAATCTTGTGACCCCCTATTGAGCCAGCACTTTGGCAACAGTGTGAAGGAAAAACTCCCTTTTAACAGGAAGAAACCTCCGGCAGAACCATGCTCAGGTACGGGCAGCCATCTGCTGCGACCACTTGGCGTCAGCTAACAGAGACTTTTGAAGAGAAATACTTAATATTTAATAATCCACATTTCACTATTTTATTCTTCGGTTAAAATTTTTATTCTGTATTGTTCTTTATTTGTTATTATTTATGTTTAGATTGTTTATTGCTAGTCTTGGTTTGTTGTTGTCTGTTTGGGAGCTGACATAGTCTCTATGGATAAGCGTCTTTTGGTGGGGTAGCATCAGGAGAGAAGCTCCAGAGAGGCATCTTCCATGTTAAACACTAAAATATAACAAAAGAGATCTTCTCAACGTGTTGTATATTTTTAATGTTTCCTTATTATTTTGTCATAAAATAAATCAACCAAATAACTTAAGCTGTGCGACAGCACCGTGCGTTTACGCCAGGCTGTGAGCTGCCCTGAAGCTACACCCCCTTTTACCCCATTTAATTTCTCAATCTTACTTTAAACTATTCCTGACCTTCTCCTTCTCTCATCTGACCATCTCAAGTACGTCCTGTACCAAATTTGCTTCCTCTTTTCAAGTCCCACATTTAATTACAAGCTCTAATACACTCAGAGCTGAGGTTCCCCTTTCCTAAGTCTGTATGTTCTACAAGAGAGCAAGTCGGTAAACAAGTTTATCATCACAAAGGTTATTAGGTAAAGGTCACGTAGACATTTGCTTAGTAACCCTAAAAGAGCACATTTCATGTAGCTAATCACATATATACGACCCCCCTTTTTGTGACACATCTCATGTGTTACAAACTCAAAATCCTTCACTCAGGTTAGGGAATTAAAAGAAAAGGTTAATCATATCATATTAGGTATAGATGCTCCGGGCCTTCAAACCTGTGTTTAAGGAATGAAATCAAATTAATCATCATGTCAAAATCCCTTCTTGGCTCCATCCACAGCCTGCATCCTTGAAACGTCCTATAAACAAAAACCTGTGTGTTAACCAGAACATCACCTTTTATACTCACTTTCTCCACTTATGATCCAACCTGTGTTATAAAACAAAACTTAAAACATAACAATTATCAGTCATGTGTCCAACCTTAGTCCAGTCTTTCGTCAGTGTCCAGTCAGTCCAACCTATGGTCTGCCTGGTCGTCCATCCACCTGTCCATTCCCACACATTCACTCACACGCATTAACATCGGGTGTTGGTAGACTTCCACACAAATAATCAGATTTACCACCTTCATCAAACTCAGTTTATTTATATAATCATTTATTTTCTTTTTACTCGTTTCTTAAGAAGATAGTTCTTTATACTTTTAGACTGGATTGGCTCGCTGCAATCCTCTTAGACAGTAACCCACAATCTGACCCATTGTAATTCGGAAAAAGTCACCTTACTTTTTTTTTTTTTTTTCCTGAGACTATTGTCGGCGCCGTTATTCATTGTTTTCTTTTGCAGGCCTGCTTAGAACAAAAATGAGAAAAAAGAGAGCTGAGTATTAGCTCATCAAAGTACAAAACAAAATCACCTGACAGGTTTTTTCTTTATAAGTGCACTGTTACAAAACCCCTTAAACATGTCCATGTTTATTAAAACTCCCTCTTTAAAAAATAAAACAACAACCTCAAAAATCTTCAACAATCTTAAATTTCACCCATAGAACACACCCAAAACGTAAAAAGCTACACCGTTTTGTACACAATATCCCCCTTTAAGCACTTTACCAAACTCACATTCAACCTAACATATAAGCACGTTCTCACAATATGTCAACACTAATTTATAAACCTCTTGATCAAATTTGCACCTCTGAACTCTGTACTTCTCCTTAAAGGCCTTAATCACACACACACAGCAAGCTCCTCTGTCATCACTCACATTAGTTCTCCAACTAATTTTCATACTCAGTCACAAAATAAATACATGTTTAAACCTTATCACATTATTCAATTATTTTCATTTTCTTTCTATACTAATCCCTTGCTTTTATCAATCATTGCAACAGCACTCCTAAGTCACCCTTCTTAAACTACTTTAATCACTTCTCTTTTGTTTTTGTTTTTTCCATAACTCACTCCCTTGTCATACAGCTTCGTTTGAGTTATTCCACAACTCTATTTTATCCAAGTGTGTTTTAAGTGTATTTTCTTCAACATTCACACTAGTTTAACACTCATGAAATTAGCAAGCTCATTTAATTACATATGTTTGTGTTCTTAGGCAGGTTTTAATCACTATCTATCCATTACTCTTCATGAGCTTATCTCTGTAGGGTTAGTGCATTTTCTGTTAGTATGTGTAATTTTTATAAATGTTTATTCGTAATCTTTGTGATCTTGTAAATATTTCTTTTGCAGTGTTTCATACTCCTTTTGACAGGGTGTGTTTTCTCTCTCTGGCTCATCACTGGTCATTGTTAGTGGCATTTCCCCTTCGCCTGTACCCAGCGGCTTTACCCGTTGAAGTCCCGTCTCCTCCAGTGACTCCAAGGTCACTCCGGGACTTAGGTACAAGCAATCGTGACTGCGCCTTGCCTTAGGTCGTCCCAGGGTTTCGAGGTGGGATCTTACCCGTCATGGGCTGTCCAGCCTTCCATGCTCGCCTGATACAGGGGCCAACTGGGCAAGGGTGTTATCAGGTCTGGGGGACACACTGGTTCTGGAAATTAAAGGAGTGTAAACTGCTTTCTTTATTTCATGTGTGTATTAAACTTTCCAACAATAATTTCACATGTAACAGTTTGTGTACGTGCGTTTTCACTTCATTAATGTAATTGTTAGTTCATGTATTTATTTCTCTCGGTCTGTCTCTTTTCTAAAACCTGTAATTAATATAATTTTATTACTTTATTACTTTTCTTAAAACATGCATTCGCTTAATCTTCTTAGAATTTAAGGTCTGTCTATTTCTCTGGGTGCTCCCCTCACATCATCAATCACTCACACACCTTCCTCTCACACACACAGCAGCACAGTATTTCCTGTTTCTACAGCTTCTGCAGAGACTTCCTTTTAATTTCACAGTCTACAAATAATCAGTAATTCTACTAAATCTTTATCTAAAAACAATATGCCTTCATTTCACTCACACACATTTTCATAGCGCTCTTTCACAAATCAGGACAACTAACACTTCTCCACACACATCACCATTCTTTATGTCCGTTTTGTAGCATCAGTCACACAATGATTTCTTGAGTGGGTGTACTAAGTCCATATACTTATGTGTTTTTAAACAGAAAAATAAACTCAACCTCTCATAACATCACTCAAAGTCAAATATCTTCATAGACCCAAAAGTAAGCATATTATTTCCCTAGTCAAAAGTCAAACCGTTACTCACAGTAATTTTTTAATCTCACAGCCTTTATGTTTTGAGTCATGGTCAGTGGCCCCTATTTCACAGCAAACACGCACCTCTGTGTCCACCCACCATGTTTGACCGTCCGTCATTGGAGTCAACACAAGGCTGAAAGTAAATCCAGTCATATCTCTACTATATGGGCCCAAAACTGTATGTTGTATTTCATCCATTAAATATACATATGATCATCAATATGTGCAATACAATAGCCCACAAGCAGAAATGCAATGCAATCTATTCTGTCCACTTAAAGTCAATATCAAAATCCGGAAAGGCACAAACACAAAAGCCCGGAAAGGCACGAGGCCTATCAACTTCAACAGTTAGCACGTATTTCCGAGATGTGTAAAACAATAACCTTACTTCTAAATTACGTTTTTCATGTACTGAACATCTTAATCAACAACAATAATGCAAATATAATATAGACAAACACATTTCTTCCCTTAAAACACAGACGTAAGTCATCCAGAACCCAGTCCCTGCAGTCAGTCATTAGCCACTCATTAGTAAACAGGAAATGTCACTCTAAATAAGTCACAGGCATGTCATTTACATAGACACAGACACACACTCTCAAAATAACCAGCTTGCTGCAGTGCCCGTGGCAGACAGAAAATATGCACAAACATAAAGATTCTAACAGCAAATTATAACACAGAGACGTCTTATAAGATATACAAATATGTACAAGGCCTTAAAGCGAACAACCTACCGAATTTAGACAAATTTAACCTTAACGGTCCAACCGATAAACTCCCTGAGTTTTTTGTAATCAATTATAACCAGTCTCGGCCCCGGGCCGTGGTCAAATAACTAATACTCTAAGACAATTTAAAAGCGGCAACCAACTATACTTCCCCGAAGTTATAATTGTAGCGTTACACGCCCGAAACCCGGTTTCTATCGACCAAAAAAGTGCAAAGTACCGTCCCGGACGGTAAAGTGGTCCAACCACTAGCTATTTTGGAGGTTCCCAAGTTCTCCACGATCGCTAATCGGACTATCCCTTCCAAAGGAAAATCCCAAGCGTCCCCAGGAAATTTGGAGCGTCACCTCCGAGAAATGCACTTCTTAGAACTCCCAGAGTTCCGTTCTACAGAAATTTAATTACTTTTGAAGACACCCCACAAAACCACAAAACCAACCAAATCGGTGTCCAAGCCCGGCTTTATAATCAATGGAGACATTAATGTCACAAAATTCACTAATTCCCTGTCCTACTATATTCACTTACCACTGTAATTCCTTAACCTTATTTCAATTCACTTTTCCATACACTTATTACTTCTTCATATAATCCTTGTAAAATCCTTTAATTCTCTTTTCTGTTTTACTCAGTTCTATTCTATATAGAAACTTCTGAAATGATCACAACACAAACATTTACCAGTAATGAAATGAGTAGACATCAATTTCAATCATCCAATTCGGCACACTTCGGAATATTTCAACAGGTAGTGCCTACCTTTTGAGATGGGCTGCCCTTTGTCCACTCAGATCGATCACTGCTTCCTGATTGTGCGACCCCCTTGGACGTCCACAACGCCACTCTCTCCTTAACCAACACCGGCCAATGCACCAAATGTTACGGGTTCGAAATTGGTGGAGAGTACAAAACCAAGACAGTCCAGAAGGTCTGAGTCAAAGCAATCTTTATTGAAGTTCACGCGCGGGAAGACAGTCACTGCATACATCAGCAAGGGTCTTCACCAAAATTATACTTCAGATTGCTTTTATAGCATCAGAGTATTATGACGCCCCCTCTTGCGTTTACAATCACATAATTTGCATGTACAGAACATTTATGTATTTTAAGAATTAACTGCAGACACAGAAGTTCCTCTTTTGGCATCTTCTTCCAAAGAAGGCAATAAACTCAGGCCTCTGTGGTCTCCAGGGGCTGGTCCTCTCCACTCGTCACCTGTTGTCAAGACAGAAGCTCCAGTGCAGTATGTTAACTGAGTGCCTTCAGGCCTCTACTTAAATCTGTTTCTAGGTTATATGTAATGTATATATGTGTTTTGTAAGCATGTGTGCAATCTTCCTTAAGCTCCCAGCTTTCTTACCTATGGATCACCCAGACATAGCGCTGAATGAAGCTTGTGACCTTTAATTACCTGGGAAAGCTTCAACTCTTTTAAGGCCATAGAGCTGCAATATGTGTGTAAAGATATAACAATATAAAAATGGTTATGACTGCACCTGTAATAAACATGTTAATATTTGATTATGATAACCCTTATAATATAACTTATAACATAATGCCAGCAGCTTCAATAAACACTTTGATGAAATGATAATTAATGTAATGTTAAGGATGATGGTTATATACAGTTCAGCAGTGACCTAATTTCTTTAAATATTACAAGGGTTTCTTTGCCTCCAAACAGCAAAATAAGTAGGGAAGCAGTTAAGTTGTGCACCAGTCCAACACACTGCTCTTTAGTTTAAACTCATCACAGTAGTGCAAATTAACCTGTTTATCCTGCACTAACCTGCAGAGGAGTTCATGCAGCTTTTAAATAGGAGCTAGCCTACCTCAGCCCTTTTCACAATATGGCAAAAAATAATGTCACATGACTACCTTATTGTAAGCTAAGGGTTGGACTCATCAACAAGGAGAAGACCAAAATCCTTAAGATAAAGTCCAATAATAACAACAACCCAATCATCCTTAGTGGGAGTCCTCTGGAGGAAGAACACTCTTTTACCTACCTAGGCAGCATCATCGACCAGCAAGGTGGAAACGATGCAGATGTCAAGGCAAGGATTGGCAAACAAGCGTTGCCTTCATCCAGCTCAAGAGCATCCAGAGAGTTGACCCTGACTACCAAGATCCGACTGTTTAACTCCAACTTGAAGTCAGTACTGCTGTACGGGGCTGAAACCTGGAAGAGAAACAAAACCTCAAATCCAGACATTTTTCAACAGCTGTCTCAGAAGGATTCTCCACATTTGCTGGTCAGACACAATCAGTAACATCAAACTATGGGAAAGAACCTGTCAACTCCCAGTAGAGGAAGAAATCAGGAAGAGAAGATGGTGCTGGGTAGGGCACACTTTACGCAAACCAAGAACCAACATCACCAGGCAGGGTCTCAGGTGGAATCCCCAAGGCAAGCAAAAGGGAGGCCACGCAAGAAACACCTGGCGACAAGACCTCAAGGCAGAAGCAAAAATGATGGGCTACAACTGGACCCACCTAGAAAGAATGGCTCAGGACAGAAATCTCTGGAGATCTACCTTTGGCAGCCAATACCCTGGGAGGGGTGACAGGCAGTAGTAGTAGTAGTTACTGTAAGCTTTAAAGGACAGCGTCACTTCTTAAACGATGCCGGGGCCGGTGTGTCAGGCTGAAGAACCGATCCAGGCTGCCCCCCCCACTCGGCCAGCCTGGATCGGAGAGCGGAGGTGAAGGGTGTTGAGCAGGAAATCTGCCACAATCGGAAAAAGATTGTCCAACACCCAGGGAAAACAAGTCAGTGTTTCCTGCAACCGCTTCTCCACAGCGCAACGCAAATCCTCCGCGTGCGCTTCCAGCCACAGGTCACACAGACGATTGACTTTGTCTGTCACCTCCCTCCTGAACCTCTCCGAAAAGTCCGCTGGGTCCATCTGGCAGGATCGTTCTGTCACGGTCTGTGTGGCAGACCGTGGGGATGAGGGGAATGAGGACCCAAGATGCAGGACTTAGTGCAATGAACAGTGTGTTTATTTACAGTGAGGAAAAGTACACCACACAATAAATCTCCGGTGTGCTCCCTTAACTCCTGTGTTGTGCCTTCTCCAAAGTGCTGGTATTCCGTGCTCTCTGCTCTCGTCCCTACGCACACCCCGTGCGTCCTGCTGTCCTGTGTTCCGCTCTCCTCCTGAGGAAAAACCACAGACGCAGCCGTTACGGCACCAACTCCAGCAGGCATACACTTAACAGCACTTGAGACACTGACATGGAGTCTAACTCAACGATTCTGCGCCGGAGGAAGCTCCATCGTTCTGTTAAGAAGCTCCCCCGTCGAGCCTGATCAGTAGCAGGTGTGTGAGAAACTAGGCGTGACCAGCAGCTGGCAGGGCCACACCCACCAGACCTGGGAGTGTCACTGCTGCACTCACACACACATACACACACCAGCATGGAACACAAGAGCACAGTGCAGCAAACATACATCCAATACTACAATAATAATAATAATAATAATAATAATAATAACAATAAAGGTCCACACTGCTCACGGACCCCGAGTCCCAGGAACCGGGTCCGTGACACAAAACACTCACAAAAATAGAATACAAATACGCCAAGTCCAAAAACCAAAACCCAGGAGCAAAAGTCCAAGAACATGGTGAAAACAGTTCTGAAGGCTGGCCGTGATCTACGGAAACGGAGTCCAAAACAAAACCGTTCAGGTGGCTGGCCAAGTGACCAATGGAAGAGATGGAGCAGGTATGGAGGCCGACCGCGGGGCCAGCGGTGACGACAGAGCAGGTCTGGATGCTGACCACGGGGGTCCATAGTAAGTAGTGTATTTCAAATTATACCTTCCTAATGAATAGGAATAGGACTTTCCTAATGAAAAGTCACCAGACTAATTGTTGTTATTGTTTAATTATGAAGAATTATCTTATCTTATTATTTTCAAAACTTGAAAAGTCAATACCGAAATTTTAAAATATTCAATTAACAATCACTAATTAGTATGACTGAAAATATTATAGCTGAGAAACATTTTATAATTGCAAATTATTATCTATCTGTATTGTGTATGAAATGTTTTTCAGTTTTACATTTAATTTTTAAAGCCTGAAACTGCTGCTTTACAGCAAGTACATTGCATATTTTAATGATACCTAGCCTACATAATCAACTTCAAATGCTCAACTAACCTTGCCTGAATAAATCTAGGCACACATCTTTTTTAAAAAAAATTAAAAAATACTGTCACGTCAATTATTTGTAGCCTATAGCACATTTAACCAACAGATTGCAGGTCTGTAAAAAACAAAAAGAAAACAAAAAAAACAACAAGACAGAATCGATATATAGGAAAGCTGTATCAACTAATTATTATGGGTACTTAAAATTACAACAGTGTTGTGTTGGTGTTCATTAAAATGTGTTCAGAATTTGGCAAATGCCTGATGACTCAGCTCATAAATCATGACACACTCTCTTTATAGGTTCGGTGAAGTGTACTGTATACTGCTCTTAATTTACCTGGTATTGGATCATAGCAAAATTTGCCATATGGCACAGCCTTTAGTGAGCACATGTGAGGTGTGATGTATTTATACAGCGGTGTTTCGCATATAACTATGACAGGCGGAAGAAGAAGTAGTTCCTAGCAATCGACACAGTGGTCCTGTTAATCATAAATTACAAATGCAAATTTACCCTAAATTGATAAAATAAAGATATTTTAATATGAATATCAATTCCAGAGGATAAATATTTGTTATTGGAGGAATTCATATGTCAGTATCGATCCGCACACCACTACTGTTTTTCAACCACTTGTAGTCACGACATCAACTTTTGAAAAAGCAATTGCGCATCTACAGCGTTATGTACGGTTTAATATGCTGTCGCTATTCATGGTGCCTTTAAGTGCACCTCGTAAGTTCATCAATCTGTACACCCAAAGACATAAAGTTGTTTAATAGGCTGTTTTGGATTATTTTTCCTTTGTTTGGATAAACATACCTTTAATGACTTTGTTACTCTTTTTGATGCCGTGTTGCATATAATTTAAAACTTCTTAAAGTTTTATTTCAAAACAAGTCTATTTTTTAATTCAACAAATCCTATAATATTTTTTTATTTAACACATTACCAAGACCCCTGTGATAGTTTTCATGTTTCACTTTTAGAAGCTACCTTATTGTTACGATTTCAGCACTGAGTTATATAAAACGCGGCATCAAGAACAACAAAGTTATTAAAGACATGTGTTTATCCCAACAACGGAAAAATTGACCAGAAACAGCCTTTTAAACAGCCTTATGTCCTTGGGAGTGGAGATGGCTAAATTTACGAGGTGCACCTAAAGGCGAAATGCATAGTGACCGCATATCAAACGAATAGTTATGTCTATAACTTCTGTTCCCTGAAGGAGAGGAACGAGGTACAACACATAAGTATGGGATATCACGCCCTCGCGTGTCCTGGCTGAAGAAACCTTTATTCACGCCTTTAAGGCAGATGACGTGTGATGACACGCGCACGGCCCCGCCTGCACATATAGCCGCTATCATCACAGTCATCCCTCAGTTCGATAGCCGCTCTTCACCGAGCCAAACTGCTCAGTGGGGCCACCTTGTGTTGTACCTCGTTCCTCTCCTTCAGGGAACAGAAGTTATAGACATAACTATTCGTTCCCTTTCAGTCGATTCACTCGGTACAACACATAAGTATGGGACATATATACACGCACTGCAGAGCAGCCACCGAACCGGAATCGGGCCACTACTTCCTTAGTGAGTGGTAGACCCAGCAGAAAGGACAGTATGAGCCACCGAAGGGGCTGTAACGTCCAACCGATAAAACTGCACAAAAGTGTGCGGTGATGCCCAACTAGCTGCCGCACAAATATCAGCTACAGGCACCCCTTTAAAAAGAGCCCATGAGGTTGCCATCCCCCTGGTGGAATGAGCCCTCACCCCGTGGGGCAAAGCAAGACCTCTGATGCTGTATGCCAGTGAGATAGCTTCTATAATCCAGTGGGACAGCCTCTGTTTGGACAGAGATCTACCTCTATTTGGATTGGCGAAGCAGACAAACAGCTGGTCACATAAACGCACATTCTGAGTGCGCTCAATGTAGGTACGTAGCACACGCACTGGACAAAGAGAATGCATCCTCCTCTGCTCCTCAGATGCAAAAGGAGGGGAGCAAAAGCTCAGCAACTCAAACTCCATTGAGCTATAAGATGCAGGCATGATCTTGGGAAAATAGGCAGCATTTGGACGCAATACGACCTTGTGGCCATCAGGAGAAAACTGTGTGCAGGCGGGATGCACAGACAGCGCATGAAGGTCACCCACTTGCTTTGCCGAAGCCAAAGCGAGAAGTAATGCAGTCTTATATGAAAGAAATTTCATATCCACAGACTCAATAGGTTCAAACGGGGGGCTACAAAGGGCCTCCAGCACCAAAGACAAGTCCCAAGCAGGGACACTGGACTTAAGCACGGGTCTCAGCCGGCGAACTCCTTTCAGAAAACGTATGGCGAGGGGATGTGCACCTGGTGTCACCCCGTCAAAGCCAATATGACAAGCAGATATAGCTGCTAAATAAACCTTAATTGTCAAAAATGAAAGGCCCTTATCCAGCAGCTCCTGCAGGAATGACAAAACATCCACAATAGAGCACTGAAATGGGAGAGTGTGGCGGTCCTGGCACCATTGCTCGAAGGCTCGCCATTTGTAAGTGTACAAGCCTCTAGTAGATGAGGCCCTAGCGCTTTGAATTGTCGCTATCACACTAGGTGGCAAACCCTTAGCAATCAAGTTTAGCCTCTCAGCAGGTAAGCATGAAGGCGCCACAGATCTGGGCGCGGATGAAACACTTCTCCTCCCGCCTGAGAGAGGAGATCCCTGCGGAGAGGAAGCTGCCAAGAACTCGCTGCTAGCAGGCTGATTATTAAAGGGTGTAACCTCCATTCTCTCACCAGAGGACCCCCCCCCTGGAGAGAAGGTCCGGCCCCAGGTTCAGGTGGCCCGGGACATGGGTGGCTCTCAGAGACAGAAAATGAACACTGCACCATAACAGCAGAGAGCGAGACAGCCTCAACAGGGGAAGAGAGCGTGTTCCTCCCTGCCTGTTTATGTAAGACACCACTGTTGAATTGTCCGTCCTGACTAAGACATGCTGGCCCTCCAGGACTGGACGGAAATGCTTTAGAGCTAAGAACACTGCTAACAGCTCTAAGTGGTTGATGTGCAGCTGGCGCTGAGCTGCGGACCAGATCCCTCTCACTGATGCACCCTTGCACAGCGCTCCCCACCCTCTTAGGGAAGCATCTGTGGACACCACCTTGCGAAACAACACCCTCCCAATCCGAGAGCCCTGATGCAGCAGCCTGGGCTCCCTCCAAGGACGGAGAGCTAGCATGCAAGACGCGGTTAGCGGCAGCCTCCTCCGGGGATGACGCGATGCACACAGGCGGTGAGAGAGAGTCCAGCGTTGAAACGCTCTCATTTTTAACAGTCCAAGTGGCACTACGGCGATCATAGATGCCATCATGCCCAACAAGTGTAATATCGTCTGGAAACGCAGTACGGCGATCATAGATGCCATCATGCCCAACAAGTGTAATATCGTCTGGAAACGCAGTCTGCGTCCCAGCTGAAACTGAGCGAGGCAGCGATGAAACGCGGCCACTCTGTGATCCGACAAACTTGCGCGGCTGGAAAGCGAGCATATTTCCAAACCGAGGAAAGAAATCTGCTGACTCGGGATTAGCGAGCTCTTTTGAAAGTTCACAGAGAACCCCAGTGTCTGAAAGTGTGACAGAACCAGTGACAGCTGTGTCTCCGCCTGCTCTCTGGAACAAGCTGCGAGAGCCCAGTCGTCTAGATAGGCTAAGATGCAGATGCCTCTCTCTCTGAGGGGCGCTAGCGCTGCCTCGGCACATGTCGTAAAGGTGCGAGGAGCGAGCGACAGCCCGAACGGCAGCACTAGGTATTCGTAGGCTACGCCCTCGAATGCAAACCTCAGAAACTGCCTGTGTTTCGGGTGTATAGCCACATGAAAATAAGCATCTGTTAGATCGATTGTCGCAAACCAATCTCCCGGGCCGACTGCATTCAAGAGCTGTCTGAGTGTTAGCATCTTTAACCTGTACGTACGTAGATACGTGTTCAAGACTCGCAGGTCGAGGATGGGACGAAGCCCTCCCCCTCTTTTCGGAACAACAAAATAACGGCTGTACCAACCTTTGTTTGTCTCCGAAGTGGGGACCACTCGTATTGCTCTTTTCTGCAATAGCGCCTTTATTTCCTCTCTGAGTATCATGGCCGCCTTGGTGTTGACAGTCGTGTTTACGACTCCTTGGAAACGAGGCGGCTTGACCCAGAACTGCAACCGGTAACCCATGGCAACGGTTCGCAGCACCCACGGAGAGGGGGCGCAAGCGCGCCACTGAGGGAAGTGAGCAGCCAGCCGGATGACCTGCAGCACCGTAGACGGGGCGTTGTCGCCCCCCAGTGTGTCTGCAGGGGACTGCATCACCTGCCTGACCTGGCTCATTCTGCCTGCAGGCTGAGCATTTGTGACTGTTTGAGAATAAACAACGCTCTTTATTGATTGTAACATGGAAACATGTACATTCATACATTTTGTTGGAGGCACCTTTTCTGAAGCACAACAATGAAAAACAGCGGGAACACTCGATGTGGTCACCTGAACATTTAACACACCTGAACAGGGCGTTACCTGAGGCATTTTGTGTGCAGGGGTTTTGTGCTTGGGAGACAGTGTTAGGAAAGTGCAGCGCCTTCTGGGGCTGACAACCTGAACAGAACTTAAGCGGCACCTCTTGTGCAGCAACAGAGGGGTAAAAGCAGCGTCTCCCTGCTGCTGGACCCCTTCTCCACTCGAAACCACAGCTAGGAGGGCTGAGGCTTCTTCCTCCTGGGCGTCGGGTCCCGCCGGGGGCCCGAGGGTGGGCCTTTGCTCCAGGCCGACTGGCGTGGAGCTCGGGCCGGAGGATGTGCTCTCGCTGGCGGCACACCCACTTCAGCAGTGGGCGCCGATCTCTTGCCAGTCGGCAGAGGAGCGGCGTGCCTGTGAGAGCTAGCTGCGGGCTTAGGCTGACGTCTGGAGATGATGTCGCGCAGAGCTTCTGTCTGCTTCTTTCTCAGATCGAATCTAGCCTGAATGGCTTCAAGTGAACGTCCGAATAACCCAGCCGCAGACACTGGTGCGTCCAGATATACAGCTCTGTCCCTATCCGGGACGTCAGAGAGGGTCAGCCACACGTGCCTCTGCGCCACTACTGTCGAAGCCATCCCTCTGCCCAGGGAGAGCGCTGCACAGCGAGACGCACAGAGGATGTGATCTGTGGCGACTCTGACCTTGTTAAGAAGAGGTGCCAGCGGGCTGTCATCAGGAACCAGCGATCCGAGCTCCGCCAGGCACATTGCCTGGTACGTCTGGAGCATGGTGACGGAGCTCATGGCACGAGCAGTGCCGGCCTGAGCCCGATAAATCTTCTCCAGCTGCGAAGCAGAGAATCTGCAGTGCTTGGACGGCAGAGTTGCGGGACCGCCGACACCATGGTTATGGGACGGGGCCAGATAAGCAGCCAGAGACGGCTCCATAGGGGGTGGGTTAGCTAAGCCAGCCCCCTCGGCGCCGTCCAACTCCATGTACTGTCCATAGCCGGGCACAGTGACGCGGGTAGACAGAGGTTTGTCCCATGATGCTGTTAGCTCGCAGACAAAGTCTGGGAACATGGGATGGCAGTTTTTGGCCGTTGCGGGCTCCGGTGGGAGGAAAAAACCCGCGAACCGCGACGGCTTCTGAGCTGGCGGAGGAGAGGGCCAGTCCACCTGCAGCTTCTCAGCAGCACGGCGAAACAGGGAGAAAAGAGAGGTGTCATTGTGGCCGACCGGCGCAGCAGCGGCGGCACATTGGGCCGACAATGAGCTCTCCTGCTCATCCTCCGACAAACCATGGATGTCCAGGCCGATGTCCAGCACGTCATCGTCTTCCTGGCGGGATCTGGGTTGAAGCCCGCCAGCGCTCCTGCAAGGTTCTGGCTCGTCATCGGCTAACCCGTCAACATATTCCATGTGGTCAGCCCAGCTAATTGCGGGGACATCGACCGGAAAATCCTCGTCTTCGGACTCGGACGAAGCCGGGGCTCCAGACTCGGAAAGGAGAGGGTCATGCTGTGCGACAGCCGAGCATCCCAGCACTTTTTCCACAAACGTCACCCGTCTTTCCAGGGTCGAGCGCCGGAGCTGGCGGCAAAACACACAGGCTTCGGGCTCCGTCAACGCTCTCCTAGCGTGGACGATCCCCAGGCAGACAGGGCAGGCATCGTGCTGGTCGCTGTCGTGCAAAGAGAAACCGCATCCCTGAGGACAGGGGCGAACAGAAGATTTCTGTCAAGGCTCTGTGTGCGGGCAGGCGGAGAGGAGGATCCAAACGCAGGACTCTGACACTGAATTGTAACTTAAAACCTCAGCTTTATTGCTGGCACGAAAACAAAACATGAAGTGAACACTGAACATGGAGAACCAAAACACACAGGCATAAACTGATGGTACGACGCGACACCGGGTTGAGGAAAACACAGGGCTTAAATACACAGGGCAGTAATGAGGGAATGGGCAACAGAAGGGAGACACAGCTGGGAGAGATCAGGGCTAACGAGGACGGGGGAGCGAAGCTAGACACACTAACATAAGACAAAGACTTTCACAATAAAACAGGAAACAAGAAACACAACTCAAAGACACGGACTCAACACAGAGAGGCGGACAGAAAGTAATACATGAACCCCAAACAATAAGTGAGACCACAATTCCTAAAAACAATGATAAACAGAAACATGAAACTCTAATACTAGACATCATCATAATCATCAACACCAGCACAACAAGAAAACAATCCATCATTCAAATATAAACCCAAACATACTAAACTCAAAATACTGGGTCCAACGGACCCAGAACCGTGACAGTACCCCCCCTCTAAGGGCTGGCTCCCGACAGCCATAAACAAAAAAAAAAAGAAAAAAAAACCAGAACGAAACATGAGCACCAAACCAGGGCGGGCGGAGGGGGTCCAGGAAGGAGGGACAGAAACCAAACAAAAAACAAGGAGCACAAGAGTCCAAACAACACAGGAAAACACATCAAAACCAAAAACCAAACAAGAGCTCAACAAGAGTCCACAAACAGTTCAGGGGGTCGACCCGGAGGTCGGCCATACAGGAACCAAAACAGGTCAGGGGGTCGGCCATGCACACGGCAACGGGCAAACCGTTCAGGGGGCCGACCGTGCACACGGCAACGGCGGCGACGGGCAAACAGTTCTGGTGGCCGACCGTGCACACGGCAACGGCGGCGACGGGCAAACAGTTCTGGTGGCCGACCGTGCACACGGCAACGGCGGCGACGGGCAAACAGTTCTGGTGGCCGACCGTGCACACGGCAACGGCGGCGACGGGCAAACAGTTCTGGGGGCCGGCCACGTGGAAGGCAGTGGCGGCCACTGAGCAGATCCGGAGGTCGGCTGCGATGCCAGCAGCGGCGACGATCCCTCCCAGGAGGCCGACCACGATGGCCATGACGCCCAATTAGAGGCCTGGAAAGCGGCCAGCAGAGGCGAAGCGGAACAGGACGGACCGGGTCCCATGACGGTGCGGCAACCGCAGGGCCAGACGATGGCAGAGCAGAGGCCGGGCCAGGCGTGGACGAAGACACAGAGGCCGGGCCAGGCGTGGACGAAGACACAGAGGCCGGGCCAGGCGTGGACGAAGACACAGAGGCCGGGCCAGGCGTGGACGAAGACACAGAGGCCGGGCCAGGCGTGGACGAAGACACAGAGGCCGGGCCAGGCGTAGCAGAAGCAGAGGCTGAAGCTGGACCAGGCGTGGATGAAGCTGCGGCTGCTGCAGGCGTGGATGAAGCTGCGGCTGCTGCAGGCGTGGATGAAGCTGCGGCTGCTGCAGGCGTGGATGAAGCTGCGGCTGCTGCAGGCGTGGATGAAGCTGCGGCTGCTGCAGGCGTGGATGAAGCTGCGGCTGCTGCAGGCGTGGATGAAGCTGCGGCTGCTGCAGGCGTGGATGAAGCTGCGGCTGCTGCAGGCGGAGATGATGATGATGCTGCAGGCGGCGATGATGATGATGTGGGTGACGGCTGAACAGCCCTCCCCAGACCGCCAGCAGACGGGAGGATGTGCTGTCTGGGTCCTCCAGGACCCTCAGCTAAAGAGGTGTGGTGCTGGGTGGGCTCCTCGGACCCACCAGCAGATGTGGCATAAGGCTGGACGGGCGACTCCGGCCCTCCAGCTGACGACATTTGAGGCTGGCTGGGTTCTCCCGAACCCCCAGCTGACAACACTTGAGGCTGGCTGGGCTCCTCAGGCCCTCCAGCCGACGACACTTGAGGCCGGCTGGGTTCTCCCGAACCCCCAGCTGACAACACTTGAGGCTGGCTGGGTTCACCTGAACCCCCAGCTGACGACACTTGAGGCTGGCTGGGTTCTCCTGAACCCCCAGCTGACGACACTTGAGGCTGGACGGGCTCCTCGGACCCTCCAGCTAACGACACTTGAGGCTGGCTGGGTTCACCTGAACCCCCAGCTGACGACACTTGAAGCTGGACGGGCGACTCGGGCCCTCCAGCCGACGAGGCAGGATGCTGTCTGGGTTCACCTGAACCCCCAGCTAACGAAACTTCAGGCTGCACGGGCTCCTCGGGCCCTCCAGCTGGAGTAGACGCAGGGCCAGAGGCAATTGGGACCCCTGACTGAGGGTGAAGATGAGTGGCTGACTGAGCAGAAGACAAAGCTAACGATTCCTTTACTAACTGCGCTACTGACTGGGTTATGGACTGTAACAAAGTTTGTAGTAAGTCTGATTGTGGAAATGACTGAGCTATGGGTAACCGAGCTACGGGTGACTGAATTTGAGATGAAAACATTGGTGGAGGTGGAGACCGAGCAACCGGTGGCTGCTGAGCAGGGAACACTGGACACTGAGCTACGGGTGGCTGCTGAGCAGGGAACACTGGACACTGAGCTACGGGTGGCTGCTGAGCAGGGAACACTGGACACTGAGCTACGGGTGGCTGCTGAGCAGGGAACACTGGACACTGAGCTACGGGTGGCTGCAGTGAAGGTTGTAGTGATGGTGGTTGAGATGGTGACTGAGCTAATCCTCCTGAGCCTTCAGAACACGAGAAAAACGGCTGGAAGCGCTCACCTGAGCCTCCAGCTGACACAGAAATGGGTGCTGGCACCAGCTGAACACCAACCCCTCCCACCTGAGGAACTGAAACGGGTGGAGGGGAATGCTGGGCTCGAGCTACCCTAGGAGCAGGAACAAGAGGAGGGAGAAGCTCAGGAACGGTCTCAAAATGCCCAATATCACAAACTGGATCTCGGCATTTAGTCTTTGCAGAGTGGGCAACCTCAGAAACATGCAACTGGGACACAGAACAGTCCTTGGGGGAAACAGTCTGTTTATCCCTAGGCACGAAAGGTGACTGAAGGGAGACTCCGTCACTCACCCTAGGCGGTTGTTTGAGATGAATCCCAGGCTCCTGCTGGAGCTGTGAGTGCTGGCGGCGCGTTCGCGGCCTCCCTGTTGAAGAGGGAGTGGCGCTGGCGGAATGTGACGAGGAAAGACTCTGCTGTGGTTGCTCCTTCGGTGATGTGGAAACGCTGGGTGAGTCGGGTGGCACGATAATAATTCCTAACATTTTGTAGAACGCCTGTGCAGGCGTAAGCTGGTTGTTTGCAGGCTCGTAGTAATCCTCCCGGGACCGGCTGGAGCGTTTTCTGCGCGACCGGGGCGTCCGAGGGGAGGAAGCAGATGAGTGGGCCGAAGGGTAGGCTGCTAGTGAGGAACGGCAGCACGGAGGCCCTCCAAGCGCTAGCCGGGTCCCGTCAAAACGGGAGCTGCGCTTCCACAGTGAGTCCGCTGGATCCATTACTGGTCGCGTCGTTCTGTCAAGGCTCTGTGTGCGGGCAGGCGGAGAGGAGGATCCAAACGCAGGACTCTGACACTGAATTGTAACTTAAAACCTCAGCTTTATTGCTGGCACGAAAACAAAACATGAAGTGAACACTGAACATGGAGAACCAAAACACACAGGCATAAACTGATGGTACGACGCGACACCGGGTTGAGGAAAACACAGGGCTTAAATACACAGGGCAGTAATGAGGGAATGGGCAACAGAAGGGAGACACAGCTGGGAGAGATCAGGGCTAACGAGGACGGGGGAGCGAAGCTAGACACACTAACATAAGACAAAGACTTTCACAATAAAACAGGAAACAAGAAACACAACTCAAAGACACGGACTCAACACAGAGAGGCGGACAGAAAGTAATACATGAACCCCAAACAATAAGTGAGACCACAATTCCTAAAAACAATGATAAACAGAAACATGAAACTCTAATACTAGACATCATCATAATCATCAACACCAGCACAACAAGAAAACAATCCATCATTCAAATATAAACCCAAACATACTAAACTCAAAATACTGGGTCCAACGGACCCAGAACCATGACAATTTCTGCTTTGCTCGCTTCGGTTTGGAGTCCATTCCAAAACGCAAAGCGAAACGCTGCACAGGAAAACTTGAAATTAGCGCTCCGCGGGCAGCCTACACACCAACAGCGCGGTGGAGGCTAACACCAACAGGGGCAGTTAAGCTAAGTTCAAGTCGGCAGACAACGGAGCTAACTAGCAGCAGCTAGCTAGCCCAACTCAGCAGAGGTGTTCTCAGCGAGGTGAAGCGCGTAAGAACTGAGGGATGACGGTGATGACAGCGGCTATATGTGCAGGCGGGGCCGTGCGCGTGTCATCACACGTCATCTGCCTTAAAGGCGTGAATAAAGGTTTCTTCAGCCAGGACACGCGAGGGCGTGATATCCCATACTTATGTGTTGTACCAAGTGAATCGACTGAAAGGGAACCGTACCTTACGCCTGTACGTGCGCAAATGTTTTCCAAGCGTGGACAGCGTCATCGCCGTAAGAATGTGGGGAATTCCCGTGATTTAAACATCAACACATAAACCTAAGACTAGACATCAAGACCTCAAGACAACGCGGGTTCATCGTCGACATGTTTGTTGGGAACTCAGTATGTCTTATCTCTGGTGTAATATCGGGAGCGCACTTTTTTGTTGTTTTTTTTATTTTTCGCATAATGACACGTGTCATTTCTCTTCACAGCTTATCGCGCCAGCGCTGTTCCTGCTCTCTGGTTCACTCTGTGGTGCCTCAGTGGTGGATCCTGTTCCCACCTTTGACCACCGAGACCTGGTAACCGGAGAAATCCTCAAATGTCCCAAGTGTCCACCAGGCACGTTCATGTCTGCTTATTGCACTGCCACCACACCAACACAGTGTCTGCCGTGCAAAGATGGCCACTTCTGTGGAACTACCTGCCCAGGTGTCTGTACTGCAGCAACATTTGCACAGGTAACCAGGAGGTGGAAACAGAGTGCTCCCCAACAACCAACAGGATCTGTCGGTGCAAAGAAGGCTTTTACTTGGCTGATGACTTCTGTATCCGGCACACAGAGTGTGGCCCCAGATACGGGGTTCAAACTAAAGGTACAGTATTCATTTATTAAATATGAACTACTAAACCATCCATCCATCTTCTTCTGTTTATCCAAAACATCAGTATGTATAACTCATTTTACACTTCCACTGAATGTAGTGACCTGAAGTCCTCTGTTGTCCCGTCTTAGGTACACAGCAGACAAACACCGTTTGTGAAAAGTGTCCAGAGGGATATTTTTCCAGCTCATCTTCTGCTGTGGATTTGTGTGTAAAACATCAGGAGTGCACCAGCGGGCAGAGCGTACTCCTCACTGGCTCAGCCTATTCTGACACTGTGTGTGGCACCTGTGAGAGTCTTGCAAACGGAGGTATGTTATTAATGTTTTCTGCCAAAAACAAAATATTTTTTTAATGCAACCAAATTTACAAAGTTATTTCAAACTTTCTCAGGTGAGACTCTCAGGACATTCTTCTCAGGATTCTTCCATACACACAGGATGCGTGTAGGAAAAATCAGGAAATTTGTTTCCAAGTGAGCACACTCTTTGTCTGTTTGATTATTCTCCAGCACTCCTTCACCTCTAAATTCAAAAAAGATGCCCATTACACCAATGTCTCCCTGCAACAGATACATCATTACCTCGTCGGAACAGAGGCACAGTCTCCCCAAACAGAGAGAGCCTCTCATGGATCACATCATAGACTGGCTGGCAAAGGCTCCAGAGGAAAAGCTGAGGAAGATTCCCGACATGCTAAGAGCTTCAGATCTTAACTCCATGGCAGAAAAACTAAAGGCCTATCTCCCCCCACCATTTCCCCTGCCGGTGGCAGACGCCCTCAGACATCGATGCGTTGGTGGTTCTTTGTGTCCGGGGGTGGGCGTCCGGGTACACACCGGCTCACTCCTTGGTGGCTGCTTATCCGGGCCTGGAACCTGGGGCTCGCTCGGGCCACTTCGGGGGTGGGGTGCCCTCGGCCTCTCGGCCTGGGGCTCGGTCACTCAGGCACAGCTGGCTGCCGGCGGAGCTCACGGGCACGTCACTGCAACCCCCCTGGCTTCTGCTCCGCGGCTGCTGAGTGATCCCTCATCTGGGACTCTCCTCAGCTCTTTCTGGGACAGTGGCGCGGCTGCCCCTCTGTTGGTCTTCCTTGGTCTCTTGTGTTCTGGGGGCCTCTGGATGTCTGGAGTTTTGATCTCCTCCATACCTGCTTCATGCCCTGGAGGATGGGACTGTGGCCCCCCACACCCTCTAGCAGATCATTACATTAAGGAACCTTTTAAATACAAGCGCGCTCATGCTCACAGGTGTACACACAGGTGATCACACACACAAACTACACCCTTTTTGGCTCCTACCTCAAAGCACACTGTGCGCTGTCGATCTTACGTGCTGCACAATAATGTTTAATATTAAGTATTTAGTGTTATATTCCCATATATCATTGTGATGTTGTTTATTCTATTACTCTCGTTTTCTTCTGCTTGTTTTCTTCTTTCTTTCTCAACAGGTGATCCAGGTGATCGATATATGTATTTTTTGTCTGCTTATTTTGTTGGTTTTTGTTTTTTGCCCTTTATCCCCGTCCCTCTTCTCCGCTGTTTTTTTTTTGTTTTGTTTTGTTTTGTTTTTTCCCCCCTCTTTCTTTCTCCCTTTTCTTTTCCCCTGTCCCGTATCTAGCAAGTAAAAAAAAATAAAATAAAATAAAATAAACAATAAAAGGTAAATCAAATGGACAATTACGGCAAGGCTGGGATGGTCCATTTGGTAAAGTAAATCCGTTGGGCATCTTTCTTCGCCTTTAGACAATAATTCTGATGGCAAAAGAACCAAACGGGACAGGTTTAAAAAAAAAGAAAAAAAAGAAAAAAAGAAAAGAAAAAAAAGATATCGATTCTCCCGTGAGGGTATTATTTTCTTTCTCTCTCTCTCTCTCTCTCTCTCTCTCTCTCTCTCTCTCTCTCTCTCTCTCTCTCTCTCTCTCTCTATATATATATATATATATATATATATGTATATATATATGTATATATATATGTATATATATATGTATATATGTATATATATATGTATATATATATGTATATATATATGTATATATATATGTATATATATATGTATATATATATATATATATGTATATATATATGTATATATATATGTATATATATATGTATATATGTATATATATATGTATATATATATGTGTATATATATATATATGTATATATATATATATATGTATATATATATGTATATATATATGTATATATATGTGTATATATATATATGTATATATATATATGTATATATATGTATATGTATATATATATATATATATATGTATATATATATACACACACACACACACACACATATATATATACATATATATATATATATATATAAAAGAATCCAACATGGTGCAACCGCAACAACAACCTGTACTGTCAACGAGCTACCACATGGTGTCGCCCCCTCTCCGTTTATATCAGTGTTGGAAAAACCACTTCCTACAAATTAAGTCTTTATTTCAAACAATAAAATGTAGCCTGCCACTCTTGTCGTATGCTGTTGCTGTTTTTCCTCAAAAGACTCTAACAACTATCAAAAGCTTTAATATATTTTAATGTATTTCCAATCGATATATATACATAATCTTTAAAGCTAATGAAGCTGCGCGCTTTAGCTACTTCTGCATCGGGAGTCTTGTGTGTCAGGTGTTAAACATGGGGATTGGCACCGCTAGAGGTCCCAGCTTCCCAGGAGCTGGTGCTGTAGTCTGCTCATTAATATCGGTCTGACACCACCAGCGCCGCCGCCCCCTCCTGCCACGCCATGCCGGCTCGGCATCGCATCGGCTCCCAGGCTGTCGCATCACCGACCGGGGAGGGGCCCCGTTTCCCACCATTGGCTAGTAGCCTACTGTAGCCCATTACCGACAGCTTTACGGTAGAGTGTGTGTGTGAGAGCGTGTAAGCGGTGGTCTTTTTTATCTCGACCAGGCGCTCAGGCTGCCGGGTTTCAGCATGATTTTAAAAGGACTCTAGCTGATTTTCCCTCCCTAGCATCAGCCTTTGAAGCTCACCACTCTCCAAACTGAAAAGGGATGCGCCTAAACAGAAGCGGATACATTGTCCGGACACTGCGAGAGAAGAGGAGCATGTAACCGGGAGAATCCCAGCAGCAGCAGCGGCGCGGGGGAACCACCTGACTCTTTCCTCTTTTTCCGCTCACGATTTCCCCTCATAATTTAAGGCTTCTCGATGCGCTGAGCCAGTTCTTATCGTTGTTTTGGATATTATCTTCAGCAAAATGAGCGAGGAAGTGTCGGAGGTCCCAAAAGAGCTTCTGGGTAAGATACAAAAGCGGATTTGTGGCTGTGTGTCCAGGCTGGAACAATCACCGATACCCTCTCTATCATCTTCCTAACTCACAGCGTGCATGTGCTCCGTATGGTAACAAGTTTTAGTGATAGTATTGTAACCATAAAATCTATTGTGTTTATAATGCAGCCACACTTGGAGTGCAGTGCTAAGGCACAAATATCCAACCACAGTATAAAAATATGTATACAGGGTTATTATTATTTTTCTTTTAAATTCATTCATTTTAATATCATAGCAATACTAAACAGATCTCTCCCTAAAGCAGACTGCTATTAGTAAGAGACTGCAAATTCTTGAGCTCCAGTTAAGCTTGGAGATGTTTATACGTGGAGCACTGCCACAAGGTGCTTGTTCTGTTAATGTTTACATGGGAGAAGAGCCAGATAGTTGAGATGTGTGTGGTCAGCCTGTCAGTCCTCTGCACATAATTTTAACTCGCAGTCATCCTGGTCCACTTTAGCATCTCTAGCCTTCTTGGTAGCTGCTCTACTCTAACCCTTGTTTTCATGATCCTCTTTCCTCATTTGTGTTGAGTCTGGAAACCCCTTGGCTCAGGATCTCTGTTTAAGAAAGTAGTTCAGGTTTTGACACCCAGGTGTAATGTTGGATGAACACAAGCTTCATCTCCTTCATCTCAAGCAGGGTTCATTTTCTCATTGCCAGACACATGAGTAGTGGAGAATGTCAAGGAGGCTTTTAGGAAAATGCTGTCAGGTCATGTGTTAGCCGTGTATCATTTATACTATAGCTCCCTAACACAGCTTTTACATGTTATTTTCTGTGTACCCTGGCCTCCAGTTAGGACAGAAGCCAGAAAGAGTGTAATTTTACATTGCAGGAATTTCAGTGGAACTCTTGCATACTTGGATTTTTAACTAATTTGTGCCATTTTGTTTACATTTTCCCCGAACTTTTAAACATATATGTCTTTAACAGAGACTGGGAACCACTTGAATACTTTTAAATACAGTTTTTGCAGGTTTTTACAGTGTTTGGGTTTGTTATAGACGGTATTTTTCCTCCTCTTCCTAATGGGAAATTTCCCTGATGTTTGCTGACTAATTCACCCAACTCTGCACACTAAATATAAGGAATCTGTCTGCGTCTGGGTATAACCAGCCATTGTTTGTTGGTGGTGATGATTCAGTATCATGCAGCATTACTCTTGGCATCCTGCAAGGAGTTTCAGCATGATGCTGCAGATGGAAAAGTGTTGCATGAACTCAGACTGTTCTCTGCTGAGTAACAGGACATGTCATGTGCTTGTGCTCATGTTTTCCGTTTAACTTACTTGGTAGCGAGCAGATTAGGTCAGGACCGGGAAAACACTTTGAGTTTCAGCCTTTTGAGGATGGAATATTGAAGTGGACATATTCAGAATAAGCGAGCTCGTGCTCAAAATGTATTTTACTGAAACATGCTCAGACACATTCAAAGTTAGGGCAACATTTACTTCTCTGATTACACACCTAAAGTAACCAGACAGGCAAGGCTGCGTCAGCAAGGAGAGTTAGGAAACGGAAGGAGAAAGCTTACAGCGCAATGCTGATGCTGGTAGTAAACTTGACCTTCATCTCTATGATCTTTTTGGAGAGTGAGTTAAATATTTAAAATGCCCTTTCTTTCCATAAAATTGCTTTATGTTACTATTTTCTCACACACAGAAGTTTAAACATTTAGAAGAGAGGAAAAACAATTTTGCTCACTTTTGAAGCAAACTGGCTCTAAAATGACTTAAATGATTATTTGTCTCTATATTGATATATGATGTCTTCTTAATTCTTTATAGATGAAACAGTACAGTGCAGTAAAGGAGGGATTTTTGCCCACTCCTCTTCACAGAAACTTTAAGTCCTTTAGGTTTCTTGGCTGCTTCTTGTTAACTCCAAGCTTCAGCTCTCTTCAAAGATTTTCTATAGGACTGAGATCTGGAGACTGGCCAGGCCACTCGAGTATCTTAGTATTTATCTTCTTTAGCCACTCCTTTGTTTCTTTAGTGATATGTTTTGGGTCATTGTCATGCTGGAACACCCATCTGTTACCCCTCTTCAGTGTTTTGGCTAAGGGAAGGAGGACCTCGTTCAAGATTTTACAGTTCACGGCCCTGTCCATTGGCCCCTCAATGCTGTGAAGTCGTTGTGCACCCTTAGCAGAAAAGCAGCCTGAAAGCATGTTTTCACCTCCAGGCTAGACTGTGGGGATGATGTTCTTTGAGCCATACACAAAGAATCTGCCTGTACACATGCCTTCTTGAGATGAGGGACCTTGTAGGCTCTGAAAAATTTCAATCCATTACTTTTTTGTGTGTTACTAATGGTGTTCTTGGTAACTACAGCCCCACCTGCAGTCAGCTCCTCCCATGTAGTTTTGGTCCGATTCACCACCAGCATTCGATCAAATAATTATTTCCCCTACTGTGTCATGAGTGTATTTATTAGTGGCTTTGTGAAGCAACAAATCAGGTTTGACACTAAGTTAATAAATTAGCCAACTAATTTATGGAGCTCTCAGTAGTTTGTTTACGCTTTTGCAATGACATAGTTGTGTCATTTCCCCACCACCTCCAATTTAAACTGGTGTGACCTATAGCACACATGCTCTACCTACCAAATGCAAACACAGTTGCCTTGTAAAATAAGCAATCCTGTCACAGCTACATTAAATTGGCAGAAAAAAAAATTACATCCGAGTCCGACACGAGTGATTTGAGACCAAAATCTGCCCAGACCCATTAAAACATACAAGGCTTACCTTTGTGGCCTTTTGAGAGTCGCAGAGATTTTTCTGTGACTCTCAGATCTCTGCATTGAGGTTGCAAAAGTGCTGCAGCAGGAAATGGTGCACACTTGCAGTGAAGTTTATTTAGGAAGCTCAAGGCTGGCAGATGAACCGTTTTGCACCGTACCTAATTATTACTTTTCCTTTGATCTGATGATGGTGTGAGGAAGCCCGTAGGCGAGGATATGCGCAGCACAGATGTACATGCAGAATCCCCGTCTGTGTCAGACGCATGTGCGCAGACTGCGTTTGTGACTGTGTGTTAGGTGAATTAACGTGGAGAGGGGGCTGACCCAGTTCTCCTGTTTGAGCCTGTTCGCTGGTTGTTGACACTTCTGCTGGGTGTGAATAATCAGTCTGTAACGGGAAACATATACTCGGCATTAAGCCTCTGTGGGCCTGTGTTCAAACAGGTATGGATATACTCACATGCATAATTGAAATAATTAAAATTATTATATTATAAATTATGTTTTTTCTTTTCTTTTCTTTTCTTTTTAGAAAGAACATGTTAGAAAGTAGGCGTTAAACGTCTCAGTCGTCAGAAGAGGGATTCATGATCTGATAATTAAATGAAAACTAGAAGAAAGTCAATATTCTGTTATATTAAAATGGAACTTAAATATTTCATCTTTTTTTTTTTTCTAATCAGTAGATGTGATGGATTTTTCCCCTGTGGCAGATGTACACTGATCTTTCTCTGCTGCGTAAGCAAAGTTGGAAAGAGACTACAAATTAAAAAAAATATACATTAAAAGCCGCCTCTTCTCTTCTCTTCTCTTGTTGTAGGGACGGCATTTAACGGCATTTTCCCAAATTTCTCACTTTAGTCTGTGTCACTCTTTATTTATTTGACTCCTTATTTGACATCTTCTCTCCTCTTCTGTGTAGAGAGCGTGAGGGATGCGGTGGGAAGAAAAGTGAAGCTGTCACTGCGGAAGAGAGTCAAACTGGAGATCAAAGGAGACAAGATGGAGAACAGAGTATTGGTGAGTCAACTCCTGATGCTGCCAAACCATGCTGTTTCATTAAGGCTTGCATTTATCGAAATGTACTGATTTCTCCTAAGAATGTCAAAAATCTTCCTGCTTTTCCCACACTTGTCTTTAGCTGCACAGTTTGTCTTTTCAAGGTTCACTACTTTGATTTTTAGGCTGATTGCACAGCAGCCCTGAACTTTTCTAGACATGAAGGAGCGCTTCATTAAGAGTTCATGTGTAAAAACGGCTTGAGTGTGTGATCTGATTAGAAGGGGCAGTGGAGTGTGTGTGTAAAGCATCCAGCTGATAACATTTATCAGGTTTTATTAATAATTGCCAGTGCAGTGTCTGGCATTAACCCAATATGTGGGCTGTGTGATCTTCTCGGCAGGGTTTTGTAAAGGTTGCACAAGAGCTGAATTAATCAGACTTGGGGAGTTGCACTGTGATTGCTTTTCTTTTTTTTGGTAAGGATTTATTTACATTTTGGCTGAATTTCTGTTATTAAAAATATGCTGAGCTGAATGTTAGCAGTTCATATTGGCAGTGCCCTGCTGGCCCTTTTAGTAGGATTACTTTTATAATGAAGAAACATGTCACGATTGTCTGCCAAAAGGAAACACCTTTTTCCCTATAATTTCTAAGGATGTGTATTCCTGTTGCGTGTTGGCGATAAGGATATCCTCACAATGAATCTCCCATGCTGACTCTTAGCTTGTAAGTTTGGATACAGTTTGAGGGAGTCGAGCAATGGAGGTTTTAAAAGACGATTTTCAAGTTGCCTTATCTGTGTAGCTCCAAAGTGGCTGCTACTTTGCTGATAGTGTTGATCAGTGGCTCAATCTACAGCAACTAGCTTCCTTTGCTACTGGTCCGATACGTCATTCATTCATTCTTTCATTTATTCACTTATTTATCCATCCAGTGGTATCTCTGACTTTACACACCAGCCCTCAGTGTGTGCAGAAATCAAGTGGAAATAGCAGCTCAGACCATTAACTTTTGGCCGCAGATCAGTAAATCCACTAGCAGCTAAATAATTAATACCTGGTAGATCATTAAAAATGCACTTGGCTCTTTCTGTAATGAACAGGGACAAAAAGCTGATATAGTTAAGACAGAACAGTTGCCTTTGTAAATCAGCATCTAAGCAGGGCTCATACAGTTGGATAGTACTTTGTGAAAATGGCAGGAGTCTTTTAGTAACTCAGCTCTCAGTGGAACGTGGAGCTTTTTGTAATTCAGCTTTGTGTGGGGGAAAAAATGGTATATTTTAAAAGCTTTGTGAATAGGCCTGCACAAGATTTCTCACATTTCTTCCATCTATATGCTTGTGGTAATGCTAGCACTGCTAGTACTGTACAAGTCTCCTAGGGACACAAGCAGAAAGAGGTAAGAGACAAAAGTGATGAGCATCTCTTTAACATCTTCTGTACTTGCTAAATGGTCTGGGAGCACACTGTGGGGGGAGAAAGTAGGCCTTCCTCTACTAAATGAGATGAATTAGTACTGCTGGTTTCTGGAGCCATCAGAGTCAGCACAGTTGATGTGGAAGAGGTACAGATGTGTTATTTAAAGACTTCTGTTATTTGCTAGTGTTTTACTTGCTGCATAAAAGGACATTTCTGGTTTCATCCCTAATGTTAGCTGTAATTTTAATAAATCAACCTTTAATAACCCACAGTACTGCGCAAAAGCATCGAGCCATGTCTTATTTCTGTATATTTTGAATCCAAGGAAGCAGAATTTCTTGTAATGGGAGTGGTCTTAAGCAAGAGTTCTCCGGGCTTTCTGAAGGTATTTCAAAGTTTTTCTTTGGACGTTGGCTGCTTTTTAACTCATTTTCAGTCCAGTGCAATACCAAATGATCTTAAGAGTAATGACTTGAGTAATGAGGAAACTTCACAATTGGCAAGCCCAAAAAAGCCCTAAACAAAATCTGCAGCAGACGAACAGTATTGGAAGTCATGTCTTGTCAAAGTCATGTGCTTAAGAAATAGGAAAAGGGTCCAGCATAAACCTGACATAGAACGTGAGAGATGCATCTGGCCCTTCAGGTGATCCATTGACTATTCACTGAAGCCTCATCAGAAATGGTGTCAGTGGAAGGTTGACTGTCAAAAAGCTTGACAGTCACTTGAAACGTTTAAGGAAGGGAAACGGGGAGAAAAAGCTGAGGTATGCCAAATTACACAAAAACTTGATTGAAAATCAGTGGCAACAGGTCTTATGGAGAAGAGATTTATTGCAGAAGTAAAGTAGCCTCTTGTATAAGAATAATAAGATGAATACAGAGGGATGCACCTCCTGGGAACTTGGCTCTTTCACTTTAAGAACCTTGAGAATTGTTCACACACTGGTCTGCCTAAAATGGGTAAAAATGTGCTCTTGACAGTCCACCGTTAGCGTCCACAGGAATCATCTAATCTATTAATACAACATGGTCTCTGCAGAAGACCATACACGTGCAGACAGACATACACACACATCACATACACAATTGTAACTATCGCCCTGTCTCCTTGATGTCCACCAATTGCAATTTTCTCTATGTAACAAAGTATTTTATTCTATTTGTATAGTATTTATTCTGTTGTATATAGTATTCTTTCTACTTTGTATAGTATGTTTTTCAGTTTATCTCATTCTATTCTATTGTTTTTCCCTTTTTTAAACTTTTCATTAACACTCAAATGTAATTTAGTCCATTCTAGTGCTCGACTTGACGTGGCTATGACAACAATGTCGCTATGTAGGAGCTGGACACAGAGGCTATAGTAGTGCTCATACGCACATACGCACTAAACAAAAGAAAGAAGTGGGAGTCAGTACTGGGAAGTGAGGAATTCCAGTGGAGTGGCTCTAGTATTTCTTCCAGACGCGGAGCGTGACGTCGTATCGGCGCTCTGCTCGACTGAACAGAACAAGTACAGCGCTGTTTGTTGTTCTGCAGAAAAGCAGAGTTTGACAGACTGATTATGGAGGAAGTGGCTCAGAGGGAAAATAAACATGTCATGAAGTGTAACCTGTGAGTGTTATCTAGTGTTTGGCATGATGAAAGAACAATCTATTTATAGATTGCTTGGAGATTAAATGTTACTATCAAATATGAGCTTCAAGTGTTTTGGAAAAGTACAAACAGGAAGTAGAAACAGGATGAAGAAAAAGGGGTCGTTCAGCTAGTTTAAATGGAGGGTATAGCCAGTATATTATGGAAGTGTAGCATTCGCTGTTCAGTTTTTAAGGACCAAAAAAGGTGTAAAGTTTTCGAGTCCTTAAAGCTTGCATTATTATAGAATAGGTTAGCCATCAATACAAACTTAAGTCAGTTTAATACTATTGCAGTTTAGTACAGTTGGAAAAATTAACTTTATTAGGATTTGATTATGCAGTAAATGGAAAGTGTGAGGCTGAAATCTGTTCAAGTAACCTTGATGAGTAATGTGTTCTTACTGACACTGAGTAGAACTTACATCAGTGTTCTCCTCCTCCCAACGTTGTTAGGTGTTCAAATCATGGCAAGCAGCTCTCCTTTCTTTTTGTGGTTGTTTACTCTAATCTTGGTGGACAGCAGACACTAGGAAGTTTTTACATGATGTGATTTTTAAGTGACACCTTGCAGTTTTGCTGTTGGCTCTCTTTTACTTAAAAAGTACCCTATATCTATTTTCACAACAGTTTATCTGTTCTTTGCAAGTATTACTCAAAAACGTATGGATGCATGGAAAAGCTATCTAGAGGTGGAGCTTGGCTAAACTTTGAAATTGTGAACTTTAGAAGTTGATCTAGACCTGTATCTGAATTTAGGTAATTTCGGAAGCATGGATTGCCATTGTGGTTTAAGGGACAGTGGATCTTTCACATCATATGCATGTCACACATTATCTTCTTCCTAAGAAAGTTCAGACCAAGATGTCCTTCTTGATCCAAGGACATAATTCATGCATGGTATGGAAGGAATGTTTAGCCTTGGTGGAGATGCAGTCTCACAGTGCTCTTGTTCAGCTGTTTGCTCGTGTACTCATTCAAAGAGGGGTAAACACTCCCTTTCTTTACTTTTGAAATACTGAACCTTAGCCCTGTAACATTACAAATAAACTCCAACCTATATAGGATTTTTTTTTGTTGTTGTTGTTTTGTTTTTAGACAGATACCTGTCCTGATTTGTTGATTTACAAATCTGATATTCGAATGTGTCATGGAATATTTTTTCCTTGAGAAATGCAAAACATAAACAGGTCTCCTTAACATTTGTTTTTTGTGGTCATTTATTTACTTCTCTCGGTTTGCCGGACTCTGCTTGTATCAGCTAGTTGTCATGTTTGTGGCTTTCTAAGCACGTTGCTATAAAGGAAGTTGCAGAGAGTCCCTTGTGAACAAACCATGCAATGTCAACATTTTCAGTTATCGGCCATTATAATATGCTGAGGCCGATAGATCAGCAAAGAGCTAACACCAGCCTAACCCTAGTCTTATTTCCTTTTTAAAAAGAATCATCACTTCTTCTTTTTATTTTTAAAAAAAATAAAGTTTAAAATGAAGATCTTTATATTTAAAAATACACATTATTGTTTTGATATTTGATATACTGTCTCTGTATTATTTGTAATTTTCAGTGGGTTAAATGATCTGCAGATTGGTAAGTTTTATTGTTATGTACAGAAGACACAGACTTATAACCTTTTTGGTTATATCAAACAGGCACCCTCATGGGGTACATAGTAGAATAAGTGGAAACATTTTAAATGTAATACAATGAATATACTGTATAATGAACACTGTGCTTCGCTATTGCAGTTAATGCAATCTCTTCTTTGAAATGATACCTACATCAGTAGCGTAGTATTTTCAGAAGCCATCCGGCTGATGTTTTGTTTGATACATTTCTTTTACCTGACTACAGATGCCACATAAACTCGTAAACTTAATTTGCTTTAGAACATGCTCTCTCTCCACTGTGGCGTGTACAGATAATGAAGGGAGCAGTATTGTTATTTCCACTATCAATTAGGCTGTCTATTAAATACACACACTCCCAGCCTCGCTCAGGCTGGGAGTGTGCCTGAGGCATCTGTTAAGCGCACGAAGGCTTGATACATACAGCCAGCTCCCTGCTTTGAAGACGGGGATGAAGGGGATACAGATAATAACATCAGTCCATCAAACACACCCTGGAGTAGAAGCGAAGGGAGAGGGGAAGAGTAAAATGTAGTGTACAGGGCAGAGTGCATGGAGAATAATCAGTGGAGAAAAACCATCATAGCAAAGACCAAAGCTTCAAATCTTGTCCAACCTGTCACTGTTCTCTTTTCTTTAACCTCGAGGTCTGTCTTTATGGGAATTATGAAAATGGAAGTGACCCAGTTGTCTACTCCCAGATGATCACCTGTAATGTTCCCAAGTGGGAACCAGGAGTCCTCTAGTCTTTCTTTGACAGAAAAAGTACCCTCCACATTTTAAATTCTCTTTTTTTATGAGTGTTTTATTATTATTTTTTAATAGTGTGTCTACTTCCTATTAAGAAGTGTTTAAAAATGTCATAATCTAAAGTTATTATTGCATTTTAGGTGTCGCCATGACTGCTTTGTGAATTAGTGAACTAGTTTTTAAAGACGCACAGTTCAAAGGGAGAGCCCATCATCTCTATTGTGTCACAGTGTTACATGTGTTCAGGGCTGCCATTGGTCACTGAGCAATAATTTTGTGATATCCGGCAACTTCGTGAATCGTGACACAGCGGGATGTTCTCACTGGGAACTGGAGTGGGAGTTTAGGATGTGTGGTTAAAGCAGTCTGACAAAAACCACAGCGATCTTACAGGATCTTTCCTGTCCAAATACATCTATTTTTAGTTTGGTTATCATTCCTGTGGTTGGGAATCATTTTGGAACTTTGCATGGCTGTGTGCAAACGATTACTTTTTTTTTTCTCGCCTTCCCCTCTTTAACTTGAGATTCAGAGTTCAAACCGTTTTAATGATGTGAAGCACATCATGGCTGTGTGTATTAACTGCTTAATGCTCCTTCAAGTACCTCTGTGTTTTATCTCATTAGGATGTGATGATTATTAACATAATTAGGATGACATTTGGAGTTAACCAGGCAGAAAAAATGTGTCAAACAGGTCACAGGTTCCCTGCTGAGTATACTCTGAAGTTACTATAATACATTGTAGTGTTTAATCTACTATTTCAGATTTGCTCTTGGCTAGTACATGGGCTAAAAGCAAGAGACATATATGGTCCATACCAAAAAAGTGATTGTTTTAAAATTATGTTTTTTGAGTAACCTATGCATTAAACAGGTAATAAGTATATTATTTTCATAAGAAATAAATTGTTACATTTTATATTTTCTCTCTAAACTGTAGTAACTTATAGGATCAACTCTCAATGAAATAACTTTATTTCAAATAGCTACTGGCTGCTGGAAAAACATACAGATAATTGATGAAACTGAAACTGAGTTGCTGTAAACTGAGTTGCTTTTTCTCTTTTTCAGTTGTCTCCTTCATTTTCCTTGAATAGTTTTGATCCTTTGCTCATACCAAGGCTAGCTTGCTGTTGCTTATGAGCTCCGGCTAGCTTTAGCTTTAGCTATTTTGCCGTTGTTAGTGTCATTAAAATGTCAATGTTCAGCCAACTGAGGGTGATTTAAATGTCTGATTAGGTTTGTCATTAAATGTTATGCTGGCCCCCGTTTTACTTCAGGACATTGCTGAGCTTTAACTCTAACAGCATGTTAGCATGTGGCTGTAAGTGCAAGTGTGCGCTAGCAACTATTTTCCTGTCTTGCTGTTGCACATTCATGAAATGGACTGGTTTGTAATTAAACATATTGGTCTGGCTGGTCACTTGTCCAAGTCAAGAACTCTGAAGACTAATATTTTTCCAGTACTTAGAATTTTTATGTTTGTTTGTTTTTTAGCTTCCTGCTTTTATTTTTCCAAACACAAACACGGCTTTAGGCAATGTAAAATTTCAGGTTCATCTCCCTAACAGTGTGGTCAAGGATACACAGCAAAATGTTATCTCATTATTCATTTAAGTCAGTCAGAAAGGTCTCGACTGAATGCAGGATCTAGTTTAGTTTTGTCAGGGAGTCTAATTTTAGCACACCATGCATCCACACCATGCTATCAGAAACCTTTTTTTTCCCCAACCTCTTTCCAAGCAGTTTGGTTTCTGTAAAGTACTGGACCAGATTTAGCTGAATGAGCAGGGTTAATTAGGAGTCATTATGCATGGAGTTGGTTCTGTGTGTATGTGTGTGCGTGTGTGTGTGTGTGTGTGTGTGTGTGTGTGTGTGTGTGTGTGTGTGTTTTTGTGCATGAGAGAGAGTGTGGGTAATAGTATGGTGGGTCTAACTGTGTTATGATATAGCGATCAAAGACCCAGACAGTCTTTCATCTAATCAGCGCAGAGCAAATTGTAAAAAAACAAAGCATTAACATGGTCACTTTTGTATAATCGACTTTGATATTACAAGATAAATAAATGTTCACAAAGTACATCAATAAATCTCCACAGTAACAAAAATAGTCTCTAGAGTACACTTCAGCATTGCCTCAGTAGCTGAACACATATGCATGTTTAAAACAAATTAGTTTCATATATAGAAAAAAAAACCAAAAGAAGCCAAAGAGAAGCTAAAGAGGAAGTGTGGCTAACATGTATTTTTGGGGTTGTTTAAAAAGTGCTAAACTTCAGGTTAGTACCCAAAACATTATCCCACAGGGGTATGTTGTATCTACTAACACTAACAGCACATGGAAAAGCAGGCTATATGACACCAGAAGGTGTATGTGTATGTGTGAGAGAGTATTACCAGTATCACCATACTGCCTTTTCCATGAATAAGTTGGAAGGTTGCAGTTTTTTCCCTGTCATGCTTTAGTGGCTCAGTGTCTGTCACTCTGTGTTGTATTACCCATCACCAAGCTGAATAGTGATTGTGTTACAGCATTATCGAGCCCATTATGCCCTACAAAACCTCCCCGGAGAGACATTAACCTGTCACGTAGCGTGGCTCAATGCAAGTCCCGCCCACAGTCATTCATCTTTATTACTTCATAGGTCATGGGCATTGTCACTCGGAGTGTCTGAGTAATATAATTGACCCTGCCTAAGGTCGCTGATTTGATAGGTTTGGGTCATATAATTTCACACTATTGACTTCCAGTATGTCTGATTTCAACCTCACCTTTAATAGTCCTATCTTTTTTTTTCAAAATCTTCATAATGTGGTTCAATTGCTCTTGTCTGTGGTTTGGTGCTGATCTGCAGTGGCCTAGTATGGACAGCATCAGCTGGCTTTTATTGCGTGTAATTGAATGAGGTTTGTAGGTCACAGCAGCAGTCAGCATTGATTGGACAACAATGACATTTGTACACCATGTCATAGTAAACGGCCACAAAACAATGAAGGCTAATCAATGTAAGGTTTTGTGTCAAAAAAATGAACCCAGCGATCAAGTAAAGACAATCCTCTTATTGTTTCATTCCCAGACTGGCCTAATTCATGTTTTTTGCCTGTATGAATCCATATTTTAGGCTTGAAATTTAGATGTTGAGGCTTAAACCAACAACACAAGTCAGAACAGGATGGAAGCCCCAAACAGGCCACAAACATATTGGACACTTTGCTCTGTCACAGAGATTTTCACACATGCAAAATGACTGCAGTGACTTCTGAAAGCTTTTGCTGCATCAGGGCTCTAGAGTGCGACCAATTTGGTCGCAAATGCGACCAAATTTTTCAGTGGTGCGACTAAAAAAAATATTTGGTCGCACCGGTGCGACCAAATATTTTCGGGTAACAAAAAAAAAAAATCTCTGCAACTCTCCGTGTGGTCAACAACAGACACACATTATGCCCTATCGTGGACTAAATCAATCAGAGATGGTCAGGGGCGGGACCTCTCTGATTGGCCGTGGTTCAGTTGGAAGTGCAGGTAGAAGAGAGAGGTGAGTAGCTTGAATAAGGCGATATCAATTCATTAACGGATTCCACACAAAGACGTAAACACAGAGCGGACCCGACGCATCAGAATCAGCTTTGTCTTTCTCGGCTTTCTCACCCGACGGCCCGTAGACGGACACGCTGTCGGAGCTCACGGAGCCCACCGTCCGCGCTGTGTCATGCTGTGTTTTTGCGCTGATTCTGAGCTGCAGGTTTTGTCTCTCTCCAACCAAAATTCGCCGAGCCAGCAGCCAAAGAAGCAGCAAACTACGCTTCACATTTGATCAATGTCGTCATGAATTCCCTCTTACTTTTGCTGTTTTGCTTCCATCACGATAAAAATCACGCTTCATGCACAGCTCTCTCTCTCTCTCTCTCTCTCTCCCCCTCTCTCTGTACTTCAAGAACAGTTTCCCGTCTCAAATCTCTGTTTTCTGCATTATCCACTCGCTTATTACCCACCAGTCTACCGTTGTTTACAGCGCTGTCGGCCGCTGTCTTTTTCTTTTTTTCACTTAAATGACCTCGGACAAGAAAGCCTAGTTTCTGCTGTTCAATACTGAAGAAATGTAAACTTTTTTAAATTGTGCAAAATTACAGAATATTGCAGAATATTTTTAAGGTCATCTGCTATAAAAAGCCAGGCCAGAAAAATCTCCTTCATGTTTTTCTGTGTTTTATTCTCAGTTACTTTCACACAAAGGTATCTGCTGTGATGTTCACAATTCTGATGAAGTCTCACATGTATCAGTACTGATAAATGATCAGAATTATAATATTTCTGACTGTCTGAGGCTAAATTGAATCGAATCAGGACTTTGAGAACCGGAATCGAATGGATTATAGAAATCAGTGATGATACCCAGCCCTAGTGATCAGCCTAGGCCTGACAGAAGTTGATGTAGCTGTGGGTAATAAGAAAAGATGAAAAAAACTATTGATAACTTTTGTGTTAAGTTAAGGCCTGATCCGTCTGAAATTCATAGCCAGTGCTCTGACACAAAGCCATCAATCTTTGAATGCTGAAAAAGCACAGTGTATCCAGAAAACACATTATATGCTGTGATAAATGCACTGCCCAAGTGTCCCTTCTCCCCACTGCCTTTCAGCAGCATGCAACAGCAAACAGGTCGTCAGAGGAGGCCAAGATGATGATTAAGTTTAACATTTTCTACAATATTGACAAAGCACTTTAAGCACAAGTTTGTTAGTTAATAATTTAGAAATGAATATTGTCTGTATGGACATGTAAAACTGCGGTGTTAAGCGATGCAGTTGAAAAATTTGAGTGCGCCTAACTTTTGTGCCGGTACGCCTAAATTTTTAAAGTTAGGCGCACCGGTGCGCCCATGTCAAAATGTTAGTCTAGAGCCCTGTGCATGGTTGGTTTTTATAGTCTCGTTGCAGTTCCAGCTACATTATTATTTTTATTGTGGCCTTCTATAGACTAAATGCAGTTCTAGTGATTATTACTTTTTTTTTTTTTTTAAATACAGAATTAATGTTGGGCTCAAATCCCATATAGGAGACAATTGCACCCCTTTTATTAAGTGAGTTTTGGTCCTTGTATGAAGTCACATGTATCCATTTGTGTTAATGCTTAACTCCCAGTGTATTCCAGAGTTGGAAGCCAATTACCGCAGGACAAAGATGGGAATCAAGAACAAGCTGTATAATTAATGAGCTTTCAAGGCGCTGATAAACAGATTTTATTACCATTGAACAGCGTCAGGCTCAAGTCTTTATGCTAAACTAAGCTCAATAGCTGTTGGCTGTTTTCATGAATGTTAAAAATATGTTTTGTTTCGTTTTTTTTTTTATTTCACTTCCTATCAAGCATTTCACAAAATGTCTAAAAAATCTAAAATTGGAAGTCCTGCTGAAGGCTGTTGGTGTCCCAACATGATATGACCAATTTCCATTTTCCTTTAAAGGCACGGTCCCATTAAGGTACTATTGCTGTCACTGTAATGGTAGCTATGGATGTGAGGGATTTTTGTATGAAACAATAAATCTTTGCTGCCCTCACTGGTAGGCACCTATCACTACAAGGACTTGCATTCAATGCATTTATGTGGATGTTAAACTACAAGGAAAGAAGGCTGCTGGTAACAGCTAGCATTGCTAATGTTGGTCATGATGAGTGTTTTTGTTAATTTTAGATTAGTTGATTAGTATAATTTGTAAGGCATGATTAAAGCCACTAGATACTGTTTCAGTTAGGAAATTAGTGGCTAGGAATAATCCTCCAGTCTTTGACCTTTGGAGTACTCGACCCTCACACATTAGTGGTGCCTTCTTAATCGCATTTTACGGTCCCTCAAATGTGTCTGCCTGCGTATGTGTTTATGTTTGGACAGTGAACAGATGAGGGCTTTTATCCACCGCAAATGTCGGTCCAGTACATTCCTCCAGAATCCCGACTACATGTCGCTGAATGCAGATGACGCCGGTCGGATGCTGATTGGTTGGCAAGTGGGCTGGAAAAGGGAAGTGAACAACAGCAGAGTTCACAAGAAATGAGAGAAGCATGAAAAAATCAATAAATATACAATATGAAAATTACAGGCTGTGACTGCAGTGGACAATTCATTGTTTAACACTCAGTTTCACTTCAGCTCTTTGGATGTTAGAAGTTCGCTCTCCTGTGCCGCTGGCTGATGGCCCAGCAGCAGTACAAGCAAGAGTAACCCACAGACCGGTTGAACCACATATTTTATGCACTGGCTCAATCAACAACAAACACTCAGTTGGTTGGCTGACCTTTGTGAATGACAGTAACACTATTAAGACTTTGTTTAATGCTTGCAGTTGCCATGTTTCGCTGGTATGCACTTCCTTCTGATATTTTCGTGCAGTGCACAGCAATATGTGACCTCAATACATCACCTGTTTAATGGTTTCATAGAAAGAGCCACATCTGTTTTTCTTTCTTCCTTTTTTTGTATAATATATTTACTGATACTGTCTGGATTTCTAACCTGGCATCCCCTAATACTGTGATACAGCTTAAGCCTAGTGCCCAGCGCTGAGTTTGCGTGTGTTATTACTACCAGCTGATGTTATCTTGTCGCTCCAGAGGGAAACCACGGGTAATGCCAACCCCCTCCCTCCTCCCTTTGATTGCTCTGCCTTTGTCTGTGTCAGTCCTTACTGTATTACTGTTAGAGGTTTTCCACTCTGATTTTTTTTGTTACTTTGGTTGTAAAAATGGCACTCTCACCTCCTTTGCTGTCTCTTTCTTTTCATGTGATTCACTGTCTCACTCTTTAATCTCAGTGGTCTACAGTGATATCCGATTTGCCCACAAACTGGCTCACAGTCAAATAGCTACACACACGTTCACATGCACACATACACAAACACACACACCCCCACCCAACCTCCTCATTGTGTCTGGCTGGCATGCTGATGAATGAATGAGCCCCTGTGGTTCCTCCTTATCTCTGTAACCTAAACACGGACACAGCTCGTAGAGGATGGTGTGCAGGCTGTGGCACTGCTCTAAGGGGTGACCGGTGTTATTCCCATGTGTTAAGCTATAAAACCATGATACCTATCCTGGACCTGGAAATTAGAGTATAGTCCTAATCTGAAAGCACAGTCACTGGCCCTTTGAGTGCACAGATATTTTGTGTTAGGAGGTTAACAGCATTTTAAACTTGTTAGGGACAGAAGCAGCACGCAGAGATAATCTATGGTGCCTGATTCAATATGCAAAAATGTTTTTTGGGTTTAGTCTGGAGACTAATATGTCAACTGCTGCATGGATTTTTTTTTTTTTGCCTCTAAAGTGCTGTGATACATTTCCGTTGCTCAAGCTTACATTGTTTTCTATTCATTATTTAAGACCTTGTGCATATATGCTGACAGCTTCTATTCTGACTAAAAGAAGAAAAAAAAGCAGCAGTAACAATGAAAATAGAATAAAGCTTGAAATGTAACATAATCAGACACCACAGTTATTGATGCCTCGGCTCATTGCAGCTGTGGTCTGATGAGACCAGCCAATCAAATCTGTTCAGGGAAGTAGCACTGTCAGCCACCTTTGTTCCTCACTGCGCTCATCTCTCCAGCAGTAAAACGCAGAATGATGAACAGGCAGTGATAAAAGAAAATTGACGTCTCTCGTTCAGTTCTCTTCACGGCTGCTGGTGTAGTGTGGGAGGGATATGCACTGCAGGATGGTTTCATTCATAACTGGAACATGGTGCATTATTAGCCATTTGAGCTGTCTCCATTATTATTGTGCAGTGTTTGGCATGCTGGCATTTTTCTCAACTGGGGTTGCAGACAGAAGACTAAACTGTACATAATCATGTCTCCTATTTTATAACCCATGCTGTACTAGGAAAAGGTACTACATACTGGCGTTGTGCTGTGGTTTTGGCGTAGCGTGAGTCTGCAGACATTAGAGGAGCAGACCTCAGCTGCACCGTCAGCAGCTTATCTTAGCTGTGGAGAATCAATGTAAAATAAATGATTTCTCTGCCTGAATATAGAATGGTTAGGGGAGCCTTTTCTGGAGCCAATTTAGGTTCAACTCGACCTCTACGCAAATCCCACCGGTGATTACTTCTGTGTTAGTCCGACTGAGTCTTCCTACTCTATCAGTGGAGATAAGGGGTTATCTTTGGTACCAGAGACTTTTCCCACTGCAGGCATATGGCAGGAACACAGAAGAGCGCGTTTCCTCTGCAGACGAAAATTATGTGTTTGTTTTGTGGATGCTTTAAAATATATAAGTGAAGTGATTTATCAAAATGTGCAAACAAACATATAAATACAGTATTTAAGGCAAAAGCAGGTTGAAAGTCAACATTTAGTATAGCAACTTTTATACTTTAACACGACATGAGCTCTCTTAGACAACCTTTCTTTAACTCGTATTCAGGAATAGTTCTCCAGGATTTTATAAGGACATTCAAAGTTCTTCATTGGGTATTGGCTGCCTTTTCTTCCATTCTGCTTCCATAATGTTAAGTTCCAAGCTTTAGGGAGGTCAGTGCATGGCTTATGATGTTCTACTGAGTGGTAGTGTGTTTGAGATCATTGTCATGCTGACGAATGAAGCCATGCCAATCAGACACTTTCCAAATGGTATTGCATTCTTGAGCAAAGTCTAAAGGTACTCTAATGAGTTCCTAATGCCATCAAATTTTTGACAAGTTCCCCAACACTGCAGGTTGAAATGCAGCCCCAAGCCATGACAGAATTTCCACAATGGCTGTAGACACTAGTTGTTGTACCTCTCTCCTGACCTCCTCTTGTACATACTAACATCTAATTTTAACAAAAAATTTAAATTTTGGGTTCATCACTCCATCGGTCTTGTTGCCACTTATTTTTCAGTCCAGTTTTTGTGTAATTTGGTATACCTGCACCTTTTCTCCTTGTTTCCCTTCCTTAAGAATATCTTCTTGACAGCGATCTGTAATTAGTGTTATCCCAGTCTTGTTATGGAAGTCTTTCAGACCTAAAAAATTTGATCCATGTGGGATTACTTTTCTCTGAAACAAAAACTTTGCAAATAAGTGTAAATGCGAATTTTTTTTCTTTGTTAAATTTAATTTTAATTTTTTAAGCCAGCTGACAACCAACCAGCTGCTATCTCAGCACAGTTTTAGTATTTTAGTGCTGTAATGACCTTACATTAAAGTCATTTTAAAGAGAGAGCTGTTCTGAAGGAGATGTGGGATAATTACGCCTTTCCAAAAATGCAGACAGACTGAACAAACCCTAATAGAGAAAGAATCAATCAAGAAATTGTCATGGTTGAAGGAAGCACTATAGGAACATCCAAATGACGCACAGGAACAAGTCTGATGCATCAAGTCCCGATTCCTCAACCTACAGGACCAAAATTGGTCCTCTGTCAGCATCACTAGGCAGGTGGCTCTTCTGTTGTGGCTCACAAGTGTAATAATATTGGATCCATGAGCCACAATATTGCATTACTTTTTTTTTAAGGCAGTAAATAAAAACAAATTGAATTCAAGGAGCAGTTGGATAAGCGACCATAATAATAATTGACTATATTATTATTATTATTATTTTGTCTTTTTCATTAACAGTAAAAAGGGTGGCACACCATGCTATTGAGTAGGGCTGCACGATTTAGCAAAAAATGAGAATCACGATTTTTTTGCTTAGAATTGAGATCACGATTCTCTCACGATTTTCTTTTCCAATATAAATATTTATAGCACTTATTAACTGCACATCAACTTCGTAACAGTTGAAACTGAACATAAAAACAATAAATAAACATAAAAACAATAAATGCCTCACATTTTGTTGTTGCCGCAAAATGTTGTACTGCTTGAAATTCCGTCTCCACCGTTGCTCGACACTGCGTGTACAGAGCAGGTAGTGCAACAATAGAAAAATAGTTGCGGGACGGCACTGTGTAGCGTTTGTCTAGGGCAGGGAGCAGCAACCTTTAACACCCAAAGAGCCATTTGGACGCGATTTCCACACAAAAGAAAACTCTGGGAGCCGCAAATACTTTTTGACATCTAAAATGAACATAACACTGTATATATTGTTTTTTTTTTTTTACCTTTATGCTTTGTGTGAACAACTAAGGTGTGTTGCTTAAATGCATGAAGTGCTACAGAGAAAATTACATTTTAATTTTGTAATTAACACATTTTGAACTTGTTTACAATGGGACTTCCGCTCCTGAACCTCTGCGCACAGCGTCTGCTGTACGATCGGGGCTGTACGAAGTCACTTTCATCTATACGCACGACTGTAAGCTGCCGTCTGTGAGGGGTGAACGTGTTTGTTTTTGGAGAACAGCTGCTGACATAATGTGGATCCGAAGATCCATAATTGGCCTGCCTGGGGTTGAAAGTCTCGCACGGCGTTTCGGCGGCTATATCGGCTTCCGTAGGTGTCACGCTTATTTTGATCGATCAAAACCTAATAGAATATAATTTTATATTTATATTTCAATATCACAATAATCTTCCAATTTAGAACTACGAGTTAAAAAAAGAACTAATATAAATAAAATAGACTTTAGCTAATTACTTACAAAAAATTATTTATTTCCCCAAACCACGCGGAGCCGTAGAAGGACTAAAGATCCGCATGCGGCTCCGGAGCCGCAGGTTGCCGACCCCTGGTCTAGGGTGTTGATCATTTTCCTAAATCCCTCGTTTTGCACAGTGTTGATGGGAGCCATATCTTTGGTCAGGTGATAGGTAATAGCCTCCATAATTTCTTTGTGCCTGCGGGAGTTCGACGTGTATAGGGAAGCGCTGTATAAGGTTCCCGTTATTGATGTTTGGGTGGTTGACCGGGACAGATTTTCTCCTGTCACTTTCTCGTCATCCCTGACGTGTTCTCTGTTGTTTCTTTCCTGCCAATTTGAGCATCACGGCACAGCTTCTGTATCACGTGGTATAAGGCTCCGCCCTTGTCATTTGTTGAGCAGGAAGAGTGAGCGCTTGTTTTCATGCAGGTTATGTCCCGGATCAAAATGCGGTACAATCGTCGTCTTTTTTTTTTTTTTTTTTTTTTTTTTTTTTTAAATCATTGTCATTTGGAAATGAGATCGCACGTAAGTATGAATCGAGATCGCGATTTTCTAACGATTAATCGTGCAGCCCTACTATTGAGTATTCACTGATCTATTTAAATCCACTTCTATACTATTGACGCATTGAATCCAAAAACCCTGGCGACCCAACCCGCTCGGATTACGTATGAAGTAGACGTGGCACAGATTATATTGTAGTATTTTCCTTTTTATAATAGCTGCTCCAGTCCAGTGATCATCAGCCCTCTCTTACACTGAGTTACACCATCCCTGATCGCTCCAAGATATGAGCAGACAGTGGTTTGAGTCTCTTGGTATGCCTTCTCTTTACATACTCGCCACACATATACGTGCACACACACACTAGCATGAGCAATTATATGTGCTGTGCATGCAAGAGAGTTTTTCTGTTTATATTTCTTTATGATGGCATTCAGTTTGAGATAAAGGCTGAACAAGAAGGAAAAATAACCTGAGCATTCTCCTTCTTCCACAGCATGGGTTTTTCTGTGCCATGATTATTTTTTTTCTTTTTTAATATTCATACATTCCACGGCATAAAGACGAGCATACAAATCTCACATTTGTGCATAGTATTTAAAATACAGTGAGGCACAATGAGCCCACAGAAGAATGGGCACATTAAGAGATTATGGAATAAAAGAGAGGAAATGAGAGAAATTCACTACATTGGATCCACGGAGAGCTGACGGATTTCAGTGTAGTAACAGCAGAGAAGGTCATCACAGCAGCATTTGTTTTGACAGAGATAAAACAGCTTTGCAACACTTCCCTTCATTAAATGTCTTCCCGTGTGATTGGATTTACATCACGGCTTCTTATCAGCAAAATAGCACTTAAGCTCTATTAAGTTATTTCACTGGGTTTGGTCTACCACCGCCCTCGCTCGCCTTCACCCACAGTCTCCCTCTCTGTCTCAATGCCACTCTTTCTCTCTCTCTAGCTCTCTCCTCTTTACTTTTTGTGGTGCATAGCCTTAAAAAATACTCTTTTATTGTGCTGTGTTGACAGTTTCAGCCAGCACATCATGACTCGTTAATGTTAGACATAGTGAAGGACATGTCTGGCATTAGTTATGCAATAAAGAGTCTGTGTCAGCAGTGGATTGAGGGGATGTTGTGCTGGCTCTGTGCTATCCACTGACTGAAGATGTTTTGGCTTCAGCATAAAATGATTGAAACAATTAGTTAAACACTTTACCTCCCTGCTGCCAAAATTTCTGGTGAGTCATAGTTTGTCCAAGAAAAAAATGATAGGCTTACTTTTGGCTTTGGAGGGTAGAGTTTCAAGCTAATACCAGTGTGCTTGGTCAGAAGGTGTACCCACAGGCTCTATGAGTCCATTACATGGACATAAATACCTGCTAATTAGTACTAAGGCCTCAGAGCAGACTTCTTGGATGGTCTGTTAGTACAACCAGCCATACAGCAAGCCATATTATCTGGCAGATAGCTGCACTGAAAATGCTAGAGGAGGCAGCACACACAGTCTAACCTTATGACTCCATTTAGCACAAGTGAACCCTAACAGACAACCGCTGGCTACTCACATGACCTCTTATCCCCACACTGGTTTTGTTACTACAACCTCATGATAATGATGTTCATCCAGGATCAGCATTGCAGTTGACTACTGTCTGAGTATTCAGTTAGCATTAGCCAAGAAGTAAGCTAAACACGAGTAAACAAAATTTGGCTAACGACCAAACCCTAGCTTGATGGTATATTTGCTGGATAAGGAAAACATTTTAAAATGCCTACTATTTGTTCCAGAAGAGAGGTTTATATAAACAAAGGCATTTTATATATCTATAGATAGATTATTATGATGATGCAGGAACAACACCGGGACATCAGATACACCACCAGTGTATCAACCTGTGAGTCAAAGTAGCCATGCTCTTATCTTTAGGCCCTTTTGAAGTGTAAAAGGGTGAGGGTAAACCAAAATAAATAAATTTGCTTAAATAAATTTTAAGAGGTAAATTAGCTGAAGTAACTCATTCTGTTTTTAGCTTAGGGGTCTTATTCTTACGTGGAATGACTCTCTCCCGGAGCAAGCCTCAAGTCACCACTTCAGTTCTTGGCACTGCTACTCTGGGTTGATTTCTTTGCTCTGGGACACATAAGTATCTTTGACAGTGCCACAAATGTTGTTGCTTTTTTTTATTTTGTTTTTAGTTTTAATTTTGGACATTTCTCTCACCCACAACAAACCAAATGAAAAGGAATACATTTGAAACCGTGTGATTGATGGCTATAACTGAGTGTGAATGCACCCCAAGACATGATGGATGAATAAAGCATTTTTTGGTGGGGGGAAGATTTCCTGTGGTTGAGTGCTGCCACAGCTGAATGGCCGCAGATGAAACGCTGCTCTGTGCGGCTCCGGTTCCTACAGAGATTCAGACTAACTGTAGGCCAAAGTGAGAGTTGTTTTAAGGGTGTGAAAACTCATTGACATTCTCAGGCAAGACTTGGCACTGCAGTGTACGGCTTTCATGTGCGAGCGTCTTTTAGTGTATTCACAAATGTGTGTTTGCAGTATGGGGCAGCAGTTGCCATAGCAACGCAAAGTGTGTTTGTGTGGATAAATGGGTTGGCGGGCGGGAGATGGGAGGGGCGGGTGTTGACAATTTGACAGCCAAAAAATAATCTAGAAATGATAAAAGTATGAATGGACTACACAACAGAGACAAGACACACACACACACACACACACACACACACACACACACACACACACACACACTTTTACACTTTTCAGATCTGTGGATTTATTGCTAATCCTAAAAGTGGTTCGGTCTTCTTGGCCTGTACTTCTTTGTGTTTTAACTGCAAGTTTTTTTGGTTTGTTTTTGTGGGTTCTTTTACATGTGCACAAAGCAAAAATGATTTGTATCTAAAGCTCTGTGTCAGATGTTTGTGTATATGTGTGCGTATGTGTGTCTGTCTGCCGGTGGTATGTGTTTCAGGCCAAGAAGACAAATGGTGCTTTAGAGCTTGTGGCAGTTATCTTGCATGTGAGCCACCAGGATGTGTGTGAATGCTAGTGTGTCTCTGTGTGTATTACAGTGAGAGAGAGAGAGAAAGAGGGTGTGTGTAATAGCAGATGCTCTCTCTGGTCTTGCAGACATGCTTCAATGGTGCTGCCATCTGGTTGGCTGAGTGGAGCTGAACGTACGATGGTGGTCGCTGTGAAATCACTGGCTGATGGGAAGGCTCAAGGCTTAAATCCACTTAAGACAGATAGCAAAGACAGAGAGAGGTAGAGGGGACGTTGTAGAGGGGGGGTCATGGGTCGTTGTGCCTTTGTCCACTCTAAAGTGCAGATGGAGAAAGCGGTGCACTGAGAGAGTGCCGAGGGGCGATCATGCGTTGACAGGAGGAGGATGGCAGTAAGGAAAGCTAAAGGAAAAATTAAAGAGGCTGTGGCAGCTTAAAGTTTGTGAAACTCTTTGAATTTGTTATAAGGGGTGCTGAATTTATTTTGGCAGGAAGTAAACGTATCCTTTTCAAAGTATGTGACTGATCTGCATTACTTTAATTGATTTAATTTAAGTACTGGATTATTTACAGTTCTTTAAATTTGCAATTTACAAAGACTGGACATGTAAGACAAAACCTCAGTCACCTCAGCTATTTGTAATTACCATTTGCAAGAAGAAACTGCTTATAATAATATAACTGTATAAGGAATTGAGATCAAAATACAGCTTTTATTCCAGTAACTCAATGAAGAAATTGATTAAGTAAATAATAATCAAATATAGATATGTTGACCTTTAATCAGAATCAGGATACTAATCTCCCAGGGGGAAACTGCTTTAGCCACTATATTGGGACTAAAAAATAATTGTATTGACGTCAACAAGTATATATTTTTTTAACTTTGGAAACTTCCTCCAGAGCCACAGAAGATATTTTAGAGCAGTTTCCACTAGTTGAATACTGCCCCTTGTGATGACTAATCTCAACTGTGTAAAGCAGCTGGAGAGCCCCTTTAACAGTTCCCAAGGTTAAACAAACTCGTTGCAATATAAACTGTAAAGTTATTGCCCAAATTATGGATTATGTATATCCATCTCAGTTGCATCAGTTACAGTCTCTACACTTTCCTCAGATATTAAACTAAAGTGATCTTTAAATAAAATTTGTATCTTTATTTACCCCTTAAGGAGAAATGAAATGTATTCCATCACTAGTACACCTGCAGACACATTGTATCTAAATGAGTGCTACAGTGCAGAAATGATACTGAGACAATGAGAGGAGATTTGAGAGTAGCAGCAGTGACTGGTGCTCTTTAGAAGAGGTTATCTTTGGCCATACAGGCCTGCCTGTCTGTCTCCATCACATCAAACCATGCAAACCCTGCCAGTGAAGCTGAGCCACAGAGGGCTGGGAAGCACTGTCATTCCTTTAAACCGTGTCTTTCATCCCTCTGTTTCTCTTTTCACGTCTATAAAAAAAGATTTTGACAGTCTCTAGACTTGCTTCAGTGTTTTCTCTCTTCCTGTCCTGACCTTCAAATCAGTCATTGTTTCAAGAAACCTGTTATTCTCTCCTCCTTATGTTTTGTTTGTATTCTTTCACTTTGCTTTTCTGCTTCTAAACCTTCTGATCAGTTTTCTCTAACTTCTGTTCTCTTTTTTTCTGCTACCTCTTTTTTTTTGTAGTGTGCCAAGCTTAGCAGATGTAAGCTGTCTTTCTCTGTAGCCTGCATGTTAAGATTGAGAATGTTTTTGAGTTAATTCAATACTTGCGGCATTTGTGGCAGTTTTCCCCCCAAAATCTGATTGGCTTTACCAAAATTATTTAAACTGTAAGTATGACACAGATAAACAGTTTGGGCTATTTCAGCTCTGACAGAAGGAAGTTGATTAACCAACAACAAATATACTTTTTTTTTAAAGTAAACTGAGTGTATTAGGATTTCAGACTCTTCGTCAGACACATTAAATGGAGAACATGTTTGTTTGTTTTTTTTGGGCCCTATGCCTGTTAGATTTCATATTTTGGGTAAATAGAGCAGGGGAATGACATTCAGCAAAGGTCGGTGGCCAGAGGTTGATTTGGGGTTTTGGCTATTAAGGCATTTTAGTCCATGTGGTGTGAGCCCTGACTGCAGAAATCGTGAAATTTTAGAGGCTAGCCAATTTAACAGATCATCAAGAACGTAAAATGCCGATAAATGATTAGTGTAAAACAAATATCTCTTCCTGGTGTGTATCTTTGCTGACCAAGCAGGGTGTTTCCTTTGAAAAGGGTGGCAGTGTCCCTCTAACGGTTTAAAGGTCAATCTTTGCTGTGCTGTGATACTTTTTGGCAGGAGAAAAAGCAGTGTTATGATCCATGCCTTTGTCTTTAAAATGTTACATTATGTCTTTTTGATGTTAATCTTTTGTTACTTCTTAAAGGTTGAAACCTTTGTTCTCCTGTTCTTCTCGATTATTTTGTGGTGCCCGTATGATAAAGTTTGTTCACTTTACGCATCCAACTTCCTCCCTGAATTGATTTAGTGGAAAATGGATATGGACGGATAGCCTGCCTTCAGACGCAATATGTCTGCAAGTCGCTTTGCAACCCACATCAACCCTATTTTAGGGGTTGTCTGTTCTTTGGGTGTTATACTTTTGACATCTGTACGTATGTACAAATTAAAGCAGGGGAGGTCCCACAACATGACTGCAGATAAATAGCTTTTTTTGACTGTAGTAATCCTGACTGAAATTACATCGTTTTCACTGTTAATATTACGAGGAACATCTCCAAAACAACATTATACTCCTTGTGAGGCATCAAACCAGTTCAGCCAAATGACCTTTCAAAGCTGCTTGTCTGCTTGTGTTTGTGCATTAGAGATATGCCTGGTTGAGCCTTTCACAGACCAGCAACATAAGTAAGCTCTGCCCTCGCTGTGTTCCATCATAAACACACATGATAAAGACAGTTTATTCAGCAGGGAGATGCAACACAAACACAAAGTCATGAAAAACACGCTGACCTATTATGGCCTCACAATGAGAAGCTGTGCTGCCTGCCTAAACCATCTTTTAAACGTGAATTCTGGACATTGTTGGGCGACTTGAGGTGGGACATCATGCGAAAGTTGCCCTTTCTTATATGCAGACATCTTCTTACTGCTTTGGTTTAAGTAAGGGAGCTACCTCAGTAGAGTTTGCAGGAAACTGGATACATGAATACCACTTGCTCCTTGCAGATTCACTGGACCATTACCACCACTGTTCTTACATGGGTGCATTCAGGCCTCAAAAGGACTTTGTATTAGAGAGCTGGCAGATTAAAGACCATTTAATGTGTGCGTAAGCTCTGCTGGGTAGTGTCTAAAGAATGTTAGTGCAGCAGAGCATGTGTATCTTTAGTGAGCTGAGCTGATAAAGAGACTTTAACAAATGTTTCAATGTTATTAGTTCTATGTTTCAAGTGTCAATGAATCTTTCTCTTACACTCTTTTCACAGAGATGCTTCACAGTCACAAGTCTTTTCATCCTGATGAGTCACCAGAGCAGCTCTTTGTGTTCTTTGTCATTTCCTGGTTCTTGTTGTTCACAGTGTATATTTACAGCAACATACTCATTATTGTCTCCGTTCTCCCCTAGGCTCTCGCATCTTACCGAGCCTACCTCTTGACGGCACGCATTCCTACCAAGGTAAGCGCAGTTGAGAATAGTATACTTTACTAAATGAAGAGTGTAGTATTGTGTTAGAAAAGTACTTTTAGGGTTCATTTTTCCATTTAAATAAATCATATTAAACTGTTGAAATCACTTCAGAAGTTTTGGAACTTCTTGGAAAGTTTTCTGGAAACGGTTTCTGGGATTTTCCTTGCCAACTTGCTTCATTCTCCTCTTTCACTACTTGTTTGTTGTGAGAGAAAAACACAAACTTAAAAAATGTATATTAACATTTTTGTGTTTAATTTCAGAATATGAAGACTGAACCAAAAGGTTCATGACCATAAAACCAAAACAACAAGCTGCTTGTTGTCTGAATAATGATCAGTGTGTTGCAACTCTTTTATTACACACAGTAGCACTGTTTTCTCTTCATTATTAATGTTGTAATGCTTGTTGCAAGCAGCAGTGTGTGATATTTCCTTACAGCAGAGTTAGCGATTCATCATTTGTTCTCACTGGTGATACAGGGAGCAGTTTTGGATGTAAATAGTTACTTTTAAGTTTGTGTACCTGAAGCAGCTCTAAAGCTTGCTGGCAAATTCTGTTATACAGTGGTGCGATAATGCAGTGCAGATGGTAACTGTCACCAGCACTGAAATATCCCTCATCATCTTTACAAGCAAAGTCACCACTACCACATAAAAACCAGCAGTGCAGTAACACAACACAGATGTTCATGCAAAACTACTGTTACCATCACTACATGTATTATCAAGGTTAACAGCAGACTTGTGCTGCTGTTTTTGCACAATAAAAGTTGTTTAAAATAGTTTTGTCCAATCCTGCATCTGTAATATTCTGCTAAAGAAAAAAAATAAGCAGAATGTATTACAGGAGTGTGAAGTGGATGAGCCAGTGGCCAAGGGTTTACTGGCTTTTCTGGCCATCTTTGAGCTCATTTTTTTTAAAGCTTGATCTTCTATTTATACTTGTCAAGGTACACATGACACACACAGACCCACAAGGTGGATACAGTACCATCCATGCTGTTGCGGCTGCTAATGCTAATGAAACAAAAAAAAGTGATTAAGCACGTTTTCAGTGTCAGCAGTTTTCAGCAGTAGTAGTGACTCATTGTCAAAAATAGCCTCTAGCCTGACCACATGCATAACCAAAGCTTAGAGTCATAAACCTAAACAGGGATGTGGCTGTATATCGAAAACACCTACAAAATCTGGACTCGCCTGACAGGACAGGAAAGCTTTAACAGTCGCAATATTGCATGCCACCTTATTTTAAAAGAAAAAGCTGCCTGCTCTCCAGTGAATAAGGTGCCCTGGAGACAGTGCAGTTGGTTGATTGACTGAACACAGAAAATATCATAGTTCACTCTTTCACATAACATAATTTTCCACTTTGGAAAAGTTTCCAGTGTTATGAGCCACAAATTTAAAGTCTGTTTATTTAGCTGGTTCTGCATCTGTTTTTTATCTGTCTGCTGTCTTTTGACCAGAGGGATTAGACACCTGCTTTATAAAGAACTGCCCCCTCTTGGTAGCCCCCATATCTCATCCTGCATTCGGATCTTTTTCCACCTTTTTTTCTTTTCTTGGCTTAAACACCTCTTCTGTTGGGAGACAGTTCTTTCTCTTGTAGTGAAACCTCTGTCTTTCTTTGGTTAGCCAGATCACAGCCACAGATCACCTTTCCTCTCCTATTTCTTTTCTCACTCTTATCCTGCCAATCTTTTTCAATAATCCATTAGTTTATCCGTTTCTCTTACTCTGACACCTCCGTTTCCATCCCCCACTCACTACAATGCCAAAGGTCAATGGGATAACTAGTATCTTGTCTTCAGTGGATTGACTTTGTTTTAAATGAATTTATATTACATTAAGCTGACAGGCAGAAAATCTATTTTTTCGAACCAGAAGCTGGAATTTTTTTCTTTTTTTTGAGGAAAAATTACAGTTTTGCGATTCATTTTGTGATTGACTAATTTTTGCATCAACAAAAAGGTTTCAAATCCAAATTTGTTGTAGTTGGCAAATCTTTTTCCTCTAGTCTTTTTCCTTTTTTCATATAAAACTCATTAAAGATCCTTTATTATTGTTGTTGTTGTTATTATTATTATTATTATTATTATTATTATTAGTAGTAGTAGTAGTAGTAGTAGTAGTAGTAGTAGTATTCATTCACTAGTGCCAACTAATGCACTAATGTTATGGGTGGTTTCTTGGTGCCTGTTATTAAAAAATAAAACTAGAAAAAGTAAAAGATTGTTACCATATTTCTCTTAAATTTACTTTTCTAATGTAAAGTCTATTTCACAGCCAAGATCAATCAATCCTAAATAAAGTTTAGCTTCTCCTCACTCTGGATCCTCAGTACTCACCTTCTGTTGAAAGCTGTTTGTTTTTTTTTTAATAATACAACAGATGATTTTGTATTATTTTATGGTAAAAGGTAAATGCACAGATTCTTGTATAGTGTTTTTCTACTTGAGCACTCATCTATTATGCATAAAAAGTGGTAATACTTTAAAACCCTATAGGAGCACAAACTATAGGATGGGGATTTCATCCGTATTTTTTTCCTGAAGGCAGCTCAAGGCCTTAATGTTGAAGTGTTTTTAGTGTATAAAAGTAAAACCTCAGTTAAACATTAGACATTATATTTCTCCTCTTAGTTATAGCTGAAATCCCCCTCTAACTCTCTCATGTGCTTGTCAGTGGGTTTCTGTGTGTGTGCGCTGCTTCGATTGATGCTTTGGCTCCTCTTGAGAAGCTCCAGGGCCTCGCTGTCTGCCAGTGTCTTCCTAAAAGCATGCACACATGCTCACACACACATTCATTCAGATCTTCCTTCTTGCCTTTTGTCTCTGTTTATTTTTGTAGCCTCACCTGTGTGCTCTTCAGCTCGGTTGTCTTTTGTTTGATGTCAGAATAAATGGAGTTTATGTAATAAAAGATCACACTGAGCATACCTTTGATATACAAAACATAGTCAGTGTCCATTATCTCATTAAAAACTGAAATACAAATGGTCAGCAGCATCCTCAATATTAACAGTTATAATAAATATCTTTCAGATAAACTTAGGTATAGTGTGACCCGTTAGACTGACAGACGGGCAGTGAACGAATGAGTGAATGATGCAATTACTCAGGCATTTGGTTCCATACACCTCCCAGCATGGAGCTGGCCATCGCCAATGGCTGAAGCCCAGATTTCATCACCACACTGATTTAAGTCCTTTCAGATTAGAGCCACACCTTTTTACAGGCTGAAATAAATAAACTGATTGACCTATTTTGCATTATGGATACATATTGCAGCAAACAACACTTTGCAGTAACAAATGAGCATCAAAATCTTTAATAACTATTGATGTGGAATAGTTCAACACCTGTATATTCCTCTTTAAGATTAATTTAGTGTCTTACAGTTGGTAGCCTTCTACCCTGTTAAAACTTACCAAACCTCCCTATATAACAATAACAGCTAATGGAGTCTGTTGCTTTGTTTTATTTGAGAAACATGTCATTAACTGAGCTGATTTCTTCTGCTGTATTCACATTAGTTATGCTAATTTCTTCTTTAAAAGTCAGTTCACATTAAAGTAAGCGCTGAATATAAATTGGGGGGCGGGGTGTTTTTACACAGCACCTTGAATGAGAGAGTTGCTATTGTGTGTTTATTGTGGATTTAGTAACCACAAGCACTACGAAACCAAATGCACGCACACGCACGCACACACACACACACACACACACACACACACACACACACACACACACACACACACACACACACACACACACACACACACACAATGCATACTGTAGTCAGACAGTAGACAGACAGTCTGCTTATCCTCTCCCTCCTCTCATCTCTGAGCCAAGCCTCAGGAACACAGCGCCCACCTGGAATAGTCTGGCCCTGCTCTCTGGCCTACCCTCAGGCACTGTATGTGTTTGTGGGAGAGCAAGTAGCAGAGGAAAACTGCACTCGGTATAAAGCAGAAGGCATTTGTATGCACAGGTTTCCAATCTCATTTAAAAGAATCTCAGTTTCTGTCCTTTTAAGGTCTGTAAGGGCAAGTTGCTGCTTTTCTTTGTCTCCTCAGTCCTGCGTTGCTCTCTTGAAGCAGAAATAAAACATTCAGATGCAAGACTGCTTTAGGTTTCTCTAGCCTCATGTTTTGATAGACTGTCTTTTGAATGATGATTCAGTATATTTTGTGTTCTGTTTAAGCTGTAAGAGAGCCATACTCAGTTCAAACAGTTTAAAAAGTACATTTGAAATGGTGCAAAGGAGGGGAAAGCCACAAGAAGTTGAACAGCTTGCGTCATATGTAGTTGTTTTATTTTATTTCCACTGGACTTGACTAAAAACTGAGATGCAAGTATTTGTGATGGAAAAACAGCCAATTAGATGTAACACCAAATATGACTTTAAAACAAGTTTGTCTGTGTGAGTCGGTGTTGGAAGATTAAATTACTGCAACCTGACTTATTAACTGTGACACAGACACTTTTAAGCAGGACTCATTAGATAGAGAGTTAGTGCACTACACCAATTTATTCCTAATATTCTTCTTCTCTCTTTTCTTTTTCGGTTGTTATAATTGTTCTTCTTAATATCAACCAGCATATTCTTAAACAGTATGGTAGCACTAGAATGTAATAACTTGTAGTTCAGCGCGATCTGCACTAAAGCTAAACCAATGGATTTCAGAGCCCGATATTGCCCGATATCAGGTTGGTATATGGTAATCCATTGGTATCTGTATTTGTAACAGATGATAAATAAAAATTTATAAAGTGAAATAGGGAATGGCAAAACAAGCTTGACGATGTTTGAGTGTTAAAGTTGCATAGTTTATCCAGTGAAGGGTGTCTTGCAAATCCCTTTTTGGCAGCACACATATTTGGAAATCCACAAGTCCAACACCCAGCTGATCTGAGCAGCGTCAGACAGGGTGTGGGTTTAAAAAAACAACTATCTTAGCGAATTTTAGAGAAATCTGTTTATGCTTGTGTGTCTGGAAGAAAAAATATATTGGCTGATATATAGGATTATCCTCTATTTAAATAAAATATCTGTATTGTTTAAGAACGATGCCGATACAGATATTTAAAAATCCTGTATCTGCAGTATCTGTGTCGCTGTCACTTATCCTCAGTACAAGGTCGTGCCATTGGATGATATTAAAATTTTAATGGGACATCTGTTCTCTTCTTTTAGGTGGAACACTCCTTTAATTATCTGGAGATCCAGGGAATTGCTTGCAACAAGCCAACGCAGGTACAGAAAAATATTAAAGAAAAAAGCTTCACACTACAGTCCTTCATTCTCATGTTAAGAGTAAGAACAAAGTTGAAGCTGTCCAGCTATTCCTTTAAATTGTTCTTCCATTTTTACAAAAATTCATCTTTTGTTGTTAAAGTGCATCATCTGTGTTATAGCTGTAACCTGTCTAGATGCTGTTTAAAGCATTACGATTAAAAAATGAAGCATTAGATAGTCAGTGAGACAATAGGCACATAAACACACATGCCTAAACTTTTATATGTCAGGTTTTAATATTGTTTTGTTTCTGTGAGTGCTCATGATGTGTTAATCATCAGCATATATTGTACTAAAACACTAAATCTGGTGAAAAGTCTTTTTATCCTATTCAGGGACACTTCAGCAGGATGAAAAAATAAAATGGACAAATCTAAAACTATGTCAGGAAAACGTCTTAAATGCTGGTATGATCTGTAGAAACTCATTAATTCACGGCTAACCAGAACAGAACATCTGTGCCAAGCTGCCAGTCAGCAGGATTTATCCATAAAATATGATAATCCAACACTAACCACCCTGATCCTGGAGCTGAACCTCTGTCCCACTCGTCTGAGAGATGTCAGTCCTCTTAATATCTTGACCGATGGTCTCCCATGTATCAGCAAAGATTATGTAAATTTTGGCCGGTAGAAGAGGCTCTGATCTGCATTTGCATAATTGTAGTGAATGCTGAAATGGTCAGCCAGTCTTGGTTAATACTATTAAATCATTACATGCAGAGATGTGGGATAGAACTGTTGTTAAGTAGATAGATGGATTTTTACATTTTTTTTCACTTTAATTATTTTCAATAGATTCCAGAGAGGTGTTAAAAAAAAAAAAGTCAAATATGGATTAAAATGAACAGAATAAGACACATGCATGCAAAAACACACAATATATCAATGTTGAATCCTAACATTAACTGATCATCAGTCAGTTATATCTGATTAAACCAGACTGAAGGAGAAAATAAAAATGTGTTGCTCTCTTAACTAAATGGGTGCACTTGTGATTGACTTGCAGTGAAGGTGGAATCATTAATTGTTGTGATAACTAATTAAAATTATGTCCGTTAAGCTGTCCATAGAATATGAGCGCGGCTCATTTTCGTTGAAGTTGCCCTCCACAGACGAGGTAAATGAGGTGGTGGCTCACATAGGAAACTGTATGCAGAGGATATGTCCAGGTCTGCCCCCTAGGTGAGTTTGTCGCGTGTGTGTGTGTGTGTGTGTGTGTGTGTGTTCCGGTTCTTCCTGTCTTTGTGGTGACCAAAATGTGACATTTACTATACTTGTGGGGACCAACAGCCCTTGTGGGGACCAAAATCCTGGTCCCCACAAGTTTGAAGGCATTTTTCAGACTCAAAATGTGGTTTTAGTGTCAGTGTTACAATTGGGTTATGGTTAGGTTTAGGGTAAGGGTTAGGTTTAGGGTAAGGGTTAGGTTTAGGCATTCATTTTTGATGGTTAGGGTAAGGGGCTAGGGAAAGCATTATGTCAATGAGATGGCCCCACTAAGATAGCAACGTCCGGTGTGTGTGTGTGTGTGTGTGTGTGTGTGTGTGTGTGTGTGTGTGTGTGTGTGTGTGTGTGTGTGTGTGTGTGTGTAAAATGTATTCACCTGTCTCGTCACAGACTCCTTCCTAATAGGTACTGAGGTAATAGATTTCGGTTGTTATTTCAGTATAGGTATGTATTGCAGTGCAGATGTGAGTGTTTTTCAAAGATTTGTTGAACAGGAAGCAAGAATAGAAATGCAGAAATGAATATGAATGTAAAACCATAAACTTTTATAACCTTGTCCTATGATCAGTACAGTGTTTGAGCTCATCGAGAGGCTGACCATCATTAAATGTGATTGTATTTTATTTAACCGTTTAAAGCCTGAACTGTTGGCAGAAAATTCTATTTTTTTAGAAAATTGAGTAAGTTTGCATATGAGTTTTAATTTGTATCAATTCTGCTACAACTGTGTGTGTGTGTATCAAATAAAATACAACAGGCATTAAGGGGTTAATTTTGCCTTTTGTTATATTTTAAGCAATTAAATGTTAGTTGTTTTTTTTAATTTAAGCTAATATAGTTCATTTTTAAATTCCTGCAGTACCATGTAGTACATAACAGCTGCCTCATCGCTTGCTTGCAAAATGTCTGTAGAAAAGTAAGACTTTTCAAAAGCAGTTCAGTATTGCTTGTTTCAAAAAGAATGAAACTGTTAGTTTGAAACTCTCACTAGCTGCTTTTTTCATAATATATTTTCATCTGACTTCTTTTCTCAGTAAAGTGATGAAGAAGCTTTGCATGGAGCCTCCAGACAGGCTCTCTTCTCTGCAGACTCTGTGGGAGAACAATAAACCTGCTGAACCTGGACCCTGTGGTATGAACCTGTGACTACTGCGTGCATCTGCATACAGTACTGTGCAAAAATCTTGAGCCACCCGTAGAGCTGGGCGATATAAGATTTTTTTCATATCACGATATGTTTTTTTCATTTCAGGCGATAACGATATACATCACGATATAAGCCAAATAACTATATTTGTAAGATTTAAATGTGCCGTTGCTCACAAGTAAAATGTGAAATAATCAGCAGCTTGTTTTGATTTAAATATTTATTTCCCATAATAAGTTCAACAGGGTAGATGTACTTAAGGAACATGAGACTTTTTCAGATAAATAGGCAAATATTGCAAACTACACAAAAGGCAGCCGCTAAAGCGTTTAAGTTTCAAAATAGAACAAACAAAACAGACTACTAAATTGTCAATTCCACTTAAAAACACAATTTTAATTCTAAAAATAAATCTTAGTTTGTTTTACAGAAGAACAGACAAAATTGACTAACTTTTGTCAATATCAAATAAACTGAGAACTAAAAGGAAATTCTCAATCTCTCCTTGTTGTATAGCTTAGCCTTTCAAACAGTTTTAAAATAAAGATGCTAACAGAACATTCTTCAAATCCTAGGTGCAACTATATATTGCCGCCATTGCGTGCAATAGGTCGGCAGCCTTAACATGAAATTTCCCCTTGTGGGACTAATAAAGGTATATCAATCAAAATGTATATATATATATAAAATTTAGTCTGACAAAAGCCGAATGACGAATTAGCGCTTTCAGTCAGAGATTGAGCATGCACCGGTTTATTGTATTTCCAGACTTGCTTTCGGCACAATTTACAGTGCGCTCTACTCTGTTTTTTGTCAGACTTGAAATAGCCGAAATACCTTCACACTACGGAACTTCTATGGCCCTTCCGTTCGACAATCTCTCCGGCATTGGAACCATCATCTCTTTTCTATTCGGTAACCTTCGGTCACGCTCTCGGTTGATTTTTCTCTAGTCGGCAAACTCATTTCCTCCATTACCCGGGCGGCACGGCTGCTGGCTGCTTCCCAAACAAATACACATGTGCGGGTTGGCACTTGTGCTGTACGTAACAAGTCACGTGACGTGACGCTGCGGCTGTGATTGGTTAGGCTCTGCGCTACTTAATTTGGATTGGCTGTCCTTCTTTTTATTTTTAAGAGAGCAAGAGAGATGAGGTCTATCGCAATAGTTTAATTTTTCTATCGAGAAAAAGTTATTTCGCAATACATATCGTTATCGTTCTATCGCCCAGCTCTAGCCACCCGTTATTTCTTTATATTTTACTTCCGCTGAGCCAGACTTGCAGCCTGTCGCAGAAACCCACGTCTCTCCAGTTTTTTTATTAAATCTATGAAAAATGCCGAAGAGAACAATTTTACAGTCATAAAATAGCATTTCTTGACCAACAAGGTGATTCTTAAAGAGCTAACTTGGTGTATGTCAGTAATGTGAGCTCTAACAGTGTGCAGTGTGTCCTTAAAAACTGAGTAAACTGGAAAAGTGGAGGATAAAAGAAGTAGCAACGTAATTTCCTTAAGAAAAAAGGAAGATATCCCCCCCAAAAAACTTAACACAGGATTTGACAGATTTACCTGGCTCTTTAGATGATCTATCTACTGTTCACTGAAGCCTCACCAGCTCTTAGTGGAAGGTTGGATATCAAGGAGCCATTTTTAAGGAAGGAAAACTGTGAGAAAAAGCTGAGCTATGCCAAATTGCACAAGAACTGGACTAAAAATCAGTGGCAACAGGTCTGTTTGAGTGATTAATCCATATTTGACCATTTAGGGTTAAATCATCCTCAGTGTGTACAGAGTAGGTCAGGAGAGAGGTACAACAGTGTGTGTCTACAGGAATCTGTAAAACACGTTATGTTTTAATGTTTTGGGGATGCATTTCAACCAGTGGTGTTGGAGATCTGGTCAAAAATTGTTGGAATCATGAACACAGAAATGTGTCAACCGATTTTTATCCATCATGTAATGCTATCTGGAAAGCATCTAAATGCCTTATATACTGTATTTCCATGAATGTTTTCACAGGTTTCACTAAATCAATATCAATATAGCTACATTACATTTTGTTAACAAAAATAGGACACAAAGAATGGTTTAAGACTTTTCCAAATGGCTCTCTCTATATATTGTAAATGATGTGTTGCTGCTGTAGTAAGTTTATATGGTCTGAGCAATGTTGCAAATAATCATGTTTCCAAAATCCTCCTTTCACATGTCTACTTTGTTCTGTTTTCTCTTTTCGTATTTGATGGTCTCCGTCTCTGTGTAGGTGGGTTTTCTCAGATGTACCGATGTGTTTGTGACTGGTTGGGGATGCCTTACAGAGAAGAGGTGCAGTGGGTAAGCATTGTTTATATTCTTTTGTGCAGTTGCACAGATCACATTGACAGATTCTTCTTCATCTAAGCCTCACCGCTGTAGGCTGGATCCATAAACATGCAACAACTTTTGATAAGGCCCAACAGCATTGACACATATATAGAGCCTTATTTCTTGACGCCTTTGTGCTCTTGCTCTTTTTCTCCTAAATGAAACAAATCTTTTACTCTCCCAGTGCAATTGTTTTGTTTCTAGAGTCAAGTTTAATTACTCGTTTCCTTTCCAGGATGTAGACACTATATATTTAACGCAAGACACCAGAGAACTTAATTTGCAGGACTTCAGTCATCTGGAGAACAGGTGAGTGCCGGCAAAGATATTTAAATATTACCACCAGTGCAATTTAAAAACTACCATCAAAGTCACCACTGAGTCTGAGATGGTATTGAGGAGAGAGAGAAAAAAAGATTTCATGGCTGCTCTGACTTTTTCTCTTCTGCATTTGTCCTCCTCCTCCTCCTCAGGGATCTGGTAGCTATAATAGCAGTCCTGGAGTTTAACCAGTGGTTCACCAAGGTCTCTACTAAGGATTACAAGCTGGTTAGTACTTCTCATATTTGAAAATCTGACTACCACTATGCAAGCTAAAGTCTGAGCATGCCAAAGAAATTTTAATACTCAGTTCTTTGTTAACACTGTTTTAAGAGCTCTATGGTCATGTCAGAGGATGTAGTTTGCTGAGAGAGTGCTGCTCATCACCAAGCATATTAACAAAGGTAGATCTTATAGCAGCACTAGTTTCTTCCATTCTCATTTCTTTAGTTTGTATATGAATGTAGCTTATATCTTCATTGTGCTGGATAAAAGGTATGCGCTGTTAGTGTTTTCCCACAGAACAGCCAGATTTAATCCTATCCCAGGTGTAAGTAGGTAAGAAAGCCACCCTGCTCTATTTCTTTGGTTGGGTAAACCTGCTTCTCACCGCCTCGCCTCATTGCTGCAACTGCGGTACGTTAGTTTCTGCTTTGTATGAGACGGTATTTGTTGGTAAGGGCTTAGAGTTTGCCTCCATTTGTGATTTATGTCTCAAGTGATAACAGAAAGCGGCTAATTAGAGCAAAAGATGGAGATTTATTCTGTTTTATTGTGGGTCTAAAACTGTGTTGAGAGCGTTATCATGCCACATTTGGCATATTTTAAGTTATGCTAAAGAGCAGAGCTGATTTTCCTTACCATTTTGTGAAAGTTTAAAAAGAAGTGCCACCTAACACTGTTGTTGCATCACATAGATTTCAGTTGTGTAATGTCTGTCTCTTTCTATATTGCATATTTCGATTTTTCCTTCTCTTTGTAAATTTACTCTAATGTAAGCAGCTTTTCCTCTACCTTTTGCTTATGGTATATAGGGGTGTATGCACAGAATATTTTCCCCTTTGTTTCCTCCATCTCCCCCACCACTCTGTTGACTGACGATCAGTCCAATGTTTTCGTGTGATAAGACTCCTAATCCGTACTAGACAAAGGGGCTCAATGTCTTAGGCTGTTGCCCCCCTGCAGCACTCCATTACCAACTCTGCGTCTCGAGGCTTCGCTCAGTCTCACCAATTACCACACGCAGCTTCCTCAGTCCGAGCAATTATCTCACGCTTCCGTCATGGACAATTTCGTTCGTGCTGAATTTTAAAATCCAGTCCCTTGTGATGCCGTGTTTAAACTTGGGCACAAATGTTCACGCAGGTACATGTGCTGTCTAATGTTTGCCCTTCTATTTGAGATTAGTGTGTGGTTATGATGATACGTAAGGCTTTTGTCTTAGTGCTGTTCGATTGTGTGTGCTGCTTGAGTGTTGTTGTTTTTTTTGACAGTGTTTGAATTGTATTCTGTGGCTTTACAACCCAGTCCTCTGAGTGCTTTAAGGGAAAAAAATCCTCTTTTCCCAATGTGTGCATATTTGTATAGAGATACTGGGGAAGCTGGAGAAACAAGAGCTGCAAGGATGTGATCTGGAGCGTGATTATTTCTGAATCCCGTTCCAATGGAAATAATAGGAAGTCTGACAGAACAATAAGAGAGGAAGAGAGTGTGAGAGAAGGTGATGACAGCCAGCAGAGCAGTGGGACAGAAACATGAAGGTCGGGGGGGAAAGGTCAGTGGACAAAGTGAAAGTGAGAAATGCCAGATGAATAAGGAAATGAGGCAGAAAGCATCACAAGGAGTAATCGTGTTTAACAATTACACCAGAAAAGGGGAACTAAACATTTTAACTTGTGAAAGTAGACAGAATGGGGCCAGTTGATACACAAAAAGTTCAACTAGAGGTTGACACTCAAACTGGTCTGCTTTGTGTTTAACGTTGAGCCGTAGCGTTACTTTAAGAAATATCCTGTGGATCACCAGGAACAAAAACAGTTGATAAGGAGATGTAAAACATTAAATCCACGTGCCTCAGGCCTTAAACTTCAGTCTTGCATCTCTATCGTATAGATAAGGATAAGCAATATCAGTGCAGCAGACTGAGTAATAAAACAAATACAGGCACAAACACTCACAGGCAGCATCCTATCACAGTGAGGGATTTCGCTGCTCATCCTCAGTTCATTCAGGCTGTTTGTCTAGTGGTCTAATCAAGATGCTGAGCCCAGAAATGAGAGAGGAGAAGAGGAGAGGATGGCAGAAGGATAACCCTTTAATGAAGCCATGATAGCGCGGTGTGCATGCGTGCGCGCACATGTGTGAAAGCGTGGGATAATTTAGCAGAGTGTAGGGTGAGAACACCACAGCGTGACAAGGTTGTTATTTAATGAGTGGTAAATGGTACAATACACATGCTAACAGTGTCGCCCTGCTGTCCCCAACAGTGTTATTGTGGCTGCTGTGGAAAAGACAAGACTTCTTTGTGTGCCCTCTGCCTCTCTGCTCGCTCCCCTGTTTTTCTCCATTTCATCCATCACTACCCTGGTATTGCTCTTTTTTTTAAAAATATATCATGTGTCATCCCTCGGTGGCCTCCATTCTTCTTATTCTTTTCTTTAACACTCATAGTTTCGATGAGTAAACATGTGAACAACAGTCCCTTTCTTCCGAGTTTTCCTGATACTGTCTCCTTCTCTTTCCATCATCACTCTCTCCTTTCTCTCCTCCACACTCTAGAGACCCATGTTGGACAATACAGGCACTGTTTTGGCCACACTGAGGTTGCTGGCTAGCAGAAACAGCCCCTCACTGAAGAAATGTCAACTACTGTGATTAATAACAACATACTGGCCCTGCTATCGTAACAAAAGTTTTTGAGTTTTTCAGTGCAGATTATTGGAAGATATATCTGTAGCAATGCTAACTGAATATGTCTGGTGCATGATTTCTGTGTGTATGTATGACGCAGCACACAGTGAAGTGGGTCAGTGAGCATCTAGGTAGGGCATGGACATTCAGCTGTTGAATCTTTAATTTTGTCTAAATATGAGTGCTTTTCGTCCTTCTGCTATGTCTCCTGTGGTGTTCAGACCACAGAAGCGAGAACTATTTTTCTCCCTCTTAAGGTGTCCAGAGTCTGAACTCCCCAGTCTGTCCCTTGTCATGCCTAAATGGTCTTTAAGTAGAAGAATTCACTTGCATACTGTTGGGTTTTAATTAGCATAAATAGACTGCTTTCTGGAGAGAGCAGTTAAGAACAAGAACAGTTGGGGAAATAAATGCAAAAGTACATTTCTTTGTTTTTCCTGTGACCTTCAGTATCAAAGTTTTGCTGTTCCAGATAAATCATGTCCTAAACCTTGGAGCTTGTTCAGTTTATTAGTATATTTTTTATGCCGTGAATAAAAAGAGATGATGATTTGAACCAAAAATGTACTAACACTTGAAAATATAATGAAATGTGAGGCTCAAGACTTTTGCACAGCTGTTAAAGAAATATTCTGACGTATGTTTGTCTTCAGTCTGCAGATGTTTGCGAGCAGATCCTTCGGGTGGTGTCTCGATCCAGTCGACTGGAGGAGTTGGTCCTGGACAATGCAGGACTCAAAACGTAAGAAAATACGAAATATTAAAGGTGCACTCAAGAATTTTTTTTAAATGTCAAAGACAATTAAAGGGTAGCTAGGACAGTACACATATGTAATCATTAGTACAATTTCAAATCTCAGAACTCCAAGGTCGCTTAATAACAGATTAAAATGAGTTTAATTAATTGAAAATATATGGAGAATTATGATGTGACTCTCTGATTGAGAAACCTTTTTTTTGTGCTATTGAAACAACAAATTTTGAGGAAAACTATTTATTTTGAAAATCCAAGGTTTGCATCCAGAATGGGTACAGCTAAAAATGCTACCTTACCTTATGGTAGGTGATTTACCCTTTTCAACCTACCCTTTTAATCTCTTAGTCAAAAGCATCTGTGCTATATGGAAGTGCAATATTAAATCTCTGGAGTGACCTTTTATATAGACAGGTCGGACATTACTTGGGTCAGGTTTATGATTTAGTGTAATTTAGTTTTATACCTGCTTGATATAATAGTAATAAAGCCCATTTTTAATGAGTTTCACAGCAAGAGAAAACTGTGAATGTGTTTGAAACCAAAGTCACTGTCATACACAGACTCAGTATTTTCAGGTTCAAACCTATGGGAAGACCGAGACCTGCATACGGAAAACTGCAGCAACATTGCAGAGGGCTCGGGATGTTAATTTGATTTAGCTTTCATCAGATCTGTGAAGGAAATGGCTGTGCATCACATTACTGGATCCAGTTTTGTTAATCTGTTTAGTGTTGAAATGGGAGCTTTGCCGTGCTGTTCCAGTGTATTCGCTTCTTTAAAAATATTGGATAGCTTTTTTCGCAGTCCCAATCTAATATTTCAGTTCACTTTCTGTAAGCTTTTCTTTCCTGAAACTGTTAAAGCAACATCAAAGACGCTGAAGCATTCTGAAGGTCTTTGTTTGGTGCTTACATTGTTTATAGACCTGTAATGAATACATCCTTTCACAATCTACAGCGATTTTGCCCAGAAGCTAGCTGCTGCTCTGGCCCACAACCCCAGCTCAGGACTCACCACTATTAATCTTGCCAACAACCCACTGGAGGACAGAGGTATAGATGCTCAGATCTAGTTTAATGTATTTCTCTCTGATCTCCTTTTTTTCTCTTCTCCTTTCTCCTCTCTAAAGGCTGTGTTTCACCTCTGCTCTGTAATATTAAAATACAATTTTTACAGGTTACAAATGGTTACAGCATTCTTTTAAATATAGTAATATATCACGTAATTGCATTGGCTCTGGCATTGGAATCAGGAGGCGGGGAAGCTGTACAGTTAGAATTGAGAAGACTAGAAATGGCAAACAAATCCAAACTGATAGAAAAGGCCACAAATAAAATGGCATGCAGGTAGAGTGAAAGGACAGCTCTATAGTACAAACACCACAGCCTGACACAGCTAGAGTAAGTGATGATACAGACGGTTTATGTTCCATTGTGATTGTGCAGTTAGTGCAGCATTTTAATATTTCATCAGCTCTGTCCTAAGGCCTCTCAGTTTATCCAGGACACATGAATTAAAGATGCATTCCACCAAATATTCATACAGACGCATGTAAACATGCAACAGATGTCTGGGGCTCACCAGTCTCTAGTTTAATTGTCATCATGTAAAATTTATTACAAATATTTGGTGAATATGCCCTTCATAGACATATATATGTATATAAATTTATCATTTCATACATTTACTGTGTATGACATTAACTACAATGCCTGAGTATTAGTTACTGTGACTGATTTTTCCCGTACTATACCTTAAAATGAATAGTTTATATAGTTTATATTGTCATATAAACTAAGCAGTTGTTTTTTTTTTTTTATTGCGATGTGGTGTAATGCTTTCTTTTTCAGGTAACAAATACCCAAACATTCACAGACAGTTAAGATAGACCTGTGTTGAATAAATTCTTCTCTCGTTGCAGGTGTTTCCTCCCTGGGTGCTCAGTTTGCCAAACTCCGTTTGGGGCTCAAGCATTTAAACTTTTCCAAAACCTCACTCTCACCCAAAGGTATGTGCTGTTTTCCCTTGGTGTTTGCATCTGTAGAGTTGTTGAAATGTTAAAGTGATCCGTGGATCCACTTGCAAGATTGTAGCAAAAGTAACAGATTGGTTAAGAAGGACATATGATACAAATATCGTGCTGTAATCACTTGTTCTTTTTTCTGTAGGGGTGCATGCATTTACATGCACCCCTACAGAAAGATGCGCTTAATTTCCTCCACTAATGTGATCACACCCACTGTTGTGATGCTAATGACACTTAATTATCACACTATTAACACTATTATAGAGAGATGCATGGAAAGGGAAGAAATTGGAAACAGTGTTCATGTTTTCATTTGCATAAATGCTACTCTCTAAACCACTTTCCTTCAGTCTGTAGACCAAAGTCCTTCCTTTAATAAATAATGCCAAGAGGCTGACTGTATTTAAGGCTATTCTATCTAGACTGAAATTTCTCTGTCAGCAGTTACTTGCAGGCTATTTTTTTCTTGGTTATCATCCAAAATAAACTATTCAGCACCGTGCTGGTCTATAGGAATTCATTGTAAACCTGCTTTTTTCAGGCAATCAATAAAAAGCTATCATCTTCCACATGCTGAGTTAGTAAGGCTGCTTAAACTGAGCTCTGCCTTGCTGAAGGTTCAATCCATAATTTGTGACTCCATGCCAAGAGCAAAAGCTGCGGATTGGGGACATTTACTCTTTTTTTTGTTTGTTTGGGTTTTTTAAAACGGCTTTCTTTTTCATCTCTTCATCAAAGCATTTATTTGACAGTCACGACTTGATTTACAGGCTGACACAGTCAGTCAGGACTTCATAGTATTAAAGTGTCAGAGTACCATGTCAGCCATGCGATGTGATGTGACACAGGTCAGTGGTTGCGTGCACAGTGTGTCAATAATAAGCTGTGGAAATGCATGCAGGCGTGCATAGACATGCATGCAACCTGCATTTTAAATCTTTCAAACACACACTGGTTGCATAAAGATTTGTTTTCCTGGAGCTTTTTCAGTATATTTATTGCAAGATATCTTTTTCAATATATTTATTAAGTCGGTAATATCGCCGTTACTGTGTTTATTTTGATAGGTTTTTATTGGAATTGTGGATTGCATTTACAGAACTGTGTGGAGGCCTAATCGTTTCGTTTTCCATGCACTCACTCGACTTTCTGAGCCCGTTCTTTCCGGTCTTCTCCCACTGCTCATTTCCTGCCATTTCCTTCAATATACTGTCAAAACATCAAGTGGAGATTTGAGGGCTGTGATAATGCTGACAGTGCTTGTTTTGTGTGTGTTTGTGTTATAGGGGTGAATAGCCTTTGCCAGTCACTGAGTGCCAACCCGTCCATCCCCAGCAGCCTAGTCCATCTGGACCTCTCAGGGAACATGCTCCGAGGAGACGACATGCAGGTACTGAACATGAACTCTGGCCGTATGGGGGAAAAAATTGTCAGTTTTGTGTAAATCATTTATCTTTGATTTTTCAAATGAGCCACAAATGGAAACCTGTTTTGTTTTTTTTTCATGCATGAAATAAATATTAATAGTATATTAGAAATTAAAAGAAAATTTCATTAGTGTCTGAAGGGGCATTAATTTGCTTAATTTAGCCGTCATTAACCAGAGTAGAACAGTCTTCATCAGTTTGTATCCCTAACCCAACTTGTCTGCAAACACCTGCAAACTCCTCTACAAACCAGAAAGGAAACCATTTACCTTCAAAGTAAAAGCTGTGCACTTTTGAAATGCGTTTGTTGCACAACAAGGCACAGGTTTTACTTTACTTCCAGTTTGTGTAGCAGTGTTTCAAATGTCTGTGCAGCTTGGGAGGTAAATGATGAGTATTTGCAGACAAGTTGGCAGCTTCCATGAACCAAAGCAATCACAGTGAGGTTCTCGATTGAATTCAGTTTGCGACAGCCAGCCACCTTAAGCAACCACTTGCTAACCGATCAGGAAATGCACACTTTTCCATAACGACGGTGGTTATCAGGGGGTCACTGACCAGCCTCTAGGTATGTGTGACTGAGTTCTTAGTAAAAAGTAAAGACATGCACATACGCATTATTTAAATGTGTTGCAGCACTGACAGATGAGAAAGGAATAGTTTGGTATTTCTTGCATTCTTGCTTGGATTTGATTACAAACGTAGCTTAAAAATCAGTGATTAAATATCTGGTGCTAATAAAATTCACAATTCCTGGACTGTTCATGTCAGTGTTAATGTGTTAAGTTGCAGTGTTGTTACAGTTATTGCCTCTGGTCAATGTTCCTGTGTGCTCGTGGGTGTCAGTGCTAAAGCTGGGGTCGGGCGGTGTACAGAGCAAAGGCATTGCAAATAGAAAATGAGTTTTCTGTCTCACAACTCTTTCTTCCACATGGGTTTGCAATATTAGGGTCAGAAGTGGGATTGATGCTTAGCCTGAAAATTGGATAGAGCGAGATCCAGATTCTCAAACGAGCCATAGAGCAGAACTTTTGGCATCTGGAAAACCTGGCACTAAAGCAAGTAGAGCGGGCCAGTGATGCGAATTTTCCATCCCACCCTGTTGGCTGCAGTGCACTGCGGCTCATCACTTAGTGATTGAGAGGACAAGTGAAACTCTGCCACATTCCTTCAAATCCAACAAAAATGGGTTGAAATCAGATTTATGAATGCTCTGCATCCACCAGCAGACACATAAATACGGTGACACTCTGTTCCCACACTAGGTTGTTCTTATGCTTTATTTTTTAGCACTTCTACCACTTCCTCGGCCAGCCAAACAGCCTGGCAACCCTTGACCTCTCCAACACTGATTGCTTATTGGACCAGGTGAGTGAGTCAAAATGAAACTGGACAAAGGAGCTAAATAGATAAATGGTTAAAGAGATGTCTGCTTCATTATCATATCGTAGTGATTCGCATTTTTGGTAAACAGACCACACAAACTTGCAGAGTTACTTTCTGCAAACGAGCAACGTTTAATTAGAGTGAAATACTTGCTATTAATGTCTGTGTTTCAGGCAGTGTAACCCACTCAATCTGTGTTGCTGTTGAGTATATGTAAAGTGGTGTAAAACTGTATGTGAAGTATTGATGTGGGTCTAAGAGCCAAACAAAGTTTATTGATTAGTTTGAGGTGTAGCCAGCTGTCATCCAAAGAAATTATTGATTCTCTTGCAAGTCATATTTTTTTCTCTCTCGTGTACCAATAAATCATTCATGCATCTCAAAAACAGAGTTGGAAGCTGCAATGAAAACTATTGCAACTGATTGATCTTTTTATTATGTGTGTTCCAGGTTTGCTCAGCACTGCTGCGGGGCTCAGTTGAACACCTCTCCGTTCTCAACGTGTCAAAGAGCGTCTTCCCTCACAGGTAAAAATAAAAAAAATACAAATCTGGGTTTTACTAACTCAGACCTCATTCCATTTCATTTATTCATTTATAAAGCACATTTAATAACAACAGGGCGTTGACCAAAGTGCTGTACAACATAACAATTAAACCTGATGATGTGCATAATTTTACGAAAGTACTGCACATGCTACAACTGAAGGTGTATAAACAAATGCCCAATAGACCAAAACTTCAATATTCTTTAGTTTCATTTTTAATGATGGTTTTTAATCACAGCTTTAGAGCATCAGCACCATTGTTATCCCTAACCCGTAAAAGGCTGATGGGACATTGCTGTAACCCTGTGGGCAGACAACATGGACAGCCAAGTTTGTGAATGCAAGAACTCGAGAACAAGGCAACGTAGGATTTTGAAATTCATAACTTAGAGGTGCATCTATTAAAACTCTTGGAAAAGTTCAGGTCAAGTTTCCTCTGAAGAGCTTGTGAATGTGATAACTCAAGAAGGAGGTAACCTAGGGTTTTGAGATTGATGAAATTGGTGCAACTACCAGGAGGCTGAGGATAACACTCAGTTGTTTTTTTTTGTTGTTTTGTTATTACTAACAATCAATATTATTGATTGTATTGATTTTGGGGTTAAGTTTGTGTGTCATGGTTAGCTCTGTTTCCTCATACAAGAAGCCTTCTGGTTGGATGTAGCTGCTTCTGTGTGGAGTTGTTGTTCTTCCTCTGGATCCACGTTTCTGCCTCTTCCTGCTGTCAGTGTTTGTTAGCCCTGGGACTGCTTCTTATTCAATATAAACCCCCCTATGACTGTCTGTGCATGGATATGCAGTGGATGGATGGACTAAATTATGTTTTGTTCCAGTTGAAACTGGTGGCATGTGTGTAGTTTTTTAACAGCTGCATCTTTTTGTGAAATAACAATGAGGTAATCATGATTAACTTGCTTGGATAGAAAATATACAGGAGGATAGCAATTTTTGTCTTCCTTGATGTGATAGTGGAAGATGGGCTTTGACCTAGAAGAGTCTCTCATTGCTGTTAATACAGCACCCACTGAGGCTAATGTTTGATTCTCCTTTCTGTCTTTATGTATAGACATACTGGCTGAATCAGTCTTTTATTTATAAGGGTCTGTATGTTGATGTGTGACACCTGCTGGTAGTCAAGTGTAATCACATCTATGTGAGTTCAAATTCTGTGAATTTGCACCTGATTGTTGAGATTTTGTGACTGGCAGATGGGTGAGGGGTGGAGCTTTTTTCCCAGTGTGTCTCAGAGGAGTTGAGGACTTTATCAAAAGAAGAGGTGGAGGGTGGAGGGGAGTGAGGATTGGGTAAGCAGAGTAAGGTAAGAGAAAAGAGGACCTGACTATAGTATGTGGAAGAAGATGGAGGCTAGTGAAGTGTAAGGAAGAGCTGAGCAACTAAGCACTTCCAACTAAGAGTTACAGTATATGTGGGACCCATCTGTGCTGCTTGATTGGTAGAACTTCAACTCCTTATCTGAAACAGCAGATAAAGTGGGTCATGAGATTTTAGAGTAGTAAAATCTTAATGTTGTCATGAATGTCTTCTGCATTACTGATCCTTTTGATGGTACCACAAAAAAGCGAGGAAACAAGCGTGTAAACTTAGTGAAATTCTATCCGATGTTGACTCTATGTAGTGTCATTATTTCATTCTTATTCTCTTTTTGTTTCTGTAGGAAAGGCAAAGACGTGCCCCCGTCCTTCAAGCATTTCTTCAGTAGTGCTGCATCTCTCACCTCCATCAACGTGTCAGGAACCAAGCTGCCACCAGAGGCTGTGAAGTGAGACGGCGATTCATTCACTTTTAATGTGTCTGAGGGCCTCCTTCCAAATTCTCAGTGCCCATTTCGAAGCATAGATACCACCATTTAAATGCCGCTTGTGTCGTCAGCCTACAATGGCTAACTCTGAGTTTATTGTTTTCACTGAAAGTAGTATTACATAAGTTATATATAAAAAATATAGAATTTGAATGAAGGCCTTCTGGTCTTACTTTCTCCTTACTTTTAAAATTATCTCATTTTTCATGTTTTGAATATTAAATATGTATTTTTAACTGGAAATAATGTCATTACTGTAGAGCGCTCCTACTTGGTCTGGCCAGTAACCCAAGTGTGAAGGATGTCTCTCTAGACCTCAGCTGCTGTGAGGTAAGACAGAGAGTGCAGTGTGTGCAGGGCAAGTATGGAACTGGGAACTTTCATGGCACATTTGCAAAAATAATATATTTATTATTTAAATAACCATTTATTTACTAACCAATGAGACGAGCCATATTTAGCTGTAGTTTTGTTTCTGTAAGTGTGCTTGCAAGCTAACGTTTAAGAGTGCTTTTTTTAATACTACTAAAAAACGCGCAATAAGATGATACTCGTCCAATGCAATCGGCTTTTTAGGATCCACTCAAAAACCATTTGACAGGCCAGTGATGCTGCAAAGAGGCTGCATAATGGAATACTTGGCGGACAACAGGGAGGGATAAAAGGCGGAGAGAGGAACAGTGAGTGGGAAGGGTGAAGTTTGAGTTGGGGATTTGGGATGTGGGGTCAGTTTCCAGCTGTAGTTGTTCTGCCTTAACTCTCAAACACACACATCAGCCTTCACCTTCCCCTGCTCAAAAAAGAGAAAAGACAGCTCTCTGCAGATTTATCCTGATCGCTAAAGATAACTCATAACAAATTACCGAGAAAATCCGAATCCAGATCCCCACAGAAACCTTCCCAAACCAAAGCTTTTTTGGGGGGAAATGACGTAAGCATCCCTTTTCGATGCCTTAATGAACCGTGTGGTGGGGGCGGACAGAATCTGTTGTCTGAGTGCGATCGCAGCATGCAAAATAAGGACTCCCCGCTGAGTGTGTTGCATGTGCAAATGCGTGTCTTTGATAAGTGAGTGTGTGGCCAGAAGAATGCTCATTAAGCATCTGTGTGTTTTGTTGTTGGTAATTGCTGGCTTGCTTTTGACATGCTGTTCTCTCCCTCTAATGCTTCTGTAAGCTTGGCCATTGTGTAAGTACTAATGTGCTCCCTCTTAATAATTAACACGTCATTCTTCCTTTTTTTATGTGCACGTTTTGCTTTTTTTTCTCCTGCTGATCTTATGCTTAGTGGAGCTTTTTTCCCCTCAACATTTTTGCATTAATTAAAAGCTACAGTTGCTCTGAGAGATCTGTGCAGCTATTTTAAAGAATGTGCAATTTTATCATTAAGTCATAGTAAATTGGATGTGTGTTACTTGAAATAATCCTATGCAGATGTTTTGCATTTTGTAATAAAGGAAATTTTAGGAGGTGCACAGAAGGTTACATTTTTATTGTGTACTTGAATATATAGTTGAATTTTTTATGAAGCATTCAATCCTTTGTGGAAGTACTGTGACCTTTTGTGTTCATATTTTCCAGTCACAGTGCAGGATTTGTTTGTGAAATTTCTAATTTCAGCAGATGCTTGGCAGTAAAATGAACATATTACCACAGTTTGTTTTCCTGTGCTTTCAGCTGCGGTCTGGAGGATCTCAGATCCTTGAAGGTTGTATTGCTGAGATCCCAAACATCTCCAGCCTGGATATCTCTGACAACGGTGAGATGCTGGTGATCATGCTTATTGTAATCTATATTTACTAATCTCAAAGCAGAGGTGTATTACAGTACAACATATACCTTTTATTTTCAGGATTAGACTCAGAGTTGTCCACTCTGCTTGTTTGGTTGGCCAAGAACCGGTCTATCAGACACCTCTCTCTGGGCAAGAACTTCAACAACATCAAATCCAAGTAAGGATGCAACAAAGGAGGAGATGGTGTTGAGCTGTTGTGCACAACTTGGAGCTTGCGCTGAAGTTAAAGGGAAGGCCGGGATTGAATTTTGCTCTATATCCTGACTTGATTCTGGGAATAAAACATTACAAGCAATCAAGAAATTAGGCAAGCATTGAGTTTAAAAGCTCCAGTACAAATCATTGAAGTCTGGCTTTTCCTCTTAGCGACTGTTTGTCTACTACTTATTAGTATTCTGTGAAGGTGAACAACCAGATATGTAAAAGGTTTGACACAATGTCACTAGCATGAAAAAAATCATTTTAAATAATTTTTTGTTTGTATACGTTTTCTTCCTTCTATTTAGAAATCTCGCTCCAGTGTTGGACAGCTTGGTTCACCTGATTCAGGAGGAGGAGTCGGTGAGTTTTTCCATTTTTCTCTCTGTGTGGTCAGCAACCATGTGACAACAGAGAACATCTTAAATACAGATATCACAGAAAGGAAGCCAAGTCACTGAATCTCCACCAGCTGCGCTCCAGCTGACCACTGGCCTCACCAGTGGAGGGTTATGTTGATAGTTTTGCTACACTGATCAATCAAGACACAGTTCAGCATGGAAATTATGCAAGTTGGTCTTAAATTTCTCAGAATTTCAGAGTCTCTGTTGCATTTTGTCATCACAGTACTAACCCTTGTTATTGCACACTGCAGATTTTCAACTGGTTATGCAAGCCTAGTATAAATATGTCATTAAAAGAATTTATATGGTAAATATCCAACAACTGCCTAGCTTAACTTGGCATTATGGGTACAAAATTGGGGAAATCTCTATTGTTTTAATCAACATAGTTCACCAATTTATTGATGAACTATTGCTATGAAGCCACTATTTGCATCTCTTCTTCAATCTCCCAGTCTTTTTTCCCTTTTTGTTTTTTCAAGCGTAGAAAGGGATGCCACTAGTAATTACTTTTGTAAGCACAGCATACTGATACTATCATTATATACTTCCCTTTGCCTGCACTTATTGGTGTACTTGCATCTTAATTGTGCCCTGCTTTCTTTTGTGAGCAGAGAACATGTTTAAGCCAGTTTTTATTTGCGGAAACGCAGAGATTTCAATCTTGTTTCGTATTTACAGAAGTTAAGCAAGAATTTTCTTCCGTGGCTATTCCAGTATAAACTTCTCTATTTATATTTTTTGTTTTTATTAAATGTTTTTAGTGAAACACGAGCGCATGAAGGCTGTAATTAATTCTCTGTGCTTCCCCAGAGAAGCTCTAATCAAGTAATCCTCTGCTTGAATAACCATGTTGACATTGGCCTTTCACACGGTCATCACCACGCACACTGCAATTTATAGTCATTATCTCTAAATTTATCCCATGAATATGCCTTCTGAGTTTCATTAAAAGGAAATCCTTCATGTCAGAACAAACAGCTTTAGCTGTGCCGCTTTGTGAGCGCATTAACTGTTAGTTTGCTCTGTTTAAAGCTCTCTATATTTAGAGCTCGTTCCAAACACAGGAAACCATGAGACATGTTAATTTCATTGCCAAGATCAGTTATTAAAAGAAATAATGAAACCCTTCTCATCCAACAATAGGTCTCTTGTATTTGTGTTGCAGCTCGTGGAATGAGCATGCGTACAGGACCTTGACGTGACTACAGCTGGATATTTATTTATAAACTCAATAAAATTGAATTCAAAGAAAGGGTATCCAGTACACTTCTTAGTTACTATTTTTACAGGATATGCGCTCTACATTTACTATTTTGAAACTTAAGATAAGCTGAAACTGTAGGGATTAAATGAAGTTTGCAGTATTCAAATCTATTTTGTTTTTTTTTTTATTTAGTTTTTCTTGTTTATAAAAAAAAATGAGAGTTTTGTAAAGTTCCTATCATGTCCAGCTTCATTATCACATTTTCTTTGTGGCAAAGGTCATAGGGTGGGCCGATGGAAACATTATTAATTTAACTGTAATAAAGGGATGCGAATTATTTATTGTAACCGTGACTAAGCTCTGGAATGCTTTAACTGGAAAACAGGTCGAAATCGCCAAAATCAAAGGAGCTCCTTTTGAATGCTTTCCAGCAGTGCCAAAATATATCAAATACTACTTGAGGGCCACACATGTTGACATGTTTACTGTCCTGTATTAGTAATTTTGAATGCATTTCTCCCTTTACATTCATAATATGTACCCACTCTAATCACCTTTACCCTCTCTTGTCCCCACACACACCTTTTGTCCCTGTTAAATCTTGCCCTTCCCAGCCCCTCACCTCTCTGTCTCTAGCAGACTCCAGGCTCAAGAGTGATCTCACCATCGTTCTCAATGCTTTGGGCAGCAACTCCACGCTCACAAGGCTTGACATCAGTGGGAATGCAATGGGTGACATGGGGGCCAAAATGCTGGCTAAGGCGTTACAGATCAACTCCAAACTCAGGTAGCTGTGCATGGGTCAAAGCTGCGTCACATGGTTGTAACTTTTTAAAACTGCTTGTTTCATACAGCTGAGGGGCTTCTAAGAGTTCCAGTATAAAAGCAAACAAACTGTGATTTATGCAAAACCTGTCTAGTAGCATCTAATAATAAAGATATGGAGCTGGACATAGATCCACATTAACCCTAGAAAACTAATGTGCAGTTTTGTAACACCATCAGTAACATGATATACCCGATGAAACATATGTACTTTTCTCTTATTTCTCCTTATTCAGCATCTCATAAAATAAATAAAGGTATCATGGGGGTACCCTATAAAAAGGCTCTAAATTTAGTGTAAAATTAGGGAATTGTTAACAATAAAATTCCTTAAAAAACTGAAAAGGACAATGGAATTGGGAATGTCCTCACTTCTAGGGCCACCCATTCCTGGCACATGTAAAACTTGGAGGCACGATCTCCCTGCATCAATGACATTTTGTGATGGGGGAAAAATGACCAAATGACTATAATTTATTATTTATTTATTTTTTGACTACATGAATTCCCCTGGAAATAACCACAAAGTGGTATTTATTCATCGCATGGGTGAAAATCACCTGACGTTGGTGTTCTAGGGTTAATAAACCTGTGTAATTACTGCTGTATTGATAATGCAATAACTAAAAAAGGCCACAATATTTACAATGTACTATATATGAATTATTGTACAGTTATTTGTATTCAACAGTCTATATCTTATACTACTGTGTATTGTTTTGACACAGATTTTGCCACTGTGCGGTTAAATACTCAAACCACTATTGTTTGAACTTACACTGCATATTTATTTTATAGCCCTTTTCCTTTTCCCCCCCCTTTTTTCTTTATAAAATACCCACAAATGTTCTTTAATGCCTATGGGTACTCAGAAGATAGCAAGTAAAATCTTGTAAATCATCTTTGAGAATTAATGGCTTCCTCTGTTCGCGTCATACTGTGTGCTTGTTTTGAGCAGGACTGTGATCTGGGATAAGAACAACACCAGCCCTCAGGGTCTGCAGGATGTAGCAGCCGCTCTGGAAAAGTAAGTAATGCTGTCCATGCTTGTATATGTGAGTGCGTGGTTTAGCGTTGTCTATTCAAAATGAAATCTTTAAATGTATAGTGTTTATATAATGCCCTTTTTTCTTTCTTTTTTTACACCGTGCATGCCTTTGTGTATATCATTAAAATTGCTGAAGGAACGGATGTGTAGTTAGCTTTTGCAGCCCAGATGGGTTTTTTTTTTTGTGCAGAGCAGAAGGAAAGTCTGAGGTTTGTTTAGACAGGAAGGACGATAAGAGGAAGGAAGGCGCAGAGAGGAGAGAGTGACACACGCAGGGAATACTACAGAGACACAATGACATGAAAGTGTGCTGAGGGAAAGAAAGCATGATACATTAAGACACAAAAAAGTAGAAGTCAAAGCTAGACAAATCAGATTTTGTTTACCGTACCTTCCGATTGTGGATCTGGATGTTTGTGCATGTGAATAAATTTGCTTCCAGGATGTGTAGGTTCATCCACCTCTTTCCTCTTTTTCATCTCCTCTCTCTTTGTCATATTCTCCCAGCAGCACATATCTTCATTTCCCCTCCGAGTCTCTGTGTTGTATTATTGAAAAAACAATTTCTTGTTTCTGATCTCCCTTCGGTTCAGCAGTGCAGCATCGCGTGTCTTTGTTTCCTTTGCTCAATTTCCCCATTTTCCTCCTGTGTACCATGCATTCTTTAAAGTTTTTTTTCTCCAGATATTCAATACTGCAATATAACAGACAGTTGGAGTATTCAAAGTCTCCCACAATCCCCAGCATATAAAAGCTATCCACGGGTCTCAGTGATTTATAGAAATTGTTCAGAGTAGATCTTTCTGGTCAAGACGTGAGGAAGGAGAGCACACATAACAATCTGAATGAATAACAATCATTCATTCAGCCTTTGAGGTTAAAAAGTATTCTAATCCCTTTGCTTTACCTTCACATCGCAACAGGTTTATACACTACCAGTCAAAAGTTTGGCCACACCTTCTCATTTAATGGTTTTCCTTTATTTTCATGACTATTTACATTGTAGATTCTCATTGAAGGCATGAAAACAATGAATTAACACATATAGAATTATGTAGTAAACAAAAAACTGAGAAATAACTCAAAACGTGTTATATTTTAGATTCTTCAAAATATCCACCCTTTGCTTTGTTTACTGCTTGGTACACTCTTGGCATTTTCTCGATGAGCTTCATGAGGTCGTCACCTGAAATGGTCCTGAAGCAGTTCCCAGAGATGCTGAGCACTTGTTTGCCCTTTTGCCTTTACTGCAGTCCTTCTCACCCCAAGCCATCTCGATTGGGTTTAAGTCAGGTGACTGTGGAGGCCAGGCCATGAACCCTGACACCACTTAGAGAAGGCCAAGGGTTTGCAGCACTGTCAACAAAGCAAAGGGTGGCTACTTTGAGGAATCTAAAATATAAGACATATTTAGAGTTATTTATTCATTTTTTCTTTGCTACATAATTCCATATATCTTGCTTTATATATTTCTTGTCTTCAGTTTGTATCTACAATGTAGAATTGTAGTACTCTAATATGTGCTTTTTTGTCTTTGTTTTTCTGCCTTACCTGTCTATCCCTTCATCTCTCCAATCTTATTGTGAATGTAAATAATGTGTGTGATTCTCACTTAGAGATCAGTGACCTACCCAGGAGTACCAGTTTTAATCCAATAATGTTTCACTGCTGCAATGCACAATGTGTCTCTAAATGCATCACTTTGCTTCTTCTTCATTTTGTTTTTCGTTTGTTTGTTTTTTTAATATCCATTAGGAACTTCACCATTCGTTTCATGCCCCTCCCCATCATTGATGCCTCCCAGGCTCTAAAGGCGAGCCCTGAGAAAACTGAGGATGCCTTACTAAAGGTACATGAAGAACTCCCTCTGGTTCCTGTCATTTAGAGACTTTTAGTCTTTAAAACATGCAGAATGCAATGGCATCAGTGAAGAAAAACATAATGAATAAACTCAAACTGATTTGAATTTTAATCTTTTATTTTAAGTTTACTGTCATGACATCAGCTTTGTTTTCGCTCCATAGATTGAAACGTATTTGTACAGGAACCACGAAACAAGAAAATATCTTCAGGAACAGGCTTATCGGCTTCAGCAGGGCATCGTAACCACAACCACACAGCAGGTAAGTGAGTGAATGGAGACGGCGATTATTGCGACCCCAAGAAACTTAAACTCTTCCACTCTGAACTCGAGTTACTATTTAATATTAAGTATGTTGGTGCAGTGATATAACACTGAGTGTCTTTGCCCCAAGTTATACTAAATTGAGTCTGGAAGCTCCTCTGCTGAGCATTTTACATGTTGTATGACACACAAAAACAGTCATCGTTTCTTGTTTTTGTTTTCCAGATGATTGACAGGATTTGTGTTAAAGTCCAGGACCACCTGAACTCTCTGAGGAACTCGGAGATGGACGCCATCTTGGAGGATGTCAGGTCAGCGGAGAGCCTCATCAAAGATGCCAGGAATTCAAAAACGGTGAGGAGACAGCTGAAGGGGTCAAGGATTCTTTATTATCACCAAAGGGACAATTTGTTGTACAGTCAGCAGAAAACACACAAACATCAAGCAGTAAATAGTCAGTAGATATACAAAATCGCTACATTATGTAAAATTACAATTAGAAAGATATTCAAAAGATCAACGGCAGCTGGGACAAAGGAGTTCTTGAGTCTATTTGTCCTTCACATACAGTTTCTGAAACCAGACGGAAGCAACTGGATGTCCTTTGATAAGAGAAGGCTAAGATCAGCCAAGATAAACTGGGCCTTCTTCAATATCCTAAACTTGTGCGTAGTCACACCTGCACTTTTGCTGCATTCTGTAACTGTACACTGAAGTCTCTAAGAACAGATTTGATAAAAACTGGAATCAGATATTCTAATAAAAGTGCTTTCGACATTAAAACCACAAAGCTTGAGACAAAATATTAATAAAACATTCAGTTAATCTTTACATGCTGTGACCATTCAGTTAAAAAAATGAAAAGTGGGACAAAAAGTGGGCTGCCAAAGATGCTGCCAAAAGTGTTACTGTTTCAAAAAGCACAAAAGCATCAAGAGGAGAAGCATTATTTGTACTGTAAACACTGGATTGTCGATGGATATACGAGTCATGGTTTGTACCAGTAAATCTGCGATGCTTACTTTCAGTGTGCAGAAGTCCAGACCACAGTGAAGCCTGTCAGAATCATATATATTCTTTTATGCAATAGATTTACATTTTCTTCCTACATTTGTTCTAAATCATTGTATTAATTCTACTTTTTTTGTTTGTTTTTTTCTTACTGGAAAACAAAAAATTATGTAGGGTGTGTTTGTCTTAAATAATGTACAAAAGAAGTATTCAACACAAACCCACATTTTCAAATTCACCAAGTATCCTGCATCATAAAAGATTTTAAGGTGTATTTGTCAGCTATAGAAACATACCAGGCATAACATTATGACCACCTGCTAAGTATTGTGCTGGTCCCCCTTTTGCATTCAACGTGTCCCCAATCTGAGCTACAGTAGCTCGTCTGTTGGTTTAAACCACGCGATCCGTCCTTTTCTGTGAAGAGCACTTTTGTGCATGAGTGAGCCTTGGATGCCCACTGCTGTTCCCTCCTTGGACCACTTTTGATAATAAGTGACCACTGCAGCCTGAGAATAGCCCACAGGAGCTCTGACGCAGTCGTCTAGCCATCACAGTTTGGCCCTCATCCAACTTGCTCAAATCTTTAAGCTTGCCCATTTTTTTCTGTTCCTAATACATGAACTTTAAAGGGACAAAATGTCCACCTTCACACTAATATAGCCCACCCACCAACAGGTGCCATGACGAAGTGATAATGAGTGTTATCCACTTCACGTCATCAGCGGTTATGCCCGATCGGTGCACATGCATTAGGAAACATGGCTGTCCTGTACTAATATATTGATGCACATACGCAAACTCTATCTTACTGTCAGTGTTTTATTGTGTTCTATATGTTCCATTTGAATTTAGACTTCTATAATGAATTTAGTAATACAGTGTGGATAGTTTATATTGTTCCAGTGATATAGAGATGTTTCTTTTTAAAAATTTAGTGCAAAAATTGAATCAGCCATATTGAAATGCCCATGTTTATCCTCTCCTTGTGTGCCTTCTTGTCATGTTTTTAGCTGCTTCCCAACCTCTACCACCTCGGATCAGCTTCCAGAGAGGAGGTGAACAGTACTTCAGTAGGTCCAATTCAGGAGAAACTGGAGTCTATGGCCGGGGAGGTGACTGCTGTCATGGACCAACAGCTGCAGGTTGGGCCTTAACGTTCATAGATTAGTAAAGTCTGTGAAATTGCATTTTAAATCCAGGATCATGAGATCAGTATGACAGCCTGTCATCCAGGGATTTAATCAGATCCATCATTACATCCTTTTCCTCCCTGCTGTCTCTTTAGATGCTATTGGAGACCATGATGGATGCAGCAGAGTCTCTGTGTCCTCATGTGATGAAGAAGAGTAATCTTCGAGTAGAGTTGATGAAGGCCAGCTCAGCTAGGATGGTTGTACCTAAAAGCTTCGTTAGCAAAACCCTCCTGGAGCAGTCTGGGGTAGATATCATCAACAAGATCAGGTGTGTTTGGAGGCTTCATAGTTTAAGCATTTAGGTCTGTTGTGACCTTACAGCTCCCCTCACCTTCTCTCTCTATGGCAGTGAGGTGAAGCTGAGTCTAGCGTCCTTTCTGTCCGATCGCATCGTCGATGAGATTTTGGAGGCTCTTTCCACGTCACAGCACGTGCTGGTAAGATTAGAATCGACTGTTTTGTATTCATTAATTAACAATGGCTTAGAGGGGGAAAAGTAAATGTTGATTTAAAATTATTTAGTATTTTCTCCCCTATTGATCTTGTCTCATCCTGACTCTTCACCCCTTCTGTTTGCTTGCCTTTCAACAACTTTCCTTCTTCTCTTTACATCTTTTGTCTCTCTTGCACGCTATCTCATTGTTTTTCTTGTCACCGGTCGTCTCAGGCGGATCATCTGGTACGTCGAGGTCGCCCCTTGGTGCAGCAGGAGTCGGTGGACCTGGATGTGCCGGAGGAAAAGATTCCAAAAAGGGCATCGGCCGAGATACTGGAGGCTGAGAGGCTTGAGGATTTGGAAACATGTATGGTAGGTTATGGTGGGCAGCAGGTGAGGGTGTGTGTATTTAATTAGAATTAACAGCTGACCTACCTAAGCAATGGGAGGCAGTGGTTCTTGCTTACAGTTAGCTGTAGCTCACAAATACACCTGCCTTAAATTTAACCTCTACCTAAAAAATTAGTTCTCGTCATCTTTACATTGACCGTCATTAATTCTAGCACAGACTGAAAAACTTTTGCCAAAATGCTAACAGCACTCTCGGCTGTTATTGGCTTATTTTTAATGCAGGTGAGTAAATAGTGGCTACAAAACTAGGCTGGAGCTTACTACCAGCAGTGCAATATATATTGTTTCTCCCAGTCAAACTGGAACAGAAGCAAGTGAAAACAGTCTTTTATAGGCCTCGAGTTAAGAGGTGAAATATTTAGCAGTGGCCGTTTTTTCCTTTGGCAAAACAAAGATGATAACTGTAATCATCTGGCAGAAAAGTGTTGGTGCAGTCTGCTGTGGGGAAAAAGCAGCAAGTTCTCCTGTCCTCTGTGTCTTCCTCTGGTTCCATAGTTATCTCCACGTTTTTTTCTTCTTCTTCTTCTTCTTCTTCTTCTTCTGAAATCTTTCCCCTGCCTCCCTCTCCTTCCTCCTCTGCTTTCTTTCATTTTCCTCGGTTGTTCTTCGTTAGGCCTTACTCTGTTTTGTCTCCCTTTCTCTTCAATCTTTTCCTCTTTTCCTTCTTCTCTTTTCCTCCTTTGCTCCATGGAGATTCTGTGCTGCACCAGTGTAAGTAATAGTGGACTACCTCGCTCGATTCTCGTTTCTGTCCACTTTTCTTTGCTCTCACTGTTCTTTTCCTTGTCCCTCACTCTCCCCTGTGCATGCCTGCTATACAGTCCTCACTGGGTTCTTTTACAATTTGGTGTATGAAGAGTGTTTCCTTAAAAAGAAGCAGTAGAGCTTCCCTCATCCTGCCACTGTGTTTAAGGATAAATAATAAAGATAACGTTTCAAACCCCTTTAAAATTCTAGAGATTTGGCAGATTAACCAGTTGATACTTTGGTTTGTTAACTAAGAGTATGAGCTCCAAGTGTGAAGAAAACTGAGCTACATTATTGTTATTTTCTTTAAAATATGTTCTAAATTAAATATACATTTAGTTATTGGAGGTCTGATATCATCTTGTGGCACTGAGATACGAGTAAATAAAAGCAGCAGTCAAGACTTCGGAGAAGGGGTGGACAACAAATTTATTAAAGGGCCACATAAGACTCTGGGATTGTTGTGGAGGGCTGCAGCAATAAGCTGAACTCAGTTCTGCCCAATATTAATTTTTATCTCTTCATAAGCTTGACGGTTAAATACAGGAAGCTATAATATCTGTTATTGAGTTTCAACGTTAAGGAATTAGAAATATAAGATGTGGAAAACATTATGTTAACGGCTCAGTTGTGTCGCGTTATGACAGATATGCTGTTTGTTCTTTTGTTCACTCTTTTTGTACTTGCACACAGTTGTTGCTTACGTGGTTTTAAAATCTTCAGCACTCATCCACTCGTCACTTATAGAAAATAAAGTTTTCATTTTAGTTCACAGTTGCTACAAGTGTAACTTTTCCTCCTGCAGATGACTCCGAAATCCAAAAGGAAGAGCATCCACAGCAGGATGCTGCGACCAGTGTCTCGTGCCTTTGGTTAGTACTTCATATTTCTGAGTTTACATGTTATAACACCACGTTCTCTTAAAATGAAATTATCATGCCGTCTTGCTGCTTTAGGCTATACAAGGCAGAATAATTCTAGTTTTGTAGTTGGATTAATTTTTTTGTTGACCTTTTGTGATTTTTATTTCCAGAGCTTGTTTAGTTTTTATTGGTTGAAAATCTTTAGTTTTAGTTAAATTTGTGTTAGTTTTAGTGTTTAGTTATAGAGGACACATGCCAGAGGCAAAATTAAGGAAAATATTTAGAAAAATAGACGCAAAGTTTCAAATATGTCCAATAAACCTTCATCAGCTAAGTCATGTTAAGTTTCTTTGTTTCTTCCTTTTTTTTAAAGACAATTTTCCAAGTTCCCAAAATCATTTCATGTTGTTAACGTTTCATAAAAGTCTAGTTTTTATTTTTTTATTATAGTTTAAATCTTTTTTCATATCTAGTTTGAGTTTTTCAGTTTGTAGTTTTAATTAACTGTAATAACTTTGATAAGAAGTTGACTTGATGGGATTTTATTTTTTATTTCTCTGTATTTGTTCCTTTAAAATTACAAATCTACAGAGATGGAGTTTGACCTGGACAAAGCCCTAGAAGATGTCCCGATCCATGTGGAGGACACTTCAACTTCATCTCACACTCCATCCACTCCATCTGTGGTGCTGCCCAAACTGGAGCCATGTCCCACAGGTGTGATGGTGGAGCTTCCATCTGAGGAGGAAAAAAAGCTTCAGCACTTCACCAAACTCCGACCTCGGAGGAACAAAAAGACACATTCCAGCAAAGTACCAGTGAGTGATCAAGATGGGTTTCTCAAGTTTACTTCAAGGCATTAGTGAGCTTACATTTGTGTCAAAATAAAATAAACATATAAGACCTCTTTAGATATAGTCCAGCGCAGTTGATCTGCTTTTTGTCAGATGGTCCAGAAAATCTTTTTTCTTTCAGCAAATCAGCAGCACTCCATCTCAAGATGGGGAACAGAACGGCCTCATGGGAAGGGTGGATGAGGGTGTAGATGAGTTCTTCTCTAAAAAAGTCACCAAGATGGATTCCAAGTAAGGACTGTACTCTTGTCTCTTTATTTTTTTATCCACTGAGTACATAAATTGAAATGGGCTTCATCTTGTCATTTCTAATACTCCTCTCTTATTAAGTCTTTCTCTCATGTGTCCCTTTGTCCGTCGCGTCTTTTCTCAGGCGTTCCCTGAAGAGTTCAGAATCTCAAGATGGCGAGAAGAAAAAGAAAGGAGGATTTCTAAATCTCATCAAACGATCCTCTAAATCGGATAAATCGGATAAATCAGACAAACTGGATAAGTCTGAGAAAATCCAGGCCACTTTAACATCCTCAGGTCCATCACCCTCTGCACAGGCATCCGTCATCCCAGAGGAGCCTTCCTCACCGAAGGTTGCAGTTAAGAGCCTGGCACCTGAGCCGAAGTCGAGGTGAAGATGAAGACTAAAGCAGAATTATATTTTTTTTATATATTCCTCTGTAACCACTTCCAGCTTTTTTTGACAATATTTCCGTCTACACCACAGAGACGCCTCCAGTCGCTCACAGCCCACAGACTACAGCAGCAGCTCAGACCGCTCAGAGGAGCTGAGGACCCCAGACTCCATGGACGAACCCTGGGAGGGTTCAGATGGCAGGGGGAGTCCTCAGGGAGGCAAGCGGTATCCTGGCGTGCAGATGATGGGCAGCGGCCTCCTAGCAGAGATGAAAGCCAAGCATGAAAGGAGAGCATACAAGGTAAAGTGATGCCGTTTAAACCAAAAACAAAGAAACCACACAAAGTAAATGAAAATGGGGCACAGCAATATGTATGATGGGTCTATTTCAAAGATGAAGACAAAGACTTGAGACAAATCCAAAAAGACTTAAACTCTGCAGTTCTGTCGCACATAAACAAGTTAATTTAGTAGTAAAAAGTCTTTGAGTTAAGAATGTATTATAGAGCAGTCACACACATAAACATGCCGAACTAATCCTGCAAACATCCTGCCAGTGGAACCAAATAGCTACTGGTCTGCTTATTTCTTTGATTGGTGATATAATGAAGAGGTTTAAAGTTGATTCATATGTTTGGGCTTTTAAATGGGTAGAAAGCACACAGGGATCAAAATGCATTAAAATATATTTACACATTCCAGGAATTAAAGTCACTGTCTATGCTAATTGTTTGTCTATAAATGTATACACACATGCACACACGTTTTATTTTATTTTTTCTGTATTTGGATTAGAAAGGCCTTCGATTCAGATGCCCTTCCTCCTCCTCCTCTTCCCCCTTCACCTCCTTCTCACCCTCACCCCTGACACTCGCCTCCATTCACTCCACCCTGGGTTCAAGCCCAGTCTCTGAAGTTGAGCTAAAGATACTGCCTTAATAAGCGACGCAATAAAAGAAGATGATTTTTTTTTTTAAAATGGGACTTTCCTGCCCTGTCACACTTCATTTAGTGGATTTTCTATTTGTCTCGCCTGGGCCGTTTTCACAGCTTTATTTTTTCTCCTTCCTCTTGGTATACCCTCATTTCTTGTCAAAGCACAGCCTACTTTTTTTTCTTCTTTCATATTCGAGCAGTGAGAATTTTTTTTACTTGTTTTTGTTTTTGAATGTAAAGCAATTCGTCCTTGTGGCTAATTATTGCTCTGTAGTTGGGTGGGGCCCTTACATGGCATCAGTTTTGGTATTAGATGCAAGTGGGTTGTTCTTAGCTTGTGAAAATAATACAGCAGTTTATTTGTTCTAATATTGTGTTATTTAAGTTTATTTAAAACAAGTCTTATTTAGCAGATAAATGGAAAAATAAGATACCCATAAACTGTAGTTTTAATAAGTTCAGGGGTTCCTGATCAGTCAATCAACGATATCCCAGTACACCCTTGCTGGTGGTGCTTTTTTAAAAAGAGCATATTTGGAGTCAAAGCACTCTAGGGTATGAGCTTCCACTTGTCAAAGCTCCTTTATTCCACAGTCACTGAGTGTGACTTCCCCGCTGGGAGGATGTGTAAAATAAGAAGCATCGAAAATCACAGGCATGCAAGGACCCCGATGACCTCAGGCTGCTCACAGCACCTGACAACATGTTGACATAAAATCACAAACAAGCCTCTCACTGCTAGAGGGCAAGGTGAGAGTAGCAGAAATGGAAACAAGTGCAAATTTGAAGTGATGGAAGCATAAAATCAAGCAAAATGACAAAATGAAGACAAAAAAGAAGGCTGATTTTATTTTTTTCTGTCATGACTCACAGCATGACATAAGTGCTGTGAATATTCTACCTACATAGATTTCCCAGCCATACAAGTGCTCTCATTTCCCGCACGTCCGTCTGCTTTCTCCACTCTGACATATTTATTTCCCCTGGTGTGTATTAAAAATAGAAAAGGAAAAAAGAGAAAATGGAAAAAAAAAGTATTTTGATTCAAAGGGGGAAGAATTAGTGTGGCAACACCAGGGATTAAACTAAAAGTTTGTGGTATTTGCAGCATTCGGAGGTTTCTGGGTCTTGTACCTTGTATCAGTAGCACTAAAGCTTCTCCTGCTGTACACCGCTTCTGGTTGGCTTCCTGGTGTGTGTATGGTTGAAACTGAAAAACTACAATTGCATCTGTGCACTTGAGCATGATCTGAAACGATTCAGCTGTTTTGTTTAGTGATCCAGTGTTTATTTGTTTTTTTCGTCTGCTCTAGTCTTCCAGCCCTGACAGACCTGACAGCAATACAACAGGTGAGCTTTTTTCTTCTTGATATACCTGAAATTTTAGAGGAGAAAATTTAAGAATCTCTTTGATGTTTCCAGTACAATAAAACAATAAAATCAGATTTTTCTTTTTCATTGTTACACGTGCAAAACAGCCAAGCCTCAACCCACCACTCCAGAAAGCAGGTCTCCCGGTGGTTCCGTTAACAAGCCCGACCCTGCTTCTCCAGAGAAGACCTCACCACGCGGTGAGACTAAGCCCGAGCCAGTTCCTCGCCTCAGAGCTACGTCTTCCTCGAGTTCCCCAGGGGGACCAGTAAGTCCCAAACCACCAGTGCCACAGGGAGCAAAGCCTGCTCTGGCTGCTCGACCTACAATCCCGCAGAAGCCGAGGACCACGAATAGCAGCAGGAGCATAGGTACTGTCAAACTCTGGGTTTGAGTAGGTGATTTCTGTTACAGTGATTTTTTTTTTCTTTCCGAACAAAATGTGCGATGCATGTTTTATTTTGTTAGGTATGTATCCATACTTAATGCTTAAAGATTGTTTTCTCTTGTTTTGTTTTTTCTTCACATAGATGAGAGCTCAGATTCCACCAGCAGTGGCAGTGTGTCTCATAAAGCCACAGTTCTTCCTCCAACACTGAAGAGGGTGCTATCGGAAAAAGGCAAGGACGGAGTCTCCACCAACAAAACCACTCAGGAAGGTACGTTTCTCCTATTTTGTTAATGTTAACACATTAAAGAAAATAGATTTTGAGCCTCACTGAAAATGCAGTGAACTGTCAGTCATCCCCTTATAAATACATCAGCTGTTACTTTTTTGTCTCCTCGTGAAGTTCGACAGACTGGTGGATGTTTGATCTCGCTGTCAGGATCTGACACAGTGTTTGCGTCCCCTGCGGTCTCGTATTTGTTATCGTGCCGTGGAGGCCGCTGCTGTATTTTCTACGAAATGACAGATTTGACACTGACAGATTCAGGTCACAGCTCTCACAAGGCTCTCACTGCCTTTGATCTACTATCTATTATGTAACACTTATACATAATTATTAATTTGAGAGTTTGTATTTGAAACCCTGGTCCAGTGGCCAATCTTCAAGTGACCTTTGACAAATGTTTTCGTTTCAAACATGAATATTGGTTAGATCCCAACATTTAAAACTTAAAGCACTGCCTTTATATTCCTTATGATGATTGTAAATTCAACTTTATATGAAAAAAGTAAATGAAATGCAATATCACAGAACGAAATAACTCAGAAAGGTTCCAGAGTTACCTAAAGGAGGAGCTCAGTTAAATAGTCACATAAAAAAGTCATTAATTTGAATTTAAATATGATACAAGAAGGAGCTGAAATGTAGTCCCTGTTGTTATTTGGTTGTTATCTGTTCCTGGTGGAGGAATCCACACAGTGTGTTAATTCAAACTACATTTAAAAAGCAATGTTAACTTCTGCTCAGATTAAAGTCCCAGTTCACCAGAAGCCTGAAGCCACTGTGGTCCAGTAAGCGTGAGTGGGGCAGCATCTCATGTCACCACATCAGACTACAAACCGTCTTCCCCCTGGTCTCAGTCATCTCACTGAGCTTGCCCATATTACTGTCCAAACACCTCACGTTCCACTCAACACTCAACAGCTCCGCCTCTGAAACTCTGCACTTTCCTCCGGATCTCATCTGGGATCCCAGGCCTCGCTCCAGGCACTACAGTTGTCAGCGTGATCCGCTGGTGAATGTAGTGCAAAGTAAAACCACTAGTAAACTTTAAAAAAAATGTGATTTTGCAAGATTTCAAAAGTTGAAAGTTGCCCTTTTGACTCAACATAATGATCACAATAAGCAAGAAAAATTAACTTCATGCAGGCTGCCACTCAGAAAAAGTGGTGTGAGTTTGGAGTGAGATTCTTTTTGAAAGTAGATAAAAAGTACAGCTCCTGAAATATGCTGAAACTACAAAGACGGGATCAAAGCCAATATTCAAACTGTGGAAAGCATTAATCTTAATCCCTAAAGTGAGTTTATGTATTATTAACTGAGTGTAGGGCTGCCGTTGAGAATATTTAAAATATTGCAATTTTCTCTCCTTTTTTATGGAACATATGGAACGCCACTTCTTTCATTCCCGTGGGACCACAGAGCTAAAAAAAACAACAAAAAACAAAAACTGAAAAAATTCATTGCTTGTGCCCTCATTTATGTTTTATTTTGGGTTTTTTTTTCTATAAAATAACTGAAAGAAGTTGACAACAGTCATATGACCTCTCATCCAATCATATGCCATAGTACCGAATCTTACTATTCAAAATGCAGTCACAATGGTCTGTTGCCAGTTTAGAAATATGGTTAAAGAAGCTAACTATGCTTCTGCTTGAGCCTCTGGGCTAAAAGGTCCAAACATAAATAGCTAAAATGTTACAAGTTCTATTGATTTAATTTTATTTTTGCTTTCCTTTCATAGTCTTATAACTTAATAATATCATTATTACAGCAGCAAACATGGTTATTTTTTCCATTATCCAACTGTTCAAAAATAATAATAACATAGAAAGGGAACTGGACTGGAAATTAAGCATCAGACATATGCACGGGTAGCAGCATCAGAGAGAGGGGAGCCACCCGAGCAAGAGCTACGCTCCTTGGAAGAGCAGGTAATGGCCTTTTTCAAAAGCAAGGATATGGAAATGGACAGTAAAGATATTGAGGGATTCCATCCTCTTCCAAGGAAGAACAAAAATCAAATACCTGCCGTTATCATACGTTTTGTTAATAGAAAACAGAAAAAAGAACTGCTCAAGCAAGGAAGAAAGCTGAAAGGAACAAATGTTTATTTAAACGAACATCTAATCAAGAAAAATGCAGACATTGCAAGAATACTAAGAAAACAGAAGAAAATACAGTCAACTTGGACATCAGATTGTAAAATATTCATTAAGTTAAATGGAACACCAGAACAGGCAAAAGTTCTAGTCATAAGAGACATGACGGAACTAGAAAAATATAACTGATAAATCAGAATGCAAAGTAGTGCTAAATATGATGGTACTTGTCTAAGTTGCACAACCAACTCGGATGCCTGACAGTTTTCAAGTAAATAGATATTAGAGTAAGTAATACACAAACAATAACTATAATACAGAAAAGGGCCATCAGATTAATAAATAATGCAGGGTACAGGGATCATACAAATGGACTGTTTTTCAAAATGCAAGCTATTAAATTCCAAGACTTGGTGGAGTTTAAAACAGGGGAAATAATATATAAAGCAAGAAATAAAATGCTTCCAAAAGAAATCTGCAAATTGTTCATAGAAAGAGAAGGTGGGTATAACTTAAGAGGGAAATGGAATTTAAAAATACAAAGTGTTAGAACAACTTTAAAAAGTATGTCTATCTCTATAGCAGGAGTTAAATTATGGAACAGTCTAACAGAAGAAATGAAAGAAAGTAACAACATAAACCAGTTTAAAATGAAATATAAAAAACACATTTTTAACAAATATAAGAATGAAGAAAACAGGGTTAACCCAGGGTGGTAATGTTGTTCGTAATAGTGTTTTCGTTTGTTTATCTTATAATTTGTGAATCTGCAAACATTCCCACTCAGTCCTTATTTAAATGAAAGTAGCTATATTGTGGTGGGGCTTGTTTATTTGTTTTGTTTATTTGTTTGTTTGTTTGTTTAGTCTTTGCTTTACTGTTACTTTATATGTTGTTTTTTTAATTTAAGGCTAAAAGAAAATTAAATCAATGAGAGGTAAAATTTGAGGGGGTAGGGACTAATAAGTGTATACTTCTGCCTACTCCTTTTCAAACAAAAGAATGGAATGATATTTTGTAATGATTGTGAATGCACATGTTTGAAATAAAAATGAACTGAACTGAACCAAGGTGAAAATAAGCAGCCATCAGTCCTTGTGGGTTAGTCACTAAACAATAAACAGCTAAAATTGTTATTCTTATTATTGTTTTAAGTGTTCTTCTCTTTCTTGCTTCATTATTTCTTCTCCTTTTATCTCCACCAGTGAGATCTATGTTGGACTCTGTTCAGCGATCCAGCCCTCTCAGCACCAACTCTGAACATCACGGCTCCTCCAAGACCAAGGACCAAAGTACAAACTCAGACAAGGACAAAGCAGCAGGCAAGAAGTCCTCAGACTCTGGGGAGGAGGCAGACAAAGACTTTATTTTGATATAAGTAAAACAAATTGAGATAAAACGCCTGTTGACAAGCTTCAAATTTACATTTAACGAAGGAAGCCCCACAGGGCAGCAAACCTAACTGTTGTTTCTTTTGTGTTAGAGCTTGTACCTGTAGGTCCTGTCTGACTGCACAGTACAACAATCATATTTGGTTTGTAGGAAAACCTGCAGTAGTTTATAAAAAGAAAACCTCTTAATTTAATTATGTTTAGTGATGGGTTTTAACTCCTTGGTTATCTAACCTAACCCAAATACTTTACTATGTCGCAAAAGAGCTTCCTTCTCACAGACAGCCTTCTCTCTCCTCTCTAGATCACACTATTGATCCCTGCTTTCAGGTAAAAATCTCATGTCTGGAACCTAAATAGAAATCTTAAGTTTTCAAACCACTAAAAATGATGCATGACATTTATACAAAAAAGCAGAGAGACTGTGAAAGTGTGTGTACGTGTAAAATCTTTAACTTGAGTCTTTCTACTGTCTGTTGCCATAGCTCGTCTCCGAAGGACCAAACACACAATACCACTTACGTCACGATTACTGTACTTTACCCATACAACCAGACCAGGAATCAATGGCGTTTGTTTTTTTCAATATATTTTTACAGATTTTGGTATATACTAATCTTCAGCATGTGCAAAGGACTTTTTGGGGACTTCAAAGGTGCCTGAATCCATTATGCAATTCGTGTTTTTTTACAGGAAAATACAGGTTTCAGCTGAGACTCTAAGCAAAGACAGAACTCAGATATATTTGATGTACTTTGACTTACTCAGAGGGGACTAGCCAGACCACACTGCAGGACTGAGGGATAGCTGTAAATCAGTGTAAAGCAAACACACCACCTGGACTCAAGTTATACTCACTGCAAGAGCTGGAGTGACAGTGTGATGTGTTTAACTTTAACTTTATTGATAATCAGTATGGCTTCAGCACTGTTAAATAATACTGTTCTCTGTACGTAAACACTGTGGAAAAATATCTTATTTGCTGTTTTTAGGGGAGGATACCACTAAAGTGCAATACAGAGTTTGATTGTATACATTTTGGCCAAATTTCTGTGTTTATAACAAAATTAAATTCTTAGTTTTCCTGAAAACAAATTGCAGCCTTTAGTCGAAATGTTGAGACTCTGTATTGCTCTTAAAGATAAAGAGGGCTCCTTCCTTCCAAAAACAGATTAATTTTATTCATTGAGTAATATTGACATTCCTCCAAAAGAAAAGCCCAGGCTTTGAAAATAACCTCATCAGTTTGTCCTTTGTGTAAAAGCAGGATACAGGAAGGAAATCCGGCCTTCAGACACTCTTCTTCCTCATCATCTTCCAAATTTAGTTCACTTTTACTTTCCACACAGGACGGGAAAAAAAACTCAAGCCATTAGGTGGCGATCATAATGCTTAAATTGAAAAAGCAAGCAGTGGCTAAAGTGAAAGTGAACTGAAGGTAGCAGTATTTTGACCACGTGGACCTTCGGGCTATTTTGTACATACAATTTTCAGGATCTGACTGAGTCACATTAACTCGGGTCTCAGGCCAAATTCTTCTGATTTCTCTCTTCTAAGAACAAGCAGTGACCTTTTCACACTGATACAGTTTGCAAACTTTCTCAAATATATGGTGCTTTTGGACTCAATAATCTTCAGAATTGGAAAAAAAGTAAAGAAAACAGTGAACGGGGCAAAGGATTTGTGGGCAGCTCATCTCTCCATCTGCATGTGATGCTGGTTTTTGTGATACTGGACCGTGCAATTTCACAGACATTGGATAAATGGTTTGATATCCCACTCATGCCACGTCGGTTTTTAGTGGCCGATATGCTTCAGTCAACCCACTCTTCCTGGGTGTGTTGCCATTTCAGTCTTAAACAGATGCCTCTGTTTTTATTTCGAGCTCTGCAGTCACTCGGTCTGACACAATGTCAGCATCACACTCTATAAACACCGGTATGTAAAATCCAACCTTTTATATCGCATTAACTACTTATTCTGCAGGTCGAGCTGTGCTCTATTGTCATTTCAAAATGTGCGCTCAAGATTGGGTCTTCATGAACAGTGTGAAAGGGCCATGGCTTGTATTTATGTTACTGTGCAAGAGCCTAATTCAAGTCAGGGCCAAAGGTCTTACTGGTTCACCTTTTCCATATATTATGGTGTCTTCTGATGTCTTTTTTCTAGGGTTAGGTTTTGCTTATTTGTCACTAATCATGGACTTGAAATAACAACGTCTCTGCTGTATATAGTCTTGTCCCTAAGAGCTGCTTTGATTTTCAACACTCAAACTTCACTTTTTGTCTCAAAGGTGTTCACGCCTATCTAAAACAAACAAAAACAAAAAAAGCACTACTTTGCAATATGCTGCAAGGAAAGGATCCGGACATCTGTGGTATCGCGTGAAAGATAGTTTCCAGTTTCCTTCCAAACTTGAGTGTCCACATCGTTTCTGTTGGTGGGAGAAACATGAAAATAACTCGTAGCATTTAAGTTTAGACCTCGGTGTCTACGTGTGTGACTGCATGATGTGACTGTGAGTTGTACTGTATGTATATATGTGCTTTCATACATGTAGGTGTGTGTATATATGTATGTGTAACATATGCACGTGTAATATACTTACATATGATATAGCCACACACCTATGTGACCACAGCGAATCCTATATTGTTTTGGTACTAAGTACACTTCTATACTAGGGATTTGTTTGTAAGTTATTTGGAATAATAAAAAAAAATTAAAAGGCAAACAGTGGCCGGTGATGTCTTGATCATTTGTTGGTTTTCCTCTCACTTGTTTATAAATGTAGAAATGATTTCTTTGTACGTAATTATTTATTAAACGTAATCACTTTAGGTTTACTTTGATTGTTAATGCACTGCAATGTGTTTTTGTTGTTTGGTTCTTTCCTTCTGTCATTAATACATCTCTTGTTCTGTTTGGACATGGTTAAATATGTTCCACTAAGTCTGATGATGGGCATTTCTTCATGCAATTAATACTGATTAAAATAATTTTACAGGCTATAACATTTGTCATGTTGTGTTTATCTGCTGTTCCAGTTGAAGATCTGCTTTGCAGTGTAGCTAAACAACCACCAGATGGCAAATACAGTAGTCCTGTTCCTTCTGTGTGTGAACTGTGTGTTTCTCTCTCTCCCCCTACACACACATACACAGAGGAAGAAGGAGTGGTTTTTTGCTTAGTCACAAAAAGCATATGTCAACCAAGCAGGCTACAGTGTAAAAACAGTTTGTCACCTCAGACGTCGTTCTTTCTGTATGTGTAAAGTTCACAGCCTGCTTTTCTTTAATAAACATGGACTCTGCCTTTGAGGACCTGGACGCAGCTGGTTTCCTGGAGATATGGCAACACTTTGATGCAGATGGTAAGGACATTCACTCATGTCTTCTTATTGTTCTTATAATAAAGATACATAAAACACAGTGGAGTACCTAGAATTAATTTTTTTTTGTCATTGCTAGACATTTAAGAAAGGTGACCTCTCATGAAGTTGAAATATTAGTATGCTGCATATAATCACATAAAAAAAAAAGAAGAGAATGAGTGAGTTGCTCATTTCCTGTAGGAACTTTGTATTAATCACATCTGAAAAGATTAGATAAAACAAAGAGGGTGTTGAATACTAAGCAGTAGTGCAAAGTTGCACAAGACACCTAAAAATATGAACTCAACTTGTTTATGGTAGAGCTACTTCTCCACTAGGTATTTATTTATTTATTTGAAAGAAAATCCAACTTTGTTTAATTGTTAATGACATCGGGATTTTCTTTTTTATAATTGGACAGATAATGGCTACATTGAGGGCAAAGAGCTTGATGACTTTTTCCGTCACATGATGAAAAGACTGCGTCCACAGGTAAGTCGCCTCTGGATGAATTATTGCGATGACAGCTGTTAAATACAGTCAAGGGCAGCTGATCAAGCACAATGCTGAAAATTATAGCATCGTAACATCTGATCCTGACACTCTGTGTGCATGTAGTATGATTTTATCTCTATATAGTATCAGTAGAACTAGTGGTGTAGAAATTTGCATGAAGGCCTGCATTTTAGAGATTATTTAGTCTAATGCTTTTCTATTTCTGTTGCCACAAAATTTACAAATTGCTGCACAGTAGGAGGTATTTTCTACTTTTTAGTCTCATGAATTCACTGGAGGCAGTTTATGAAAAGAAAAGCGTGAATTGGCTAATCCCAATTTTAATTCAGACACAAAATTCACAGCATTTTCTGCCGTGTGGACAGCTGAACATCTATGGAGCTATCTAAAATGGGTGTGGTCACTTAAGGATGTTAGGCACAACTCAATTAAAGAGCTCTGGGCACTGTCAGGAAAAGCACTTGACGTGATTAGAAACTGGCCATTTCTGTGTGTTTTGTGCAAGGGTTTGCACTATTGACACATCGTGTTTACTGAGGAAAGTTATAGTACTGTTGTCCTGAAAAAAAGACGGAGCCAGCTCTTTCCTAGTGGACACTCAGACGAGCACACATCTATTAGCACACGTTCGTGTTTGCATGTGTGTTTATCTGTGGAACTCCCTTGGATACTAATTGCGTAGTACTAGGACAAACAGACCACCAACCACATGTCCCTTTGTCTTTCTGATGTTTGCTTTCCATCCATAATGCCCCCCCAAGGTGATATAGTGTTTGGTGTGTTTGTTTTTGTGCTACAAAAGCACTTGACAGTCATTCTATTTTTTTCTATTCATTGCTTTTGAACTATTGGGTAGCAGCAGCCACACAGTGCTCTTTTGTTTGTTCTTTTGTTTCCTGGAGTGCATCATGCCACATAATTATGCATGTGCTGCAAAATATTGTACAAGAATTTCTCACAAGTTGCATACTCAGGTTTCATGTGATACATTGCATTTCTAATGTGGCAGTAAAATCTAAACAATGCTCAAGTTGGTATTGTGCTAGTCTAGAAAAACATGTTTTTCAAATTAAGTTGTTTGCTTTAAAATTTTTACTTAGCAACAGAGTGAGTGATACAAGGCTAATGCTCAAGAGCAATACTCTTTCTGCAATGAGCAGGGCTGGCACCTTGTAGTCTGCAGACTGTGTACACTGCATTGGATGAAGCAGAGAGTCAGACTTCAGCCCCTTAGATCCACAGGTTTCTATAGTTACAGTTACAGAGTGGTTCATGGTTAAAAAAGAACTGAAAGATGAGCTGCTAAATATACTTTAAAAGAACTTCAGTGGCTCAAAATTATCACCTTCAGTTGATTCACACTTATCTGACATCTGGCAGAGAAAGAAACTGGTCTGCAGAGGAAATGAAAGACGCTGAGATAAGCATGCAACAAACTAAGTCTGCACCTCTTTTTCTTTCTTGGTCTATTTAATTTTGTCTGTTAGAAAGTGTTTTCTTTATTCTTGAATGCAACTCTAGTACAGTGTTGTGCATCAAATAGCAAGTTAAGAATCCATCAGATAAAAGTACATAATTGAAATGGTAATGGAAAATAAAAAGACCCAGCACAGTCTGTCCACTGGGAATCTCAATGGACCAGTGTTGTTCTATTCTAGGTGAGGACTCAAAGCACTTTACACAATATGCCTCATTCACACCCATTCATACTAGTACTTTTTTCTATCTAAGTGCTTTCTATCTAACAATTAGATATTCCAATGAATACATCGAAGAGTAATTTGTGGGTTGAGTATCTTGGCCAAGAATACTTTGGCGACCAGCCAGGGATCGAACCACCAACCTTCCACTGAGTAGAAGACCTACTCACCTAATGAGCTCCAGTCACTCCAGTCACAAGCCTCTGGATTGTTGTTAGGGTACTATATAAACCGAATGACTGATAAACGAAATGAAAAAGATCTCATTTTGTCCTAAAAGTTATCAGCTCTCTCAGGACTGCTCTTTGACTTGAGTTAACAGGTTGGTCTGGCAGTAATTACAACGAGCTCGCACAGGTCCCGAGGATGGTTTCCAGTGGATGGATCAGTCGGCTCTGAGCCCCTTTTTGTTGGCATGGTGATAGACAGGCTGGCAGTGGAGAACAAAGCAGTAGTCTTAGAAAGCGATGATGTTCCCAGACAACATTGTGACCTGTAGTTCGAATACGGAGCATGTAGAAAGGGCCTGCAGAGGTGGAGGTATGCCCTGGATAATAGAGGAATGGAATTTGAAGTAAGACAGAATATGCGAATGAGAGAGAGGTGTGGAAAAGTGAAGCTGCAAGGAGTTGAGGTATTCAAGGTAGAAAAATTTAAATACACTTGAGAGAAGTAAAGAAACGAGTGCAGGTAGGGTGGAGTGAGTGGAGAGGAGTGTCAGGGATGATTTGCAACAGAAGGAGCAGCAAGAGATCAAGGGAAGGTTTACAAGATAGTAGTGAAACCTGCTGTGATGTATGGTTGGGAGATGCTAGCACTAACAAAGAGAGAGGAGGCTGAGCTGGAGGTGGCAGAGTTGAAGAAGATGAGATTTTCACTAGGAAAGACCAGGACAGGATTAGAAATGAAAACATCAGATAGACAGCTCAGGTTCTACATTTTGGAGACAAAGTTAGAGAAGCAAGTTCGAGCTGTATTTAGCATGTGCAGAGGAGGGATAGTTGATATATTCGACAGAGGGTGTTTGAGATGGAGCTGCTAGGCAGGTGGGAAAGAGGAAGACCTCAGAGGAGGTTCATAGATGTTGTGAAGGGGGACATGCAGAGGGTTAGTGTGACAGAGGAGGATGGAGGCAGGTGATCTCCTGTAGTGATAATGTAGTGAGTAGTGAGAATGGGAATGTGAAAAGGAAGGCCAATTAAGTGAGCTGTGGGATAAGCTGTGGATCAGTTAGCCTGGGGTAGAGAAAGCAGACCTTGAGAGAAAAAAGAGATTAAATAAGTATCCATGGTGACACTGCTTAAAATAAGTGTGACTCAGCCATTGAAGTATTATGTTCAATATCTTTGATTCTTAAGATTCTCAAATATATAGTAAGCAGCCTGCATGTAATAGCATAACTTTATTTATCTTATATATTATTTTTTATTACTGTGTACATTTAGAACCGTTGTTTATTCCACACTGTAGCTACCTTTTAGTTAAACAGTGTACTGGTTTTGTAATGGTTGAGTTTGGATAGAGAATCAATGTTTTTGTTTTAATCTGTACAGGACAAAGTCACTGAAGAAGATGTCCAGAATTTGAAGAAAAGGTTTATGTCTGCCTATGATGTCACTGCTGACGGGAAACTACAGATTCAGGAGGTACAGCAAGTTATTAGAAACGAGCTTTACTGGTCACATACACAATCATACAGAGTACAACATGCAGTGAAATGTCTCATAACACACCTTAATTCTCCTTTTTTCTTTAATACCAAAAATGTGAAAATTTAAGCTGTACAGTTCTAGACTTTGGTGTGCACAAACATCCAGCATGACACTACAAAGTCACTCTCTGAAAACTTGTTTAGCTTCTTGGGCTAACTTCCTGTTTTCTATACACTTTGTCTCTGAATTATCTATTCAAGTCCTCCTATCACTTGTGAAATTTTGTGAAATATTTATTTCGGTCAACAACAACAACAACAACAACAGATTATCATATTACATAAAAGTACTCAATCAAACAGTAACTGAAAAAGGAATAGGCTGAAGCCTTGTGGCTTATCCTATCCTTTACCCCCATAGGAATAATCAAATCCTTAACCAAGAAAATAAATAGCATTGATAAATAAGTTATATAACAGTTTGAAAAGAAATCAATGATAAATCAAGAAATTAAATCATCACAAAGTTATTCGTCAAACCAAATTTCTATACCCTTGTATGATACTTCTTTAGCTGCATGTCCTTTTCTTCTTTTATTTACCTCGTGTATCTATGACAGTAGCTCAGTCTGTAGGTAATCTAAGAAGAACTGAAGTTATTCGGACTAATGGGGATCATCCAAAATTATCCTTGCAGTGAAAAGACAGCCAGAGGAGAATAGGACAAAAACCTAAATTAAAGAGTAACAGTCCATATAACGAATATCAGTTTACTCTATATACAAAGTATAAACTGTACTCTTTTGTTCTTTTGATGCTTACATTATGCAGTGTAAACAATATACTGGCATTGCGAAAGGCCCACTGATTTATTTAAATTTTTCAAACATCTACATCATTTTTTTTTTAACCAGGGTTAATTCTTAAAGTACTTTCTGATTTATTCCATTTATTTCCTTAAATCAAATGTGACTGACGAGTTAACATGCAGCAGCTGTTCCCCAGAATTTTACAGACGTATTTTGATGCCTCTGCTTTCCCGAGCTCCACTCTGGGTAATTGATGCAGCTCCCAGCAAAGCAGTAGCCACAGTGCTTCATCAGAGCAATGAAATGAATTATTTTTCCTTCTAACACAGAAACTTTCAGCCATTCATTAGACCATTCCCATGTGTGCAGCAACCACAGACACAAAAGCTTAGGCATTTACTCATAAAGCTGAAAATAAAAATCAATACATATCTTCCCTAAGTGCCCCGTTGAAGATTTACTGTGACCGAGGCACGGACAGAGTGTTCTTTGTAGCTTCATGTTCTGCCCATCCGACACAGTTTCAAAACCTTAACTCAGGTTTTGTGTCAGTAATTGCTTATACAAATTTCCAGTCTGGTAACAATCATCCTTTTGTGCCAACTCTGTTTGTGTGGATGCCACTATAATCATTTTTATATAAGCTATTAGGATTGTTGTGCTAATTTAGCAGGTGATTCAAGCTCTTATCCAAACAAATGGAAAGGCAATCGTAGTTTCAGTTGGCCGCTTCATTAAGTACACCTGTTTAATCAAGCAAATATCTAATTAGCTAGTCCTGTGGTAGCAATCTAATTCAACAAGGTCAAGATGACCTGCTGAAGGTCAAACTGACCTTCAGAGCTGGGGAAGAACGGTGATTTAAATGAACATGGTGTGGTTTTTGGTGCCAGACGGGCAGCTCCGAGTATTTCAGAAACGGCTGATCTACTGGGATTTTCACACACAGCCTTCTCTAGAGTTTTCAAAGAATGTTCTGAATAAGAGAAAATATTCAGTGAGTGCCAGTACTATGGTGCTTTGCTGGCGTGAGAGGTCAGAGGAGAATGGCCAGAACTCTTGGAGCTGATAAGAAGGCAACAGTAAATCAAATAATCATTCATTACAAACAAATGCTGAATCTTGAAGTAGATAGGCAATAGCAGCAGAAGACCATACTAGGCTTCACTCCTGTCAGCTAAGAACAAAAATACTATATCTACAGTTTGCACAGGCGAAAGACTGGATGTTGGCTGATATGATGAGTCTACATATACATATGCATATACATGGTAGGCCAGAATTTGAGGTAAATGGCAAAGCATGCAACCATTCTGACTCATATATGGTATTACACCATTGTTGGCACAAGTTCGCACTAACTGAACACTACAGGCTACCTGAAGACTTTCCACCCACCAGTGTGTGCCCATCTTCTAATGGCTGCTTCCAGCAGGATAATGTGTACAATGCTCTGTGGTACTAGCTCAGAAACTGAACTAGTTCAGAGACAAGTTCAGTCTCTGAACTAGACTAGTCTCTGAACAGAGTATGTAGTAAACTAACACCTCTGTTCAAACACTTCAAACCTGTAATAGATAAGAGTCCTCCAGATGTGTGTGCAAGATTCAAGGTGACAGAGCTTTAGCTGCAATGCTCCACACACACATTCATAAAGACTTTCAGACATTCATTTTTAACAAAGTGTAGCTAATGTTTAGTCTCAAAACATAAAAATTCACTACATGTAAATGTGTGCTAGGACATACGTTGAGCATTTTATTTGCATCACAGTAGTATAAGTTGAAATACTTATTTAAATCATATCATTTATAGATGTAGCATCTTATCTGGGTTTGTACCAGGAATTGTTACACCCTTGAAGATAAATATGTATTTATCGACCACTTTTTGGGTCATGATGCCATCTCCCCACCCTGCACGCTTGAGACATCCACACAGACATTATTAGTAGGAAGTCAAAAACCCAGAAAGCCACAATATCCTGTCTCTGCTGCAGTTGCTGTTTCTAAATAGGTGATCTGTTTAAGTGCACTTAGCAAACAAACTGTTGTGTGCCAGATATACACCATGGCATGAATTCTTTGGGGTGTGCAACTGTTATGTAAGCGCACTTGCACTTGTGTGTTTTTGGGGTTTTTTTGTAATACTGAATGGAAAAATTGATTATCTACTAACAGCAACCACATGCCTCACTGGCAAAAGGAAAATTTACAGAGGTCTGGAGATTAAAACTGGTATCTGGATCAAGTTTTGCACCTGTGACATTTTTTTTCACAGCATTAAAGCGAGCTAAGAAAAAACATTAAGCAACACTTGTTTAAGCAACCAGCTCTTCAAAGCCACATATTTTGTGCAGTGAACAATTTTATTTACTATAGGTCTCATCAGGGTTTGTGTATTGCGCATATTCTGCCAGATTTGTGACCTGAATGCACCAGTATTATCTCGTATTTTAGTAGGAATGATGAGCGAAGTCGGTTTTATCTGCTAATGGAGGCCTGATGTTGGTTAGAAGGACAGACAAGAGTAAAGCATCATGAACTGGAGAGGAGCCAGGTTGGGCTAGTGCAGGACCACATCTAAATTAAATTATCCCCATGTGTTGTCTCCCAATATGGAAACTTTAGTCAAGAATTAAGATGAAAAGCTTCACGGAGCATCATCATTGTCTTTACTCAGATTTTTGTGACTGTTTTTATTTTCCAGCTGGCCCATATGATCCTGCCTGAGGATGAAAACTTCCTTTTAGTTTTCCGCAGAGAAAATCCTCTGGACAACACTGTTGAATTCATGACGGTAAGGTCAAAAATAACACACGAGAGCAGAGCATGGCATGCCCTAACCATCACCCATCAACAATTTTAACAATTAAAAGTAATGCCAGTAGTACTAAAACCTCTCAAACCCCAGTGGTAGCTTGATGGCCCAGGCTATGAGACCGTTAAAGATCTGATTAGTGGACTGTTTTTTATATCCTCAAATGACACATTATTTCACTGGACATCATTGTCCTTTTTTTGCACGTTGGAAGAGTATGAATGGGCTCAGGTGTTCTTTTATTCAATTAAGTTGACTAAAAAATCTTCATGGTAGGTCAGATTCAACAAGTCGCATGTGAGATTTCTGCATGAACACTTGCAGCTACTGATTGTTGTTTGAAATGCTTTACAGTGTGGTGATAGCCCATTGTGGTTCTTCAAACCTTCAACAGGTTTTTCTGAATATATTACCCAAACTGCTCACCCATCGAAATCACTGAGTTCAGGTGTTCCACTTCACTTCTGTGCTCAACAGGGGTAAAATTAACAAACAAAGAATGGGTCGCTCTTCCACAAAGGGAATTCCAGGATGGTACCATGATAGGATGCCAACTGTGCTACAAGTAAAATTTCCTCACACTTAAATTTTCCACTGTCAGCTGTTAGTGGTATTATAAAAAGGTGGAAGCGATTGGGAGCGTCAGCATTTCATCCACGGAGTAGTAGGCCATGTAAAATCAAAGTGCAGCAATTCAGTGGATGCTGGGGTGCATGTTCTGCAGAGGTCGCCAACTTTCTGCAGAGTCAGTTGCTACAGACCTCCAAACTTCATATGACCTTCAGATTAGTACAAGAACAAAGAGCAGAAAGAGCTTCATGGCATGGGTTTCCATAGCCAAGCACCTGCATCCACGCCTTACATCACCAAGTGCATGTAAAGTGTCAGCTGCAGTGGAGACGTGTTCTCTCATCCTCTTCTCCTCTGGCAATCCGATGGCGGATTCCAGGTTTTGATGGTTGCCAAGAGAACAGTACTTGTCTGCTGGACTGTGCCAAGTATAAAGTTTAGTGGAGGGGGGATTATGGTGTGGGGTTGTTTTTTGGGGAGTTGGACTCGGTCTCTTAGTTCCAGAACACTCAGTGCTTCAGCATACCAAGACATTTTGGAAAATGTCATGCTCCCAACTTTGTGGGAACAGTTTGGGGATGACCCCTTCCTGTTCCAACATGACTGCGCACCAGCGCACAAAGTAAGGTCCAGAAAGACAAGGAATGAGCACGTTTGGTGTGGGAGAACTTCACTGGCCTGCACAGAGTCCTGACCTCAACCGATTTGGGATGAATTAGAGCGGTCTGGTCCAACATCAGCGTCTGAACTCACATGTGTGTTTCTGGAAGAATCTTCACTAATTCACCTTGTGGGAAAGCCGTCCTAGAAGATTTGAAGCTGCTATAGCTGAAAAGGGTGGTTTGACATATTAAATCCTATGGATAAAGAATGAGATGTCACACAAATTTGTTTGCATGTGAAGGCAGACAAGTGAGTACTTTTGGCAATAAATCTATAGTAATCTACCTAAAATAAATCTGCACTGCAATTCCAGGGAATTTCACCAGCAAACTGCAATTCTCTTTAGTTAATATCCTGTAAAAACACAATGATATGAGTTTCCGTGATTTTACAGTATTCAGACAGTCTCAATAACCATGGGACATCACATATAATCCTTTGCTGATTTGCCTATTTAGATATGGAGGAAGTATGATGTTGACTGCAGTGGCTACATATCGGCTCAGGAGCTGAAGGTAACAAAAATAAACTCCTTGTGAAGCAGAAGCATTTAATGTGTCTTTTCCTCACTGGCATAGAATGACCGTTTCCTGTTCTTCCACATACCAAGATGCAATCTTTTTCTTCAGAATAGAGATTTGTTGTTTTTGGTGCGATCTAATAATGGCTGTGCTTGATTTGGAGATATACGGTGCTTTAAATGCATATCAATGAATCAATGAATGTCTTTACTTTTTTTCACAGTGTGCTAAAATAAAGTGCTATTTTTGTTTTTGTTTTGTTTGTTTTTTTGCAGAATTTGTAAACTAGAACTTCTAGAACTGACTGTTTTGCTGTTTGAATATTTGATAAACCGATAGGCTTTCCTGAAAGACTTGTTCGAGCTGCACCACAAGGAAGTGACACCGGACAAGCTGGAGGACTACACTGATGCAATGGTAGTAAATCCAACTCTTGAATTAAGTGCGATTAGTCCTTGCTGACAGTTTATGCTGTTGATTCAGTGTGAAGCTGGACTCATCAGCCCCTTCTTACTTAACTGTTAGCCGGATGGCCTGTTGCATTTCCTCTGTAAAGCTGGTAAAAGAGTTGTGAGTTTCCTGTATGTTGACTTGTATTGGTTGTCCCCAAAACACTACTTGTTTTTATTTTTTTTATTAGAGATTTTTGCGATTCTTGTGATGTTATTTTGTTGGTATTTTCTTTGCTTTTGCGGCTATCAAATGACAAAAGGATCAAAATCGAGCAATATCAAATACAAATTCTTCTTCCAGAGTTACTTTTCTACCAGCTTCAAGTGTCAGACAGCCTATTCCTTCTCCTTTATACTTTTCATTTTACAAGAGATTGATTCTCCCACAGAGTCAGACAGATTGATGAGTGGCTCTAGAGTCGCAGGTGGTTTTAAGAAAAAAGGCAGAAAAAGACAGCAAACAAAGAAATAAGACAGACGTTCACTGAGGGTTACGTTTTTCATGCTTCTTAACACATCCTGTTATCTTGCAGATGAAAATCTTTGACAAAAACAAGGACGGACGTTTGGATCTGAACGATCTGGCGAGGTACGGCTCAAAGATTCTTGCTCAGTAATAACAGCTCAAGACATTACATGTCTCAGAATGAATTCCACTGTCTCTTACTGGATACACAGAATGTCCGTTTGTTTAGTTATTCTGTAAGAATGAATGAAACTATTCATAAGATTATTTCAAAGCTGGTGATACAAACTATTTCCCTGTATTTTCCATGTTTTTCCCATAAGGATCTTAGCTTTAGAAGAAAATTTCCTTCTCCAGTTCCGAATGGATGTAAGTTTCTTCTTTATGCTGTTCTTTCATAAGTTTTGTAACTAGATCAACAACAGATTAAAATCTATGATTAAATCAAAATTCTTGTTTAACTTTTTTCCCTCCACCCGTCTCGTCCCTTGTTCATCCAAGGCCTGCAGTAAAGACGAGAGAAAGAGAGACTTTGAGAAGATCTTTAACCACTACGATGTTGTAAGTACAATAATACAGTGAGTGGATGAAAGACAATCATTTCCAGACATGTTTTCCACGTTGTTCATCAGCACATTCTGAAAGAAAATATGGGAATATTGTTGTAAGACATTGTGTGGAACAAGTGACACATGATCACTACATTTGTTGCACCTCTAAAATGTTGCATCTGCACTGTATTCCAACTTCTCAGTGTACTGTTAATTGTTACGGCAAGTCGTAGCATATAGTTGTGATGAATCACATGACTGATCTCAGTGGAAGACATAAGCAAGGAGGCGCAAAATACAGGAGATGAGGAAAAAATATTTAGTAGGAGTAAACCAAATTAGGTATTACTCTGCAGGTATTTTTACATGCCACACGATGTGCAGCTTACAGAACAGGTTTATTAACTGTCCATTTCTAACAAATATTTCTTTGGTTGCTTGTTCAACAAGCGAGAGACTAAAGGGAGAAAGGCTGCTGTCTGGCTCAGTGTTAAACTGACTGAATATTAAAATAAAATCTGCATCTATGTAGACAAACACTGTTTGACTTGCCAAATGCAAACCTAGGGGTCAAATAATATTGGATGTTTGGATTCAGATTTTCTTTGTTAAAACACAGCAGATATTTTTTGCTGTAGCAAGTACAAAAAAATAATAATAATTTCAGCAGAAATCATGGGCAAAGCACCCTGTGGTGATAAAGCTGCCGGCAGTGGACGGCTGTATAATGGCTATTATTTTCTGCGCTTGCAGTTGCCAGTTTCCATGTAGTATGTCGATCAGATTGTAACATAAAACGTGGATTCAGCCGTCTCTTTTCAACTTGTTATTGAATCTCTTATCGGTAGGACTGACCCTAAGGCAGATATCATCAGCACTATTGTCTTCCTGTGCCAATTAATAACACTCACAGATTTGCATACTGTGCTGCGGTGGGCTCGGTACATCTGTAATCTAGATGATGAAGTAAATTATCCATTATGTAGTCAAACTCACACTCTGGGATGATGAGTTAACGCTGTCATTCTGATTAATCAAACACCTACTGAAGCCTGAGAACCCTCCAACAAGCCCACATATTCCCTAAGGTAATCTGCATGCACTTGTCAAGTTATACCTGAGGTAATGATCTGAATGAACCCTTTTTTTTCTGTACTTGGATACATGATCAAATCAGCTTACTGACAATTGTTCTGCAGTTTTCAGGATATTAAAGAATAAAGTAGTTTAAGTACTTAACATATAATAGAGTAGAAAGATGGGAACAAGTTAGTTAGCTAATATTTTAACATAGGCAGAAGGTTAAAGAGCTAAGAGCTGGTCTCATGGTAAAACCCAGTTCTATTCTATAAACATTTAAGTATTTATATGACTAGTTTTTAGCACAGAATAAAAGACAGTGACGTGATTCCCTAAGATCTGATTTTCAAACTTTTTTCTATGAGTCATTTCACCATCGCCTGCAATTAATTTCATTCATCCTCTGATGAGTTTCCTTTTTCTTTGTACATAATAATTGTGGGACAAACCTCACCACTAACTAGCAAACAAAAGAAAGAAAGAAAAAAGGAAAAAGCTGACTGCCTGACTAATGTGAGTGGGAAGTAAGTTACAAAGGATAATAAGCGCCTTTGTTTTTGCCTCTCTACTTTCCTACAACTTCTTTTCTTTTTCTTGTTCAGAGTAAGACAGGAGCACTTGAGGGTCCTGAGGTTGATGGCTTTGTCAAGGATATGATGGGGCTGGTCAGGGTAAGAGTCTGTTCTTTGGTCCACTTAATGTTTGTAATGTTTGTGCCAGTCAGAGTAGTGCTTACCTGAAAATGCTGACATTAGCTTACAAAACATCGTCCTACTTAAGACTACGTATATCCCCCTCTGTTCTTCCACATCTCAGCGGTGGTCTATTGGATCAAGATCTGGTGACTGTGGAGGGCATTTGAGAGCAGTGAACTCATTTTCATGTTCAAGAAAGCAGTTTGAGATGATATAAAAGGATGGGCCAATTGAGCAGTGATGCTCAGTTGGTACTAAGGGGCCCAAAATGTGCCAAGAAAATTACACTATTACACCACCACCAACAGTGTGAACCATCTGCCTGATGGCTCCATGTTTTCAAGTCACCAGACGAGGCAGTGTTTTAAAACCTGTTTCATTTTGGCCAGCCTGTGCAAATTAAAGCAAATGAAACAGGTGTGCCTAACAAAGTGGCCAGAGAGTGCATCTGCTCAGTAATTGCTGGTGGCGAAATCATTCATCATCATATGTAAACAAGATTAATCATAAGTCATTGCTCTCCCTGTTGTATCACCTATGTAACTGTAGCTTACAAAAACTGATCATGCTCATGCAAACACACTGATGACACGTTGCTGTAAACAAAAACAAAACTGCTGTTTTCTACCCTTTTTAAGGGTGTTTTTCTTAAGTTACACAGATATTAATCTATAATATAAACAAATGCCTATATGGCTTTAATATTGCAGAAACTGAATACAAAGAAAGGAAAATCACCATATTAGTTAGAGATGAATTTGTTCTTTTCCCCCTCTCTTCTCTCCAGCCTAATATCACGGGTCCTGAGCTGGACAAGCTGCGAGCCGTTCTGCTGCGTCACTGTGATGTCAACAAGGATGGAAAAATCCAAAGGAACGAGTTAGCTCTGTGTCTGGGAGTCAAGCTGAAACATTAGAGATCTGTACTGTACTACTGGATTATGAAACAATGACGCTACGTGTGCTGTTTAATCGATAATAAAGGATAGCTAGTGGAATGCTGTGTTATGCTCTAAGTCAAGTTGCTAAGTTATTAAAGGTCAGTATTCATGGTGTATTGGATCCTGATATGCTAGCCATAATAAGATGCTCTGTGGCGAAATAAAATGACCTCTGATCTGAAATTACAGGTTATTTGTGCATGAAAACAATGAGGTTTGAATGTTATGTTGAAATGAACTTCAGTGCCATACGATTTGTGGTATATCAGTGTGCTGTTTCATGTGAAAATAAATCCTTTTTATTCTGATGTAATGTTTTCTTGGAGTACCTTATGCACTTGCATGTTTCTCTGCTTACAGAGAAGGCTTACTCACAGGATGTTGAGAGTATTTTTACTGTAATGGTCTGCAGAGGAAATAAACAATGGCATATTGATTTCTCGTGTCATGTAAAATCTTTAAAATGTAAAGCCGGTGCTGGTGTTTCCTGTAGAAAATAATAACATGAAAGCAGTAGCTGCACAGTCTTTGTAGATGAGACGCCTTTTCAGTTTCTTTTATCAGTTTTATCACATTGTTGATGATGGCTGGCCAAACACAAGGAAAGAATTATAATGTTTGGAGTGTGCAGAAGCAAATAAGGGGCTACAGAAGGTGTGTCAAATATAAGGCCCAGGGCCAGAATCGGCCTGGCAAAGACTCCAACCTGACCAGCTGAAATGCTTTGGTAAAAGTGAAGGAGGGCGTTGATTTTGTGACTTTTAACTGTGTTTTCATACGTTTAACTACTTTTCCTGCTGATAAAGATCTCAAAGTGAACAAGCAAAAAACAATTAAATGTTCCTGTTTTTGCTGTCTATAGATTTTTTTTTTTAATTAACAAAAACTTTGTTTTATAAATACGGAGCGGTCTGGGCAATGAACTACCAGCACCTTTTCTCTAATATTACACATCTGTCAAAAAGGAAGACCAAGACATGCTGTGGAAATTCAGCTGCTGCTTCTCCTTCTTCTTCTTCTTCTTCTTCTTCTTCTTTTTTTAACCTTATATTGAGACATTTCAGAGATTAGTTATTACACTGACAGAAAAGAGAGTTTCACTCATCCAGCCCACTTCTGGGCAAAGTTTCCTGTATGTGACCAACATGTAAAATGAGTTTGACATCCCTGGTCTACAGATTAATCCAATAGCCTTTTGTTGGCTGAACGTTTTTATTCTAAAAACGCTGTTTCTGATCAAGCTAAGCTCAATGATCTGCTTAGAGAAGGTCAGGTCTAAATAGTCCACCACATACACTGTAACACATGTCATTCTGATCCTTCTCTGCTGACAGCTCACAGAGATGGACAATGTAAACTAAAGCTGTTAAAATAAAAACAGCCCTCAAGCCACTGAAAGGGACTAATGGTGAAGACCTAAAAGCTTTACTCTGGATTACGGGGCCTCATTACCCTTTGAGTCTCCACAAAGCTCCTGTGTGTGTGTGTGTGTGTGTGTGTGTGTGTGTGTGTGTGTGTGTGTGTGTGTGTGTGTGTGTGTGTGTGTGTGTGTGTGTGTGTGTGTGTGTGTGTGTGATCACTCACCACAGAAGCCCTGCTACCTTTACACTGTTTGCTTTATACAGGTAATAGGTTCAGTTGCGAGTGTTTTCGTGCATGTCTGGTACAGTTAAGGGCTGATTGTGTGTTTTTGTGTGGGCAGAGCAGCTGCTACACAATTGCTGCAAAACACTTTCCCATAATGGCCAACCACTGTATCACATGAATCATTTGCAGTGGATGTTTAACAGCTATTGTAGGCGAGTAGGAGGGAATTTCAATAAAATACAATTTCTATCATCAAGGCTGGAGCACGGTGTATTCAGAATTATTCAGGCCATTTTTTAGAAATACAAGTTTTACTTTATTCATTCTTGTATTATCAGCTGAATAAAATTTAATTTTAGATGACAGTGCTTTCAGATTGACCTGGACTATATCTGAACCACTATCAGCCTGCCAAAGGCTGATGATATCACAAATATATCTTGAGTCAAAACAGAAGGCTCTTGGATTTTTAGCCCCGCTTTACCGGGAAAATGTAATCTTTTCTTTTCTCAGGAATAAGCTTAGATATAGATGGCTACCTCCTTCATTTATGAATAAAAATGACTGCACAGAGAAAGATCCATATTTTTGTGTAAATAATTTCCACTTTATAATATTGTTTCTATTTATTTAGTGGAGACGTGATGCCTCTTGATATGTGGCCTCAGAGCAAAATATCCCTGAACCACCATTGCTCCAAGCCCCTAAACAGGTTATAAACCTATTAGGTAGAGCTTAATTCTTAAGTAGTGACCCATGGATGGATGCATTTATTTTGTAATGTTCCACTGCAAGAGCTGTGCCTGACACTTTAAAGCTCTTGGAGTATGTCTATTGAAGCCAGTAACAATATATGGTTAAAGGGTAGCTATAGTTAAGTCTAAGATATGCAGATCATGTTCACATCTATGCAACTGTTTCTGCAAACATCTGTTAAACTAATCTGAGCAAACAGGAAAGCATACCACATCACTTGTCAAATATGGTGGTGTAGAGGTTTATCTGTGTAGTTTCTCAGTCATCCAGGCCGTGGCACTCTAAGAATCTTGGAAGAAAAGCAAATGGACTTCTTTAAATTTCCTAAGAGTGACTTTTATCCTTTTGTACACTGCGCTTAAAGGAGGCCGTCTACGTCCGCTGTGAACAACTGTCACTGAATAAAGAGAGCGTTGTGATACCAACTGTCTGCCACCTACAATGCAGTTTTGCGATCAACATCCACTCACATCTTGTGTCAGGTGACCCCGATAGGTCATCCCCAATAGGGCGAAGCAAGACCTCACAGTGGTTTCACCCAAAAACCTCTGGTGGTAACGAGGCACACCTTTTTCCACACCTTGGCTCATGTGGTGAAACACATGATTAACAGTTGGTCAACAACCCTTTTAAGGGACAAACCCCTCAGGGTTTTAAATACCTGGGACTTGTGGAGGGGAAACATCTTCACGGAACTTCAGGTGCTTTATTTTCAAGCTCCTGAGACAACGTAGAGGTGCACAGGACGTTTCTGTGTGCTTGGATTAAGTTGAATACATTAAAACTCAAAAACAAGTCTGCATGACATTAAATCCTTTAAATGTTCTAATTCATCCTCCATAGGAAAATCTAATTATTAATAATGTAGATTTTAATCTATAGTGTCAGTACATTATTACAGGCTGAAAATGGATTACAAGTCACTTAAGCGAAGGTGTTGCTCTGTTTTTGACGTTAACAGTGCTTATACATTTCAATTATAAAAGCAGATTTCGTTTTTTTGCCAATTCATTGCAAATTTATCATCCAAAAATACTCTGGCTTGTCTGCTTGCGTTCATGTCACACTTTCACAATCAACAACCTGCACCAGGAACCTGTCTCAGGTCTGCACCAGGCTGCACCTGTCAAAATTCACACCAGCCCAGATTGCATTTAAAGTGCAAACAGGCAGTTTGTTTTAACCAAACCAAACAGGGAAGGTATTATAACAGCCTTAGAGACTGTTTAGATTTGGCTTGTTTGTGAGCTCCACCAAAAAAATCAAACATGTTTTATGATTTCTTTTGAATATATTTGCACTATTGTCTTATTAAACATGAGAAGGGCACCTGCTGGGTTAGGCTACTGCTTTAACAAGGTAGATTTTACAGCCAAGAATCATTCCTAATTAATCATGACTGTGTTTTTCCTTTGAGTGGCACATGGCACATGGTGTCTAATGTGTTTTCACTTTGAAGTCATTATTCTGTCTTTGTGTCCAGTTCCAAGAACTAAGATGGCAGTCAGTGGGACAATTTTCCTGAAAAAAGCAAATAAGTTGTATGTGAAGTTATATCTCATGTTGATGATGAATACAAAATAATCTTGAATGTAGCATACTGAAGGAACATTTCAACCGCTGGGAGATTTTTGCTCGACATGTGAAGCTACACCTGTTGTTACAATATTGGTGTGCTAGCTGGAAGCCCTTTGAGTAATTAAGACACAGCTGCTGAACCAATAAGTGTGTGCATATTGGATTGTGTGTGTATGTGTGTGTGCCTGCATGCGAGAGGGAGAGATGGAAAGAGAAGGAGACACTCCCTTCCGCACAGAACATCATTTTAATATTGGATAATGCTGCCCTCTAGCAGACAGGCAAGGGAGTAAAAAAACAAAACAAAACAAATAAAAAACCCACCAACACTCACCCAGAGTAATCCTTTCACCATTTTTGTGATTTTCAGTGATAACAAACTGAGTCTGCAAAACAGTTTAAGGTTTATTCTCACTTGTTGCACTCCTAAAGCCTCCTGTTCTCCTATAAACATTGACATATAAACACAAAAGAAACCCAAAGTGGGACTATCAAATTAAAAGTGAGGTCATTAGAGTGTTAAAGTGTTGCACTCATACATGTTATATATATATGTTACATATATGTTTGATTTCCTGGTTGATCACTTTGTGCACGAATGTTCTCTTTATTTCCAGAAGAGGCCACTATAGAGCTACGCATGAACACTTCACTTTTTTAACAGTATGTCTGTTTTTTATTGTTCTCAAAAGTCCAATGTACTCACAGATGCAGATGAGCTCATGGCGGTTTAAAGAGACAAAACAAAACAAACTTTTAGCTGACCACCTGTCCTGACTGGAAGTAAGGCCAGCTAATAAAGAGCCAAGAACATGTTCCACATCTTTAAAATCTTTTTTCTTTCTTTAGATACATTTTTACTCCCTAAAAAACTGAGACCACATGCAGTTTGATGGCTAAGCCTAGCTCTTGGGTAAATATGTGCAGGAATGCCCTGCTGCATGAAGCTGCGTGTCTGTCGATGCTAAACTGGGAACAATGGGTAGTTAAATTTATGAAGGCAGTGGTGCTGGGCAGACTGCTGACCCTAGTCCTTATTCCATGTCACTTCTCCAGAATATTCTCACTAAGTAAACACCAAATAAGAAAGGTGCTGTAAATTGTAACCCTTAAAAGCCTGCCTCTGAGCGTCTCTGCAGTTGCGTTTCAGTCCCTCTCCTAGGTGAAACATAACATTCCCACGTTGCCAGTGCTAAATAGCCAGAGGACCTATAAGCTGAACTGTCAACATAATTCACAATCTGCCAGGTCACTGGTTACCAAGGATTTAACTGAGCAGCTCCATGACCTTTGCAATAGAAGGTCATTCAAAGACAAGATATATTGTGAAACAAGGGCCTTTGAATTTGTCTCAGAAATGTTTGCTGCAGTTTAGCCAAACTCAGAACAGTGAACAAATAGATTAAATGTTATCATTATGTCACAAACTTCTTTGAGGTTCAGATGCAAAAACACAAAGAAATCGACACAACTTGCTCATTAACAAAGTGGGCCATCACAACATTTCTTCTAACAACCCTACTCTTATATTTACTTGTTATTTCAGAGTTATTTGTTATTGTTATTTAAATGTATATTTTTTTAATTTATTATTTTGCTACTGGTTTGAATTCATAATAATAATAATAATAATAATACATTTTATTTGAGGGTGCCTTTCTAAAACCCAAGGTCACCATACAAAGAGAAAAAGACATCAATAAAACATTAGATTAAAATAGATTCTAATAAATTAAAATACAGAAACCAGCAAAATACAACCACAAACAACAAATTAAAATAAAACCACACAATTTGACAGCAAGTAAAATCTGTAATCTGTAATCTGAATTCACACTCCCTATTGTTTATTACTGAATTCATTTATTGTAGCTGATCGCTTATTTATTAGGACATCTCAGCACAAAACAGTCATTCAAGTTTAACCATGTTAATGTTCATAAGTCAAAATGTTTTAATAAAACAAATCTTGCCAGTCATTTCAAATTGTTTATTCTGCAACACAAATTAAGGAATGAAATGAAAGTGAGGACTAAGAAATAACGTCCTTAGTAATCAGGCAGTAAACATGACTATTTCTGTAACAATCATAAAGTTCCAGTGCATTACACAGCACTGAGACTGCGTATACACTTTATGCATTTAAAGGGTATTGGAATAATAATACTAAGTGTGTGTGGCAGCAGTGATAAAGCCAATGACTCAAACCACCCCAAACATGTTTATATGCTGACATTTTGAAATTTTCAGCTGCAAATATTTTATTTTAAGATACAGAACTTATTTAAAACATGCAATTACAGGCACTCTTACTTAAACATTATGTTTTTAGGGATACTTCTCCTGTAAATGCCCTCATAAATCGAGGAAATTTGTAAAATAATCCCAAAAAATCCAGTGATCATTGATCTTAATATAAACCAAATATACTTTAGGCTTCAAAGTCTAAGTCCAAGCCCTTCTGTCAGCTTTTCCAGTCAGACCTCCCTCAGTTAGTTCGTTTTTTGTGCGCCATTAAACTTGGCTGTGAATTCAATTTTTTATTGTGGTCTGATTTTTATATAAGATCTCCCCCAAGTGGCAGCCATGTGTTCAGTTCTTCAGCCACAAAGATGTTAAAACAAACATCACCATGGAACAGATGAACTCTGCCCTCGGCTGCAAACTGTGACAAACAGAAAGCTCAACAGGGTGTCCTGTTGGAAATGCAAAGACTGACTGTGAATAGAATTAAACACACTTTTGTTGTACTGCTGCTAGCAGTCTCTGCTGCTTCAAAATGACTGTCAGAATGAACATTTTTGTTTTTCATTCTTTCAGAGAACACTGAACATCTTTAAGTTAGATACATGACGCTGATTTGTGCAGGCATGCACCTCCTAGTTTAAGTACTTTTAAGACAATGAGTGACTCCAAGGGCTAACTGCTTGATTTTAGGCCAAATGCATGAAAACTATGATCTGCTACTGAGCAAAAGAAAGTCCTTCATACTTCATGATCAGATTCCCCGTCCTTGCACACAGGAAGCCATCGGGTCACTCTGTTTCCTTCAGCAGAGAATAAGCCATTTGACATCTTGTTGAAGTGCAGCCTGTGGTTTTTCCATATAAGATGTTTTATTAGTTGAAGCTCCACATTGTGTCCATCCACTACCACCCACCATTAAAGACACATGCCTCTGTCCCAGTGATTCAGCTCATATGCAGTGGCATACTGCAAATAAACCCTGACTGAGAGATTTGTGGGGGCCTCCCAAGCTGCTAAACCCACTGACTGACGGCCACTAGGCAAGCGAACTTAAATTGCGATGAGCATTAAATTTTGTGTGTGATTCATATGGACATGATAAAAGACTTTCAGTATGTTGCCCTGAGCAGATGATTAAAATTTAGGCGACAGTGACCAGTCGCTTAAATCAGGATGTTTCAACTCTTCCTGAACCCGGCCAGAGCAAGAGATGAAGCCCTAGTCGGGGTGAGAGACTCTGAAGTCATATCTACTATGCTTTGACTCATTGGTTGAACAGCTTATTAGGCTGCCACTTTTTTCAGCATTTTGTATCTAGCATATACTACTATGATTAGTATTCCTTTCAGCTTGTAAGGAAATAACAGTGTGCTGGAGAGTTATATGTTTGAGGATTTAAAGCCAGTTTAATGAAAACAACCATATTTGGACTTAAGGCATGGCTGTTTTAGCCATGTTGAATTATTCAAGGTCTTATTTTGTAATTCCTTTGGAAAAGAATTGATCAAACACTGCAGTTACTGAGTTTACACTCTTTCATTTACTTCATACCACCATCAGAATGCACACTAAGTACATTAAATATTTTATGGGCTTCATAAGAAACATATTCAGGAGAGACCAATAACCCAAACTGGACTTTGTGTTCACTTTTATCATTTTCACAAAACTGGAAAAAGCTCTTTTCTAAGTGTGTTATTCCCACACACAGTTATTACAAACAGAAGTCTGTGCAAATAATTATATTTGTCTTCAACAGAGAAACCAGCCAAATTGCATTGTGAATGTTTGGATCCATATGACTTGTCCCAGGTGGTTTTTTCAGGTGGTGAAAACTTTCTGCAAACAATGAAGTCACTTTTGAAAAAGGATTTTATGAAAAGCATATAAAGAAATATGAAGACCCTGTAATAAAGGTATAATTAAATGCAATATAAAGCTGAAAAAGGTTTCATGTACATTTGATTTGGGATTCCAAACTACAAAGTAAGAAGGCGTGACACTCACCAAAAGCTAAACCTAATAGAACATTTTAATATTGGCTCATAAGGTGTCATAACATGTCAGGAGCATATAATTAAACTGAGCAGAAGGACTGGAAAACAAAAAAACAGCTGTGAAAGAGTCAAAACTACAGTTCAAATGTCCTATTGAAGGTTGGTTGCAAAGCCAAATCTATGCACACAGCTTCCACACAGGCTGGCTGACTGACTAGATGGATGGATGGATGGAAAAATATATGGATTGGCAAAACTCACCTGTTTTACATTTTATTACAATGTAAAAAAAAAAATAGTTACCTTTGTTTTGTGAATGTTTTTAAGTCAGCATCCAGTATAACTGTCCAGCGATCCATGCTTCCATCTTACTAACCAGCAGCGTTGGGGAGTAACGGAATAGAGATTGAAAATGTGACGTCATTGAGGGGTAAAACCGCAAAGGATTGTGGGTATTCGTGGCAAGCGGTACTAGCGCAAGCAGGCTTTCAATTGAAATCAGTTACACAGCGATAAAAAGAAACAAAAAATGGCAAGAAGCTGTTGTATTATTAACTGCAATAGCCGGTCGCATGACAGCCACGGGAAGCCGACGGGTAAAGAGATCGTTTGTTATCGGATTACGTCGTTGAAGAGAAATTGTTCAAGCCAGTGGCGGCTGGCCCATAGGGGGCGCTCGGGCTCCGCCCCCCCAAATGTGGAGGAGTAAAAATATATATTTTTAAAAAATTCATCAATGATAGTTTTACTATGTGTGTGCCCATATACAGCCAGGCGTATTTTAACATTTTCACCAGCTGACTCATTAAAGTTCAACCAACAAACGGTGTTTTTCTTCTTCTGGGGCGCTCGTCAAAGCGCCCTTGATATGCAGCGAAATAGCCTATCATTAAATGGTTGCCAGGGGAAAATAATAAATATTTGACCTATCAGCGTCGCTGAATTAAATGGTTTGGGGGCGCTTAAAATTGCGCCCCTGCAGAAAACGCGCAAAGATTTGCTGTTCTAGAATTTTACCTCAGTCAGTAGCCTAAGTGAGCTATAAGGTCAGAGAGAGACGATGGCAGCGGTATTGTTAACGGTTGAGGCACAGCCTCCCCCAAATTCGGTTAGATCGCTTCTAACCTACCCTTTTGCCAGAAGGACAATGGCAGAAAAACTGCAAGTTAAAGAGTTGGGACCTGACAAGCCCGAAATTCAACTAACCCAGGCAACGAAGGAGAAGTCAAAAGCATACAACAGGACTTTTTGTCGGAGTTGGTTCCAGCGCAAGTCGTGGCTGACAGGCTGTGGAACAGCTAATGCACTTTTTTGTTTCCCGTGCATACTGTTCAAAAGTGACAAGTGTGATTTGACGTGGACACAATCTGGACAAACCGACTTAAAGCACCTCTCCGAACGAATCAAGAAACATGAAAGCTCACGAGTTCATATGGACAACAGTGTAAAGCTAGCTGTGCTAGGGAAAACTAGCATAGCGGCGCAGCTAGATGATGGACATCGGATTGCTTTAAGAAGGCACAACGAAGAGGTAGATAAAAACCGTCATATTTTATCTAAAATCATCGATTGTATTAAGTTTTGTGGTGCTTTTGAGCTAGCAATGCGGGGACATGATGAAAGTGATTCCTCAGACAATCCAGGGATTTTTAGAGGTTTAGTCGACTTGATGGCATCAATTGATCACGACTTGAGGCAACACCTTGAAAATGCTACTGTATTTAAAGGCACCTCGAAAACAGTCCAGAACGAGATCCTGGATTGCATGTTGGCAGTTCTGAGAGAAAGGATCGTGGAAGAAGTAAAGGCAGCGAAGTTTTTAGCCATTCAAGCTGATGAAACCACTGACATTTCTACACACTGTCAGTTAGTCATGGTGCTAAGATACATTGACCAACGAAACCGTATTCAAGAGCGTTTTTTTGAATTCATCAAGCTACCCAATGCTTGTGCAGATGCAATAGCCAGTGCCTTATCGGAGAGGCTGCGCTTCATCCTCCCCCAGGGACAAGAGAGAAAGTTGATCGCCCAGGCCTACGATGGGGCCGCTGTAATGAGGGGTACCACTGGAGGAGTGCAGCGTAAGATACAGGACATTTATGCTAACGCTCACTACGTACATTGTTATGCCCATCAGTTAAACCTGGTAATGCAACAAGCAACCTCCCACATCCCTCAAATCAGTCACTTTTTTTCCGACATAGCAGGATTCGCTTCTTTTTTTACTAAATCGAGCAAGAGGACTGCAGTGCTTGACGAGGTGGTGGCGCACCGACTTCCAAGTGCATCGGCAACCCGTTGGAACTTCAACAGTCGTGCTGTGAATACAGTGTATGAACATAAAGACGATCTGGTGAGGTGTTTTCAGACCATCCGTAACAGTGAAGGATTTGATGCCCCTACAAAGAGAGATGCCGGTGGTTTCGTGAGAATGCTGGAAGACGAAGCTTTCTGTTTTTTCCTGGCCTTGTTTCACAAGATAATGCCACATGTAGACATGCTGTATAACCACCTACAGAAGAGAAACATCGATTCTGTCACCATCGCAGGGATCACCCAGACATTCATCAGCCGCATGCAGGCTATCAGGTAGGCATAAAAGCATAAATATGTAACCTAGAATAAATGTTAATTATCTATGCATAGATTCTATCAAATTCTCTGCATATATTCTGTGTTCTGTGACTTAAATGTTTAATGGAATTCAGATAATTTTGATTTATATCAGCCTTTGAAGTAATTTTATGAAAAATATTTGATTAAGTATATTTGATGAAGTATATTCCCAGTAATGATTTGATGTAGCCTATACCATAGGCTATTTCCTGAAATTATGGCCAGGGCCTTTATTTACTTGCACTGGTTTTCCCCCAGCCATTAAACCAGGTCCGGTTATTAATTAAATCCGGTAATTCCCGGTAATTAGAACACAACCTTTGTTTGGTTTGTGTTTGGTTAATATATCCCTATTCAGTTTTCAGAAGCCATTAATGAAACTTATGTATTGGATCAGGGAGGCACTTCCTAATCTGGTTGTGGATGAGGAGTACAGGGGACCTGTTCAAGACCCACCCACAAAGAGACGGAGAACATTGGGGGAAGACAGGCAACACCATTTGGCACTGGAGGTAAGCACTAGCTGCTTGGTCTGATTTAAATCGGATCATCAGATAAAATCTAATGACGATGCTGTCAGATGTCATTTGATATAGTGGTCATGACTGTTTTGTTTTGTTATGGACAGATTTTTTTTTTCAGAATAATGATTAACATGAGACATGTGCCAAAGTCTTACCACTGAATCTAACTCTTACCAATTATATATTATTGGATAGGTGTGCGACACCATTATGAGCCATGCCAAGGAGAGGTTTTCTTTCACCAAGCACCTTGTCAGCGCCACTCTGTTGCAAGGAGACTTGTTCCAACAACACAGCAAAAATTTTCCAGATGCAGCACTACAAACCACAGTGGAAGCCTATCCCTCATTGGACAAAGCCAGACTTAAAACAGAACTGTCCCTGATCTACGACAACGAGGAGTTTCAGAGTTGTAGTGGTGCGCTGGCGCTCTATCAGGTTCTGATGGAAAACAACCTTCAAGACACATTCACCGAAACTGTAAGTCTTCTTAACATCCTCATCACCACACCAATGACAACATCAGAATCGGAGAGGTGTTTCTCTACTTTAAAGAGGATAAAAACTTTCCTGAGAAACAATATGGCTCAGGATCGGCTCAACGCTCTGGCTATGCTGTCCATAGAGAAAAAACTCACACAAGAACTTCCTGATTTCAACACCAGGGTCATCGAGAAATTTGCCACTCAGAAAGACAGACCAGCAAAGTTCTTGTACAAATAAGAACCCTTAACCATATTTACTCTCTTTCTCCATCCCTCTCTCTTTCTCTCTTTAGCCCACCCCCCCAATCAGTTTACAGTTGTTGTTTTCAATAGTTATTTTTCATTCATTCAAAAAAAAAAAAAAAATCTGTTCATGTTCATTTTTACAAATCTATACAAATGGCCAGAATATGGTTGTTCATTTTAAATTTAAATTAAAATTGTGTTGTTTGATGTACTCATTAAATGGGTCATTTTAGTCGATATCATAAAAATTGCCCCCCCTGAGATTTTTTTCAGGAGCCGCCACTGGTTCAAGCCATGTTTCCGAAGTAAAAAAGAGCCAACCGATGGCCTGGATTGCAGCCATTCAAAGACCAAATATAATGTCCCAGAACACTCCAGCTCACATGTTAGTCTGCTCCAAGCATTTCCACAAAGGTAAGTGTTTTGTAGTAGTTAATACGTCATTTTTCATAACATAATTGGTGATATAGGTTACAAGCAAGTCTGGCGCTGAACAGAAATGGTCGCGCTATGCTCCTTTGTTTATTGTGCATAAATAGTGAATTGTCCTGACAGAATATTGCGTTTCGCTTCTGTTATTACCACGGTACATTGACAAAACGTATACTTTTATTCACAGGATAAAACTGTTTTTTGTATCACTAATTGCCCAGTGAGATTACAGCATACAATATTATTGTCACTGCTACATTTCTGTAATGCCTACCAGAAATTATTTCCACTACTAATTAATTACCGTTGAGCTCAAAGGTTATATTAATAAACGGTTAACGAATGTGTATTTATGAAGACGATTTGTGAGACTGGTAAACTTGGTCTTGTGTTCTACACGGTGCATTTCAAGGTCCTGTACCCATCCGTCGGTAAACTGTACCTGGGCTTGTTGCAGTGACCTGAAGTTACTAAACTTCATGAGTGTATGCACTCACTCCAAGAACCGTATAATTATAAATCTGAGCGTGGTGAAAGTTGGGCAGCACGCTAACGTCTTTTGTCCACTCTGTGTGCTCCTAAGGGTCTGACCCTTTCACTCCTTTGATTTTTTTCCTCGTACCTTTTCTTTGCCTTTTCGTCGAGTCTGTCTTTGTACGGTCCGGCATTGTTCTCCTTCGTTTTGTACATTCCTCTTTTGGGGGGCAAAGAAAAAGCAAGAAGGTATTGAAACCGGCGAATGAACGTTTTGTGGTGCTGCAAATGCTTGCATTTGATGCGGTACTTTGATTGTTTTGCCTCGAGTTCCCGGCATGCAATGCGCGAAAGTCACGTGGTCTGTCAATCTCTATACATGTACCGCCGTTACGTATTTAAAATACAAAATATGAGTAACTGTATTCCGTTACAGTTATCGTTTAAAAAGGTGGTATTTAGAATACAGTTACTTTGTTGAAATAAATGGATTACACGGCGGTATTTTCCTGTTTCATATTGTCGCGGGTCAGGACTGTTTGGGTTTTGTTTGACAGCTACGTTCTGTTGTTCCAGGCGGCAGCGTTACGGTTGCCATGGTTACAGGGTGACTCTCTCTGCAACTGCGTGTTTCCTGGGTGAGAGAACGCCTTTTTGTTGTTGTTGTGCTAAGCTAATAGGCAGAATGCTACAGGCATAGTGGGCAGTGTACTCTGTGCTGCAGGGAGAATGGACTGCCATACCCGTTATGTGTCTGTGAGCGGGAGGAGGGAGAAAAAGGAGAGTGGAAAAGTATGAGTTGTCATCGAGCAGAAACGGGAGCTGGAAGCATGTAAATATAATAATAACCACTGCAGCCAAGAAGAGTGCCTGACGAGCCCAGTTGTAAGTACGCTGTACACTGTGTTCGTGTTTCCTCCGAAAAAATAAGTTCCGTTGGAGCAGCCTTTCAACGCCTCTGTCTGTCTCTTGCTAGCAAACTTGACCCAGACCAGCGGTCCCCAACCTTTTTTGCGCCACAGACCGGTTTATGCCCGACAATATTTTCACAGACCGGCAATAAGGTGTCCCGGATAAATACAACAAAATAAAACTAGTGCCGGTACCGATAAAAAGAAGATTTATTCATAACACACGTGAAAAAACCCAGGAAAACCGAGTTAATGATAAAAACGATAACAAAATAATGCTGAAAACCGATAAAAACCCTGAAAACCATACATTTCACACCTGAGCCTCAACTCTCGCGGCCCGGTACCAAACGACTCACGGACCGGTACCGGTCCGAGGCCCGGGGATTGGGGACCGCTGACCCAGACAACAAAGTAAAGCTATTTTTCGGCAACGAGCCCGACACGAAACCCGACCAGAGGTCCCTTCACTATGGTTACTACGGACCTTCAGTAATAGTAATAAATCACATTCATGTAGTTGTAAACAGCATGATAATATATTAAGTAATCCAAAGTATTCAGAATACGTTACTCTCATTGAGTAACGTAACGGAATACGTTACAAAATACATTTTGGGGCATGTACTCTGTAATCTGTAGTGGAATACATTTTAAAAGTAAGCTTCCCAACACTGCTAACCAGGCTAGCCTGCCAGATAGCATAAGCCAATAACTTTGTCCAAATAGCCCCCCCCCCCCCCCCCCCCCCCCCCTTTTCAAAGGGAAACAGAATGCCAAACTTAGAATTTTAAAACAGTAATCCACAAACCATTAGATGGTACCTTGTCACAGTGGCTATTGCCATCATACAAATTTGTATACAATATAAAGAACAGGTCAAAGATGCTGAATACTCCACCCACTGCACCACACAGAGTGTTCACCACAAAGGTTTCCTTATTATTTGTTGCAAAATATTGTTGATTGTAAACGCTCAGAGAATCATGGCGTGAAGCTCTCAGAGGAGGCTGTGACTGTGTGGCCTGTGTGGCAAAAAGCTTACAGCCCTACAGCAGAGTCCAACACCAACACCAACAGGATGACAGGCCAAGTTATGGTAATAACCTCTCAGTGTGTCAAATCTCATTTTAAAGTGGCACTAAAACGTTTCCTACCGCTGGATTATAAAATGCATTTAACAGGTAAACAAAAGACGAGTGACAATAACAAAAAAAAGGGGATGAGACCTCATCTACTATTGTAGCCACAGACCCCCTCTGGAGAAATAAATATAGACACAGAAAGACTAGCACATGTGGATAAATGTCATCTCAGCTTCTACAGTATTCCTTCTCTTACGGTGCCATCTACATTTTTTGACCCATTCCTTTAAATCTACAGATTTGTAACCACATTGCTCCAAGATATCCAAGAATTTAAATATTTTCCCTAACGGTCACGGCCAGTGCAAACTCTACAGTGATCTAAAAGTTGTAAAGTTTGTAATCAGGTAAAAAGGAAAATATTAGAAGAGCATTCAAATAATGTATTTTTCTGCCAGTGAATAGCAAAAGAAAGGCATCTTGGATGGTTGATAGTGTAAAGAAACAAGAACAAAAGCAGATGATGGATGTTAAAAAAATCTTTTCTTTTTTAGTGACATTGTATCAGCTATAACGTCCTACTGCTCTACTGCTCATGATGAGATGTCTGGCACAGCCTCTCCTCCTATTAGTCCAAAGAAGCTGAAGAGGAGATAATGGAAGAAGTTAAAAAGTAGATCTCTGCGCAGACTGAGCAAACAAAGTTGTGAAGTTTGACATTCTTTGGCTTCCTCTGGTAAAACTGTTTGAACAGCACTGAATTTGAAGTTTTTGGCAGGGCCAAGTTATTTAGAGAGTTTGAGTTTTTTTTGGGGGGGGGTTGGCTTGCTTTATGTTACTCACCATCAAAGGGGAAGTATACTGTGAAGGACCGAGAAGCTTTTAAAAACAGCTGGAACCTGGACACACTTCCTGATGTGATCATAGTTTTGAATTATTTCACTTATTTTAGAAATGTGAAAAAATATATATTGTTGTGGCAACAAAACAGATATCAGCATGCATAAATTTGGTATTACTGAGTGAAACCAGGTGGTGTATGCCAACTTTCCAAAACAGAAAATGTTGAACACTAAACTCCTGCACTGTTGGGTTGTGTCAAGAAGGGCATCCTTCATGAACATCTGCCACACACTTTATTAAACCCCACTTTGTACTTTAGTGGCACTGGATCCACTTATGACTTTGTGTGAACCCAATTTCAAGGTTATCTGCTTTAATCTGTTTAAATGTCTCCTAACATGCATGTGGGATTACAAGAACAACTACAAAAATTGAACCTATTTCATGTCTTGATATTTTATATGATGATCATGAAAACTGTATTGGACTGGAATCAGACGCCCACATTAAATGATTTTCGTTTTGGATTCCAGTTAGCTCCATCTCTATTGCATGGACATATGTCTGGTGAGAAGAAACCATAATACACCTCAGAACAGATGTGGTTTTGTCATCTCCCTGCTTTTCCAAGCTGCTGATGAACCAAATGTTTCCACTGTGCAGCTATTTAAAGAAATAGAAATGAGTCTAGAGGGAACAGCATGGTTTTTCACTGTGACCTCCAAGGCACGGTTCAAGGAAAGAGGTCAAAGGGTTAAAAGGAACAGCCAGCCAACTGTATATGATATTAACATCTTGGACTACAAGAAAAGGAACCTATAATATAGATAGTTATAATTAAAGTGTATGTAACAAAAATGGCTGTGTCTTGTGCAATCAAGTGAATGCACAAAAATAATTTATAATGATTAATTCAGCTGAATACAATAAAAAAGTTTTCTCTGAGAATCCAATCTTGTGTCAGCTGGACCCTCTGTTGGGTTTGTGGCATGTCTTTGATCCGATCGCTCCATAAAATGCAGCCCTTGCCTTCGTCCAGCAGTCTGGGAGATCTTTCCAGCATTCCTTCCTGTTTGTCGTCATGGTGCCAGCAGGACAGCTGGGCTGTATTTAAGGTCCTCCTCTTCTGAACTCTGACCAGAACGACAAAGACACCTTCTGCTACATCACACAGCCAGAGAGGAGGGAAGAATAAACCCTGAACCAAAGGACTCAAATCGGACCCTGAAGACAACTGACCGTTTTTTAGGCTGCAAATAGTTTTGATTCTATGCAGGAAGATGGTCAGTGTGGTGGATAGAGTGGTATTTGTTTTCTTCGTCACAGCACAGGTAGGAATCACAGTGGTAATGAAATATCCCTGTAGGACTTTAGGTTTTAACATAGAAAGTGTTTTATTATTTAATACCAGGTAGTTAAATCATTTTAAATAGTTTTATATATATTTGATGTATATTTTTACATTTTTTGTTTTTTCCTTAGGTTTTTACACTAGTCTGGTGCCAGGTGTGTCCACGGAGATGCCAGTGCCCTAAAGAGCCTCCCATGTGTCCCCCTGGGGTGCCTCTGGTTCTGGATGATTGCGTCTGCTGCCTGGTGTGTGCCCGTCAAAAAGGGCAGGCGTGCTCTGACATGAATCCCTGTGACACGCGTAAAGGGCTCCAATGTGACTACTCAGCTGACATCCACAAGAGGACTGGTATTTGTACAGGTGAATGGGGTGATCTTAGGGCTACTACGTAGAGTTTTCAAAATCATAGCTTAACCCTTCATAGTTTTGCCCTCTCTTGTTGTTTTGCCTCCTTCCTCCAGCTCCCAAGGTAGCTGTGTGTGTTATAGACGGCTCTGTCTACCAGAACGGTCAGACCTTTTTCCCCAGCTGTAAGTACCAGTGTATATGCCGCGACGGGCAGGTGGCATGTGTGTCACGCTGCAACGTGGATGTTATGCTGCCTGGACCAGACTGCCCCATGCCACGCAGGATCCAGGTGCCTGGAGAGTGCTGCGAGAAGTGGGTGTGTGAGCCCCAGGCTGGGGCTAGTGCACTGGGCGGCTTTGCCATGGCAGGTGAGAAGACTGCAAGTAGGATGAAATGAGACGGGCTGTTTATACTGAGGTGTACATAAGCTGCACATTCTTTTTTGACATTGGAGTCACTCCTCTGTGAGTCACAGTGGTAAAAGGTTTTGCATATTTCTTTGACATGTTTAGAGTTAAGGTAGTAAGAACCAGGAGAAGGAGTAAAAGAGGAAATTAGAGTAAGATTTGAGGACGAGGAAGCACAGAACAAAGAGACAGTGTTGTAACATGAGTCTGGAATGTGCAACCTGAGCATGGTCTCTTAAACATGCCATGGCACATGGTGATCACTGGCTTTTCCAGAATATGCTTTGAAGCTTTTACTTTTAGATTTCTGTCTAAACTGCCTTTCTGTGTTTCATTCAGCCTACCGTCAGGAAGAAACTGTGAGTTTTGACGGATGGGACCGGAGCCTGAACTGCATTGAGCAGACTACAGAGTGGGGAGCGTGCTCTCAAACGTGCGGCATGGGAGTGTCCACCAGGGTCACAAATAAGAACAGCCGGTGTGAGATGGTGAAGCAGAGTCGGCTGTGTATGATTAGACCCTGTGATGAGCAGCAGGTCCAGCTGACACAGCTTGCACAAAAGGTACAGTTTGAGTAAAGGTTTCTGCATTTTCTTTAGCTTGGTTAGATCTGCGTAACTTGGCTGCATGAGCTAATTTCACAACGACAAAGCACAAGAATGAAGTTATTTTCCAGAGCGATGTAGCGCACATTAACTGAGTTGTTGCATCTACCGCTCCCTGCAGAGAGGCAGTAGGTGCCAGAAGATGGTGAGGAGCAGCAAAGCCATTCACCTCTCCTATAAGAACTGCACCAGCGTCCAAGCCTACAAACCTCGGTTCTGTGGCTCCTGCACAGACGGACGCTGCTGCACCCCTCACAGAACCAAAACCGCGCTGGTGGAGTTCCAGTGTGCTAATGGGAAAACTACACGGAGGCCTGTCATGGTGATCGTGACGTGTGCCTGCCACCGCCACTGCCCTCGAGACAATGCTGTGTGGCCGCCCTCAGAGCTGGGTTACACTGGCATGAGAATGTAGATCAGGGAGTACCAAAAAGTTTATTAGTGAGATCACAATTATCACGAGTCAAACATCAGAGTGGGGCTGATGGCTCTGTTCTAAAACCATCTATATCTTTAGTATGAATGAAGAACTTATTTTAAACAATTCACATTATACACACTATATTCTATAGAGCTATAATTTGGGACATATACACATCTGACATCTGCCCATTGTGGTACATGTATTCATGTATTCATTTTTTGATTCCTCCTGGTGAGGAATTGTTTCATGTCCTGTGGAAGATAAAAAAAAATCTTTACTTTTATTAAGTACGATGAAAGCACTTAAACCTTATGACTTATACGGCCTTTTTTATCACTTTTGGAGATCAGATACAGCATACTGCAATCCTTCCATAATAGATTTGGACAGATGAGTGTAGGCTGTAAAGAGCCTTTTAAACACCCTCTATTAAAGAGGTAGAGTAGGATGATGATATACAAGCACAGGGTTGTGTCATGGCTGTACAAAGCCTTTCTGCAACATGTTTATTGCTAATAAATTCAAGAATACCCTGTATCAGAATAAATGTTATTTTATAGCTTGACACTTGGATTAAAATTCATATTGATAAACAGACAGAAAAGAGGAAAGTGAGCGAAAGGTTACAACCAGAGGCGATCAGTAACCTTTTCTCCCACCGTGAGACACGTTTTTGAAATAACTGAACTGTTTACTTTGGACATTGTTGCAAACAAAAGCTCAACCTGTGAAAGAGAGGTCACTGTGGTGTCTAAGTGCCATTTCTAACATTGTCCTGAAATCTTGCCTCTGTTTTAAATGTACGCTTTTTATTTCTAGTGGACTTGTTTCTGTATTTTTATTTAAAGTAGTGCACGTAACAGCTATTTTGATCATGACAAAAGTTTTGTAAATACTTGCTGTGTAGCCTGTTTGACCGAGTGTGTATTGAATACACAGAGTTAATTGGTAATATTAAACACAAATTGTATATATTTTTTCTGCTTGATTCTTTTCGGCTTCTTTTTGTACATTTCTGAACAAAAATTGCAAAACTCAGCATTTGAAATAAAGGTGTATTTTTTGTATGAAAGCTGTGTTCTTTTTATTGCCATGCAATGATAAAATCTGCATTTGGAATCATTCTTACTTTTGGGATGAAGGTAGGATAAAATATCATTTTCAATTGGTTTGAGCAAAATGTGAAACACATGCAAGTTTTTAATATAAAACTTGCAGCTTGCAAATAAAGCTTGCAGGACACAACGTGCTACTGATGCTGCTGAATGCGTGGTAGATCTTTGTCCTACATCTTGCTGTTCTGCTGTACTTGATGTCAGACTCTGGATTTGCAAACTATTACTTGACTGACAATGGCTGCTCTACATTAAGAAGAAGTTAGAAGAAGAAGAATTTAGAATTTGGTAATATAGTTTGAGAAACCACCGACACTCACAGATTTAAATGACAAAAATAGGCTTTTTCACAGAAATAAATTGACATATTTTATTTTTCAGGCACGTGTTTTGGGAAATACCTCTTCCAAAGGATTCCCTTTTGAAACTTTAAGATGTCTGTGTTGGGACCTGGGAATTACCAAACCCTGTGAACTCTGCTGACAGTGGGAGGTGGCTCTTTGACCTCTCTCCATGAACCCAACCTGGGCGGTCATAATGGAAAACCCTAATATTCCCTGTGGGACTGCCACAGTTTCCTAAAATACCTCCTCAGTGGAAACTTTAGTTCATAGCTCAAATCAGCGGGGGCTGACAGTGTGGTCGGTGCTTCTGATTGCATTATTTTGCTGTCCAGAGGTGTGTGGAGATGTGTGGTTTTAACATGTGGCTCTAGGATTTTAAGCTTGTTATGTTGCAGTCAGTTGTATTTACTCTAAAAAAAAATTTTTTTATTAATACGAATATATCAATTGTGGTTTCTGTAATTCTTGTATGTATCTTGGTAACATTAAAAATTCATCCCTTTTAGTTTTTTGAGGGATTTGCATAGAAAAAGCTAGTGAATGGATTCCATCTTATGCGAAATAGACCAGAAAACCAGTAACATGTAAACAACAATACAGTAACAACTTGAAAAACATGCAGAATACAATTTAAAATCTTAGGTCCATACAGTATCACTGACATAAAGAAACCTTTTATGTATCAACACCGTATCAGTTATTATTATTTCAGCTTGTATAATGTTCTTAGTTCAGCATGCTGGCATGATACTGACATTAACACTATAACTGGGGCTATTGGGAATGTCAGCAGGACTGACCATGAGACTGTTTTGCAAATAGAAATTTTGAGCTGATAATGCAAAATGAAAAGTTATCTTTCATTATGGTTATCTTAGAAATTTCTCTCCAGTTAATTATATGGCAGGGCTGCTAAATATAAAATCTTGAACATTAATTTCTGAGCAGAGAACAAATTGCTTTTACCTTAAGTCTCCAAGGAGCTTAAATTTTTTTTTTAAATTGAAAATAAAACCCAATGTGGTGGTTTAGCTACATTAAGTACTGTTTAGTTGTACTGTATACAGTATTTCATCTGACTTCAGTGATTTGTGAACGTATGAGGGGGTATTAGAAAGCGTGAGCATATTGCTCCCCCAAGTGGTGTTACCATGCTCTTGAAAACCTAATGTGAATCATTTTTCATGTCGTGCAATAATAATGTACTCAAAAATGATAATATTACAGCTGTAAAAGCATTTATGTGATTTTCTGACATTTTGTATATAAAGTTCCATCATATTGTTGCACATGGCTAAGTGGCAGATTCCTTAATCACTACGCAGCTGGAAGCACACTGACCACAGCTTGTTAGTCTTCCAGCTCATAAAGGAAAAGATATCCATCTCTGTCTCTCTGTGAAGAGTAACGATGAAAAAAAAAATGATGCTTTAAGAAATACTCTTGAAAAACATTTTTTTAGTAGGAAGTTTAAAAAGTAGTAAATTAAAAAGCAAAGGTCCACGTCATTGTTGCCAAGCATCCAGCACTGAAATGAAATGAAATCACATCAATGGTAGGCTCAGATTAGCCCTCTCTACTGTTCATTCAGTGACGTCCAATATGAAAGCAGAAACAGGAATATCAAAGCAAACATCCAGTATAAGCGATTTGATTCTGGATCTTGAAAAATTTCTCGGAACTTCCATTGCAGCCTCTGTACACAGCTGAGTTCCTCAAAAGGACGAAAGAACAGGAAAATCCTCTCGCTGAAGTTGCAGCCAGTAACAGAGTACACTATCATTGCATTGTCTGGATCATAGAAGAACAAGTATCCCTGCTCATAATCTACAAACACCATGACTCTTTCAGGCCTTCTTCTTAAAACAGGCATTTGCAGGCATCGTTGACATCTGCAGTAATTACTTCCCGACCTTACAATCCAGTTTCCATTCCTGGGGTTTGGTCTGAATTTCTTTTGTCTTTGCATCGACTCCGGGACAACTCCTAAAACCCAGCCGGTCTGCCCTCCAACATGAACCTCGTAATAAAATCTCCCTTCAGACAAGCCCTTATTTTCAGAGATGTAGGAATAGCCACCCATGTGCCGTGGCTCCTCAGTGAGAAAAGAAAAAGCAGGAGGACCTACTGTCTGATTAGGCACGTTTGCTTTTGCTTTACCTTTGCCTTTCTTCTTGCTCTGTGTTTTCAGTTTTATCCTCTGATAATTCTGTGCTTGTTCTTGTTTAATTTCTGGCTCTTCTAATTTTTCCTTCCCCATCTGAGCTCTTTTATCTACATATTCTTCCTCCAAAGGGACAGTATCGTGAGCGCTGTGTTCCGTACACAGGGTACAAACACGAGTCTGCTCTGTCCTGCAGAAGAACTCTAAAATTCTGTTGTGTTTCATGCATATTTTGTCCTCCAGGTCATGCACAGGATTAGTCAGTCTGTGTCTTTTTAAGGCAGCGACTCTCTTATGAGGCTCTAAATGTGTCTCGCAGAAAGAAGCCAAACAGACTAAACAGGTTTTAGAGGCTCTGAACTTATTGCCAGAGCAATAATCACATGGCACCTGTCCTGGTGTGAGTGGAGAATTATTCTCAGCTGTTACATGGAGCGTCTTAAAATTCTCCACAACCTCCCTGAATCCGGTGTTGACACGAAGTTTGAGCCCTTTGTTGAACTTCTCGTTGCACAGTGGACACTGACGTTGGTCTTTGTCTTTCCAGTGTTTGGTGAGACAGGCTTTGCAGAAATTGTGTCCACATGGAATAGAAACAGGCTCAGTGAAGACATCCAGGCAGATGGAGCACTGGAGCTGATCTTCTGTCAGAAAACTGCTGGCTGCGGCCATTCCTGGAGCATGGCTTTGAAATCTATTGAGTATCAATAATAATACCTTTTATTAATTCATAGAATTACTAATATGAGCCATTACACACCAGAAAAATAACAAAACAAAGCTAACAACATGATCATAGAGTGACCCCGATGCTGCTGTCAACTAAACTTCCACGTAAAAGTCTAATCAACAAGTTTTAATCATTCACTTTACTTTGAATAAACATAATTAAATGGATATTATTAAAGGACTTGATCCTTACCTTCATGGACACATATGATCTGTTCTGCTGCCTCTTTAAAACAAACTATTATGCCTTTAAAAGTTTGACTTTTGACTGCACTGCAATGCTCACTTTCATTTCCTTATAAACGACTGAAATGTGCTCCTCCTCCCCTGACTCACACTCACAGGGCACAAGTCCAGGTTTAACTGGTGAATTATTGTTGGCATCCACATGGCGCGAAAAAGTATGCATGTAAAAATGTACTATAAAAACAACAAACTATAAGCAGAATTCAAAGTATTAAAATACTCATCCTAGATATATCTAATAAATACTTCATAGTTTTCTACATAAAACAGGGGAGCTGAGCCCCACCTTGTATGCAGACCTGTTTCCTGTCTTTGTACACAAACTGTTCTGTTTGCTTTCATTTCCTTGTAAATGATACAAAAAGAGCTCCATGCTCTGCTGAGTAACACTCCCTTTGACTTGTTTATTTATGACCCTCACCTCTTAACAGCCCTGAAAAGCAAATAATGACATTAAATGACTGAGAGCATGAGTTATATAAGCACTACTGTCTTTAATTATCTCTTACTGCAATCACTAAATTAACTTATTTACAAAAGCCACGAGAAGCGACTTTGAGTGTCTTAATCTTGAAAAACTCTCTTCTTGTAGCAAGTGATTATTTGTACAACCTCTGTTCTTAAAGGGTTAACTTCCACAGCTATGTTTGTGTGTTTCGCTCACAGGAATTAACTATTGTGCAATATTCCTTCCTTTGCCTGGACATTTGACTGAAGTTCTTGTTTCTAATTGTGGTTGCCTGAGTTTTAAAACCACCCAGAAACAGATAGTGCAAAGTTTTACTTGGTCAACAAGTTATATGATAATGTTTTATTTTCTTCTATAAAACCAAAGCTAAGCACTTTACACACTTTTAGTGCTACCAGCATGACTATAATCCGTTTTGTTTTATTTTCATTTCATTTCAGTATCAGATTCCATTTGGCACCAGCATGTCACAGTGACAGCTGGCTTCTCACATATTTGTATAGCTTTGTGTCAGTCAGTTGTCCAGTTGCCATTAATTTAATCTCCCAGCCCCTTTTTCACCATTCAGCATCATGCCACCCCTTTATCCATATGCATAAATCTCAATAGCAAGCTAACCAGTAAATATGTCTGGTCTTTCTAATGTCCATCCAGCGTCTGCTACATGTAGACAAGAACTGCTTTCCATTTGGGTGGAGTAGATCCAGCATCCTTGTGGTGTGCACGCTGACTCACTTACATGGCTTCCTGGAACACAAATCTAATTTGTTTCAGCTGTGCTTTTCCTGTAATCAAAGTAAAAGAAAAAATATTTTTGCTGGGAAAAAGTTTTGTAAGTCAGTAGAAATATGAGAGGATGAGGAGGCAGGAAACACGAAAGAACAGGTGAATGGATAGACGGGCTCAGTCATGTAAGCCATGAAGGCATGGAGTGGCAATGAAACTTTGATTGAAACTGTATACCTGTGGTCTCTAATATAACTGCTGAGAATAAAATATATTTATCAAGAGTGTCCTAAGCTATCAGGAGTGCTTGTTTTCTTTGCCAAACCATCATGTGCAGGTAAAACTAAAATTAACCACTAAATAACAGATCATTTATTTTGCTTAAACCTTTTTTTTTAATGCTGCTAAATTGCTCCTTATTTTTTGTTTCTGTCGGACTAATAAGGTTTTACATCAAGTTATTGTGTATCAACACATAAACACCACTGAACTGATACTACTGAGTGGCCCCCAGATCAGAGGCGGATCTAGAGAAATTTTTTTTAGGGTGGCATGGAAAACAAATGGGGTGGCAAAATCAAAGCCTTTACAAAAACAAAAAACAAACAAAACAAAAACAAAACACACATATGCAGGTGTTACATATGGTTAAAATGATTCAAATGCAGTAATTATACACATTTCATATAAATATGGTCTATAACGTAATTATTTTCTGTAGCCCACATAATTAAACATTTCAGTTACATAAAACATATGAATTTTGATTTTATGTACTGTATAGCCTGTATAATAAACAAGTATGTAGCCCAATAAGTATAAAATCCAGAAAGCTACACAACATGGGGTGGTTTATTTACAAACAAGTCTAACGTAAGTTTCACACTATTTTTTGTTAGAAATAATCAAATTGTTACATGCTTAAATTTACACAAAATGTTAGAAATCTGAATTTACAGTTATTTTTTCATTGACATACTATATTAACACAACTGATCTGAAATCACACAAAAAACATAAAATCCTAGTAGTTATATTTTTTACTGTAAAAACCACAGACATGTTTAGTAAATTATTTTCATAACTTGAAATGCAAATATAAATTGTAAATTTTGAAAACTTATGCACAAATTTTGCAAACAATAAAGTTATATGCAACTATTTATCTAAAAATGCAGCTAATGCATCTGGCGGTTTGTTGTTTGTTTTTTTTTATTTTTTTTTGTACAAACATATAAAAATACTGCTATAACTAAAATGAGAGAACAATCAGGTGTCACAATAAGATGACCCACAAATTATTTGTGACAGTAAAAAATAAATAAATAAATAAGTTTGTCCGCCACAAGACAGAGGAGACACCAAACCCTGCAGGCCTGACAACAGGTGTATCACTCCACCTGGAGACAGTGTTTACATGACAATCTGCCTTTGTGACATTCATTAGTGCCCTCATTGACACACAAAACAAAACAACCAATACAAAACACACTAACTATACACTCCACGCTTAACATCACAAATCTCCCACATCTCAAAACTCGCTGTCGACATCGCTCTCTCTCCCTCTCGTTGCTCGCTTCTTAAACAACCAAATCCCACATGTTGTAATTTTTTTTATTGGTTAAAATTGTACATTTTTCCACCAGTAAGAAAGAGGTGGCTTCTGAAATGCCCATGGTGTTGATTCAAAATGTGCTCTGGCAAAATCATAGTCATCGGTTGCTATTGAAAACAAGAAATAAATCCGGTCGGCACTATGGGCTGAACCATTTGTTAATGTTGGAGAGGGGTTAACACTATGTAATATACTGAGTTTTAAAATTTATATTCAGTGTTACTAATAGCTAGGCTCAAAGTGTCAATGCTATCTTATTTTAATAAACAACTCTGTCATATGTAAAACTTGGGCAGAAATAGAGACGGCAAGAAGTCATTTTAAGGTGGCACATGCCACCCCATGCCACCATTCTAGATCCGCCCCTGCCCCAGATCTGCGAAGATCCCCCAAGACACCAACTGTGTATCATTAGGAGCCCTGACACCATCAGGTATACACACACATGCTTGTGGGGGCCATACAAACTAACATTTTGAGTTACTGGACTACTGGTAATGGACTAGCCTGCTGCATCATTTTCCCCCTTTGATTTGGTTGATAATTTTCATTTCCGTCAAACAATGTGGCGTCATTTCATCCCTAACACATTACTCAGTCCATATCAGTACATTTATCCAGCATGATTTTTCTTTCCCATTGAGATCTCAAGTGTTCATTTAATTGATTTGAGAAGCGTATTTTACAAAATCCTGATCTTTTTTTCTTTGTCTATGAAGAGCGTGTCCTCATATTGTTTGGGACAAACACAGAGATGTATGTGCCACCAAGCATGGACAAAGGCAATGGTCATTCCCACCATGTTTTTCCCTGTATAAGCTTTATATAGGAAAACTGACATGTCAGTCTTAAAGCAGCAAACTTAAAAAGGTTTTCTCAGTGTACTCGATTCTCATTCCAGCTAAAACTAATAGATAAAAAGTATATTGGTGAAGCAATATGATGACTATACATGTTTCGAAAAAGCTGAGGTAAGGCCATGTCTCTCACTGAGTCGCATCAGCTCTATAAGCTTTTTGAAAATTGACATTGAAAGGTTTTGCTCAACAGTTAAGTGCCTCATTTGTTGTATGTTTCATTTCATAATGCACCAAATATATTAGTTTTTCCTGCTTGGCACCCAGACTGCGGGGCTCTGATTATACATGCAGAATGTGGTTTGGCATTGTCTTACTGAATTAAGCAAGGTCTTCCCCTGGAAAAAGATCTCTGGAAAAAAGCATTTGTCCCTCCAAAACTTGTATATATCATTCGGCATTAATGGTGCAGTTACAGAGCAAGTTATTCATGCCATGTGCATTAATGCCCTCCACTTCATCATAGATGCTGCTTTTTAGACTGTGGGCTGCCTTTTAAACTTATGGACTGATAGCAAGCTGGATGGTCGTCTCTTGTGATTTACTAAAAGATATTTTCACATTTTATTCATCATATCACCAAACAGTTATCTCCCTTGCGTAGCTGTGGCTTTCAGAAGTGTCTCTGTGCCCTTGAAATTGTTTCCTCTATAGAATTACATGTATTAATAGGCCATACACAACAGCCATTCAGTAGAATTTAGATAATTTTTAATCTCCAAATTCTTTTCACTTTTTTTGTTGAAAAAAATGCTTTGTTTATTTATAGCATTATGCATCTTTCCTGGTCTTTAGCTTCCTATTTTCAACTTGTCAGCTGAAACATGTTGCAGCTGACAAGTTTTTTTAAATACAGCATCCTTGCTTTTAGGGTCAAATAGGCCTAGTAGGGAGGATTAGCCTAGTAAAACTAGAGATGGATGATGAAGAAAAGTTGAAGAGAGATGGGGAAAAAGATATACCAGAGTGAGCTTTACGAATTAGCATGTGTGTTTCCCCCCCTTGGGGCCATTGGTGGCCCTGAAGGAATAAATGATTCAATAAAAAGTCCAATAATAATAATAATAATTAAAAAAAACAAAGCTCAAAAGATCGGGCCACACGTGCGTCCAGTAAGTCTTCATCTGACTGCTTCCCCCTCTTAATTATTGCCAGAAAGCCAGTTCACAGACCCACAACACAGAACATGTGCGTTTGTGTGTAACCACACCTCTGTGCAGCTGCTCTCTGATGCACTGAAAACAAAATGTGCAATCAAGTCGCCGGGTGAGGAGGGCTATAAAAAAGATTTATTAACACCTTTAAGTACCATCACCTTTAAAAAGATAGCACTCTGTTTCTTTGTTTGTTTTGAAGGTCATTATCACAACAAAGATTGTACATTTCACGTGACAGCTCATTTCCATATAAAAGTAAAAATCGCTTGTAGCTCCTACACCTCATTAAACTAAAAATATTCCTTGTATTTCTGTTGCAGTCTCTTGCTCACAATAAACAAGTTAATCATGTCTTTGGTGCAGCTCAGTAGTAATGATCTGACATAGTTTTTAGGGCAGGCTTGTAGGGAAGCTTGTCTCCCACACTGCACAGCATTCCTGTACTACATATTTCCATAACTGAACAACTTTTAATGACACATTTTAACTTAATCCCACACACAAACTAATTGTGCCATATGTGCACAAAACCGAGGTAAAATACTCTACATTAGCAGTCTGCGGCCAAGTCATACATTCACTAAATCGCAAAGAGAAGCTCTAGTATTTAGTATTTAAAGGCGTCACCGGTAGGTGTCGTAGCAACATTTCTAATAGTTTAGTGTGACACTGTGGTCTACTTCAGCACGTTTCAGCACTTGAGCAGCTGTGAGTAATATCCACAGCCAGACAGCTGCGGAGCTAAAGACGTTCACATTAAACATTTTCTTGTTCTCAGTATTCCAGCTTTTACTGAGATGCAGTCAGGAGCTGGTGATGAGATGAAACTGATCTTGTCTCAGCCTCACTGTCAGTCACTCACTAGACTTGAACACAGGGGTTAACCCTGTGAAGAAAGGTCCGCCTGACCAGCGATGCTTCGAGAAGCTCCGGTCACTATGCTGACATCTCCAGCTGCGCTCTCAAGGTCTGAGCTGACTGACTTTTTTTCAGCTTTCTGGATCGCGTATGATTGACAGGGCGTAAGGACGTCCTTTGGAATAATAGTAGACAAAGCAAAGCCTTAGAGGGAGGCCTTCCTTGACAGAGCTTCAGAGAAAAACGTGCTCCCTCTCTTCTTTCGTTCTTCGAAACAACAAAACCCGCACAGGCGCATTCCTGTACGCGCGTAAAACCTTCTCACTTCACCCACGGAAAAACGGGCTCTCGTAGAAGACTGGAACCCACTAGACACTTGGAAGACTGGAAATTAGTTCTAGTCATATATATGATTCTTCTTCTTATTAATATTGTTTAAATATGTCTTTAAAAATCTACCGCCGTGGAAAAAATGCCGATTTTCCGTGACTTCAGTTCCATCTTACCCAAGAGCGCACAAAACAAAAAATATTCTACTCCACAAATTACATTTTATTTTCCTGCCAGAGTAAAAGATTCGTAAAGCCCACTCTAACATGACAGTAGTGTAGGCACACATCATGGTAGTCTTGTCGGTTTGATGTAGCTGGAATAGATGAGAAGTGAATTTTTGCCTAATATTCCCGGTGTTTGTTTACCTCTGCACTGGTTAGCGTGTTTTACAAGAAGTTGGGAGATGATGTACACATTTTGTACAAGCGGGATCTGGAGATGGGATCGGCTGACGGCGGGGGGAGGAAAACTCCACCCAGTAGATAGGATCTTGGGCAGGCAGAGCGGAGGGGGAGTTTGCGCTGAAAGAGCTCGGGCTGGTCGGACGGGACGCTCGATATAAGTCCTGCAGAAAACTTCAGAGGGGGCAAAGTCCAGCCCGGGCGAGAGGGAGATAGGGTGGAACTTGCGAGCGCGCTGGGAACTAAATCACATGTGATTTTTTACAGAAATGCTCCAAAGATGGCGGTGGTAGTAGCGACTGGAGTTCCGATTGGCTCTGGAGTGCAAAAAAGTGGATTTGTGGAGGTTTTGGTGCGAGAGCAGTGGCACAAAGTTTTGGTCAACTTGAACGAGGAAGCGCTCACGTTAAGCTGTGAGAGCAACGTTAACGAGAGTGTCGATGACAATGTCAACTCTAACGGTGTTACCAACGGATCTTACCATGACAACAGTAATACCAACTCCAACAATGGCCCCCAAACTGTGCGCACCGCGTTCACGGACCTCCCGGAGCGGGTACCCGACGCGATCGCCAACAAAAAGCGGTGCGTCAAGGTGACCAAGCAGGAAGTCGGGGGACTCGGGATTAGCATCAAAGGAGGGAAGGAGAATAAGATGCCCATCCTCATAAGTAAAATATTCAAGGGGCTCGCAGCGGACCAGACCCAGTCTCTGTATGTGGGGGACGCGATCCTGTCCGTGAACGGTATGAACCTGCGGGACGCGACCCACGACGAGGCTGTGCAGGCGCTGAAACGAGCCGGGAAAGAGGTGACTCTGGAAGGTAAGGCATACTGGAGAGGAGGCATGTGAGAGGATAAAAGAAATAGAGGAACACCTGAAAGAGAGGTAGAGGTCGGGGAACCTTCCATTGATTGACTAGATTACGGGTTGTTTATTGGAAGCCCCTGTGAATGTTTGTGCAAGTACAGATTTTATTTAGTGAAGGAGTGAAAAGCATACCCCGACGGTAAGAGCTGAGTGTAACATATCCCACATCAGTTTGTGTATCAGTTTCTCAAATGTTGCGTAATATTTTTGGGATGCCCATAAACTCACTCAAAGACGTGAGGAGAGCAGTGCTCCTTCACTGAATGACACCTGTAATGTCGGAAGAACCTCTGGCTCCACATGGTTGCCTTTTTAGACTTAGGTTTTTCGATCATGTCCATTAGACACATTTTTTATTTTCTACTTTCCAGTTAATTACAGTCACTTGTCAGTCACTTATTACATCAATAGAATGTGGAGGAAAAAATAAAAGAAACGGGAAAAACACAGCTTCCACTTTGACCTCTGCTGTAGGATGTAATTTATTTCACATTAAAGAAGAAAGGGTGCTCGTTGTTGTTATACCCGGGAAAGGAAATATTATTCCAGCAGCCGATATTAATTCACCCTGTTTATATCAAATTAGATTGCAGTCACCTTGGTCTTGAACAACACTGGCATTTGGTGCTGTTTTATTACATAATTTGGAAACAGGTTACAGACTGATTGCCTTTTGCAGAAAAGAATAATTGAGATTAAGGAAATAGGTATTATGCAACTAGATGTGCCATGGGACAATCATGCAACATCAAACTCGTATCTTTCCCCTTCCTCTGGCCTTTTTTGCTTCCTCAAATGTGCAGCCTGTTCATTTTTTTACAGTTGCTTTCAGCTAAAAGATCAAGATGTAGATCAAGATTAGGCTGTGGGTAGCCACACTGAGAAAGGTGAAGACCATTTTACTACACACACACACACACACACACACACACACACACGCATACACATTCCTTCATACAGGAAACTGTTGCACACAAGTGCCTACTTCTCAGTTCTTTAATTCCTGTCCCTAAGAGGACTCTTGGACCCAAGACAATGAGAACAAAGTGTCACTCTCTCTCTCTCTCTCCCGTGCACACGACTCTCTCTCATCTCAGATACACAAACACGGTGATCACCCTCCTCATGGGGACATGCTGGTCCCTGCTGAAAACTGTATCACAATCTGAAAGAAGGGCAGAGGAGATCGGAGCAGAGGAAGGTGAAGAGAGAGAAAAATGAGGGGTATAAGAGCATTTAATGGGAGACTGAGTGGATGAGAGACTGAAACAGAAGGACAGTTAACAAGAGATTTAAAGAGGCTGAAATAAAGATTACTGCGAGGGTTGGTATTTTCACAGTAACTGCTATTTAGGGGGGATAATTTGCACGTGAGAAATTGGGTAACAATGAAGGTGTTGCACAACAAAATGGCATCAATTAGTCAAATGTAAAGTAAAATCGAATGAATAGTGATATGTCAAACCTAAATATCAGCACCATTTTATTTTATTCTTGAGTGGGAGCCACCTTGAAAAGATTTGAGAGAGGCAGACTGTATCGTATGAGGAAAGAGATCAAGACAAAACATTTGATGTATCTTTTAGGAGATCGTACCTGTCCCGTGGGAATAGAGTGTGCTAGTGCATTTTGTCTGCAAATGTGCAAAAGATTTGTACGTGGATGTTTGTAATCTGTGTATCCTTTACTAAAGCACCGACAAGGCATCTTGGAAACTCATTACGAAGGACAGATTTGGCTGAAAATAGGCAGCAGCTACTTCCCTCCGCTTCACACAGCTGTGAGAGGGCAGCAGTTTGACCCACTGAGAACAATGGTTCAAGCCCTGATGTCAGAGAGCCTCCTGCTTTTGTTAAAGAGTCCTCAGAGACTCTCGGTAGGCTCTGTTCTTTGCTCAGTATGCAGTCAGACAAACCAAATGGGAATCTCTATAAGGAGATCAGTAAAGGCTCTGCACCACAAAACTCCTAGCAACCGCAACCGGTAATGTTATGGTGGTCTGTTGAAGGACCGATCAACAAATGGCGCCTTTAGAGACAATCATCGAAGTTTGTGCCACAGAATTTTAGATTTGGAGTGTGTGCCTTGTGCTGTGCAGTGCAGCTGGATGTTTGCATTCAAGATTGTTTGCAGATGAGGTCCGCTCAGAACACTAATCTGTCACCGTTATCGGTAATTTGACAAGGCCAAGGCCTATTATTTCTTGTTTGTGATCATGATTACAACTAGTAGTCTCTCTTTGACAGCGCTCATTGGACTGACCAATACTCAGAACAGTGTTAACGTCCAAGAAACTGAGTGAAGATGTAAGTAGGAGAATTGTAGATTGGAAGGTTTCTTGGAGAAATTTAAAAACTTCAAGCAGTTGTCTGTAAATACAAGTTTCAGATCTGTCACCACTTTGCCAAGGTCTGGAAGAAGACCCAAACTGTCAGCCTCAGATGAGAGGAGAAAACCCAGGAACCACCAAACTGTAAGCTGCTGAAACACCAGTTGCACTGTCCACAAGTGAAACTAATTTTACACTAATTTTACACTTTAAACTTGGAGAGTCTGCCTTGTGCTGTGCAGTGCAGCTGGATGTTTGCACTCAAGATTGTTTGCAAACGAGGTCGGCTTAGAACACAGTTTAATCGGTCACCTTTAAATAACCGCTTGCGGCAGGTCACCATGATAAAGGCCAGAGTTTTGGTTTGTAGTGCGCTGTGTTCACAGAAGACATTTTGACACGTCACAGCAAGAAAAGCAAAGCATAGAAAAATAATGCTAAATGTAATTATAGCTGCATGAGCATGAGAAATACCAGGGCCCTGAAACAGAGGCGGCTACATGGAATTTACCAGTCATTATTTTTATTGTTTACACCTTTACTTGTGCCAGTGCAACACATCAAAATGTCTTCTGCAAAAGAGCTAATGGACAGGTGTGCAGAGGTGAGAAAGAAGGCAGGTTTCGTGTTCACAAGCTTCTTTTTTTTGTTCACTTTAACAACACTGAGTGGAATACCGTGAATGCCTTTGAGGGAACACTGTTTACCCGTTTGAATGATTCATGTTGTACAGATAAAGACAGCAAACAGACACAGAGTCCTTCCACAGATTTGAACCAGTGGGGTGCTGGATGGCAAGTGTTTGTTTTTTTTGGTCTTGCGTTATTTATTTGTCTACCGCTGTAAATGTGCTTTCTAAATAAACCTCCCTTCACTTGACTCTTCCCCAACACACTTTTGCTTTTAGACGTGATCGGATGTCACATTTTATCAGACAGTTTGCTTGAAGTGCACTGAGCCCTTACATGACACTGAGGGATTCTCCTGTGCCCTCTGTCAGCAAACATAGGTCTTAATCTGCCTCCTCTCGCATTATCAGGGCTCTATAGAAAACCTCTGAAATACCCTGCGTGGCAACATCACGGATGTGAACCCTTTTACCTCTCAGCGTTAACTACAATAAGAATTTTATGGTCCCTGTACTGTGTTTTTTGTTTTCTTTCTTATGTTTTCTTTTTGTTAAATGTTTTTATGCAGTGATGATTGACACTTCAGTCCAATCATGTGGGTGTTAAAGTTGATTTATGCCTCAGCTTAAGATGCTTAAGATGAAAAGAGATGAGAAGAATTCTTTTGGAGAAAAACACGTCAATTCACTCGTCTCTGTAAATATAACAGAATTGTTTAACCCTATAATAGATGGTAGGTGGGAAAAAAGATTATTTATTTTAAGACATATATGTATTAATTTAAGTAGTCGTGTGATCAGTCATCAAGTGAAATTAAGGATAAATATATTACTCCTGATGTCAGATTACAGCTAAGATGTAAATTGGAGTAATTATGTAACTAGGTTGCTGGTACGATACCTGGCTCCTCTGATCTATATATCAAAGTGTCCTATGGCAGGATACTTAACCCCAAATTGCTCCACAACGCATCCACTGGTGTTATTGTGTGCATGTGTGTGATAAAGAGCTGTATGAATGTCTGTGGGAAGGGCTTAGTGTGGCTTGTAGTGTAAAAGTGTCTTAAGGGATCAGTAAGACTATAAAAGTGCCATTATAAATAACAGTCTAAATTGATTTTTCACCGACCTCAGAGCAATAGGATGTTCTATTAACTTGACTATTTTAGAAGCTGCCAACACTCTCCTTGTTTAAGATGTTTAAAAATGACTTAATAACAGTTAAAAAATTACTCAGAAGCTTCCATCCACTCATCATGGGCATGAATGTATATTTACATATACTTAAATCTTTTAATTAGTGGTGCTGAAGGTCGTTTAACTTGACAAGGTTTATTAATTTCTTGTTTGTGATCATGGTTGACTACAACCAGTAGTCTCTTTTTGACAGCGCTCATTGGACTGACCAATACTCAGAACAGTGCAAAAGACCAAGAAACTAGTGAAGATGTAAGAAGGAGAATTGTAGATTTACACAAATTTGGAAGGTTTCTTGGAGAAATTTAAAAACTTCAAGCAGTTGTATGTCAATACAAGTTTCAGATCTGTCACCACTTTGCCAAGGTCTGGAAGAAGACCCAAACTGTCAGCCTCAGATGAGAGGAGAAAACTGTGAGCTGCTGGGACACCAGTTGCACTGTCCACAAGTGAAACAAATTTTACACTATCACAGTTCATATCATCATGGAAAAATCAAAATCAATATTTTTATGATCAGAGGAAACTAATATTGAGCTGTTTGGCCACAATGACAAGAGCTACGTTTGGAGTTGTAAAGGTGAAGCTTTCAAATTTAAGAATACTGTACAAGCTGTCGTGCATGGTGTTGGTAGCATCATGCACTGTTTTTGCTGCTGTTACTGCACATTTGATATAGTGAAATAATAAATAATTTAAGGTGAAATTCTTAAGCTTCACCTTAAATTAGCAGCTAGATGGTTGAAACATGGACACAACTGGGTGTTCCCATAGGAGAAAGATTCCAAACACACATCAAAACTGGTTTTTGGAAAGGATAAAGCAGGCCAACATTAAGCTTCTGGAATGGCCTTCCCATAGCATCGACCCCAACCCTATTGAACATTTCAGAACTGGCTTTAAAGCTTGGTCCATGCAAGGAAACCAGTCCATTTACATGTCATAAATTCAACGTTGTGCACCCAATTCATGTTTTTAAAGTCATTAAAGATACATGTTATATAATCATTCCAACCTGGAAAAATAGTTCAAAGAAGTCATTAAAAGCCAAAAATTACATGTTTGTGATGAGTGTATGTAAACTTCTGACCACAACTGTAATTGCTAGAGGTATAAAGAGTCTTAGAATAATTGTTCTGTTCGCTCCTTAATTTTTATCCTCTGATTTGTCTATGTGGTATTTCTTTTTTTAGGTTTTGTCTTTTTTTAATGGGAGATCTTGATGTAATAAATATAAACTCCTTTATCCTGATGCATTTCCTGTTCATCCTTTAACAGCTTGTACCAGAATGGCGCCGCCATTGCGTGCAATAGGTCGGCAGCCATAACATGAAATTTCCCCTTGTGGGACTAATAAAGGTATATCAAATCAAATAGGATGCTTTAACCTGATATTAATCAACACCTGACTACATAGCTAACAGAGCAGTCATTTTGACTTGAACTAGCTGGTAACATTAAACTGTGTATTTCATCATATAGCTTGCCTAACATGTCAGTAGTGTCCCTGCAGCTACAGTGATTCCTCAGTTCATCTTTGTAGCATCATCCAGTGTCTGGCTTCATCTTCTCTAACAAGTCTTATTACCCACTGCAGTGCAGTGGGCAAAACCTCAGTCTAAAAAACACGAGTGTATGTAGAGAGACAGGTCAGTTTCTACTAAATTGGGACAGTTTGGGAAAAATCTTCCCTTTAGATCAGTCGTTTATATACAACTGGTCATCAACATCGAGATTAATGTTTTTTTAAATTCACTCTTGCCTGTCACCTTGTTTGGAGAAGCATAAATTCTAGTCTGGCAAGCACAATATTTATATCCTGCACTTGAGCAAATAATGCTTAGTATTTATTCAGAGTGCTTTGTTTGTAGCCAAAAATGCAGTTCCTGAATAAAACGGATCAGTGAATTTTCGTCAGATCAAAACAAGTCCTATGCAAATAAGTGCAGATCTTAATTTAGAAAGTGGCTGCCCCGGTGTTTGATTCACACATTTCACTTCTGTTTTTCCCCTGAATCATGTGCTGACTTATTTTGCAACCAGTGACACACTGGTTGCAAAATAAGTCAGCTTGCATAGAAGTCCGCAGTGCATGTGCACAAATCCAGGATTCATGAATATTTTGTTAGTTGAATCTGTTTGTACTCTGTGAACAAAGTATCTCTTTGTGAGTAAAACAAACAGTAAAGCAGGGTATGGTTGAGGCTATGGCTACTTTATGATTAATACGCCACTACCATAGAGGTACGCAGTGTCCTCTGGTACTCCCCTTGATCTGTTCCTTCCTTTTGTTCATCTTTTAAATACAGTCTGTGGAGAAAACTTCATTTTTTTTTGGCTGATTGTTTGAAAAGGAGAATCTCAAAAGGGATTTTATACACATGGTACTTGCACGCTGTGTTAAATGAATGCAGCACAAGTAAAAAGTGTTTGTTTTCTTAAGTTGAGGACCAACTGTTCACCCTACAAAAACATTATTATCTAAAGAAATGCGGATAATGGGTTACATAAGGGCACCATAAAGACAGACAACTCCTATTTAACAAGTTTAATTGGTAGTATTTTTTTGTATTTTAATTAATAGTATATTTACTGACGGAACCATTGCACGCAGCTGAGTGCATGCAAACAAATATTGGCAACCTTCCCATTGGAAGCAGAGCATGTTAAGAATAAAAAGTCAGAAAACAATAGAACACCTGCCACACTTCAGCCACGGGAAATGAGTCGGTGTCCTGTAAGCTCTCCTGTTGAGCCTTTAACAAGCCAAAGCTGTCATCACCTGACATCTGGAAGAGTGTGTGTGTGCGTGCGTGCGTGCTGCTGTCAACAGTGTGATGCAGCGTGCGCGTGTGTGTCTGAATGAGCATCTGCCTGCTTGTGTGCATTCGTGCATGCCATCAATTTAAATCATCAGCGTTGTTGTCTAGACGAGTGAGAGTCGATATATGGCTGAGTGTGTGTGGAAAGAGAGAGCGCGAGTCAGCGTGTCTATCAGCTGACTGTTTATGTCATTAGAGAAAATATCATCTCCTTCAATACAGCTTGTGGAGGCTGACTCAGAGCGGATGACTGTGATGATAATAACAGCAACTGTGGCGTTGTACTCGTGGTTGTGGCGGTGAAGATAATAGATTGAATCATTCATTCCTCTCCTGTGTGAGTGTTTTATAGAGACAAAACAAAAGCAGCGACCCGGCACTGACACTCATCTGTTTTTCCGGCTGGCTTTGTTTGGAAAAAACACAAAAACTTCTTTTTTTTTCTCCAGGTGTAATCATTGTGTTTATGTGCATTATGTTTATTTTAGCCTAGTTTCCTTGTGACTGTCAGGACAAAACAGATTTTTTTTTATTATAGTGGAGAAGAAGCACATCAATTTAGTCCTTACATTAGGATTTTTAAAGGAGTGACCAAAAATGACACATGTTAGAGTCTCTTAGTCATGCAGCACCGCAGACTTCTGTTGAACGTATGAGGCAGTAGGCTTTTGTCAAACCCACCATCTGTTCAGTCTGTGGTTTTGGTTTTTAGTAGGTCTAGCTGTTTGTGTTGCCATTTGTGGAAATGGGGGAAAATGTAGAATACAGCTCTAATTTAAAGATTCCTGTTAATGAAATATTTGTCATATGTTTCGCTTTAGTGAGTAATGGAAAGTTAATTTACCGGCAAACAATATTTGTCGATTTTTAGATAAAGGCTCTCTTCAGAGTTGTTGTACTGTTTATGTGAGTATTAAAACAGTTTAAGGGGAAATCCTGCACTTTGACCACTGCTATGCGGTGGCAGGGGGCGTCTCAAACATTTGGCTCCTGAGCCTCATGCAGCTCTCTAGTGGATCAAAAAAAAATTGTATGAACAGTAAGACGATACTAATTAACGATTGTTTATTGTATTATTTTAATTTTTATCAAATATTGCTTCAACTTATTCTTAATTGGTAGTAGTGAAACTACCTGAAATAGATTAGACATGCGTAGAAGAGAGAGAGAGAGTGCATATATCGTACAATGGAGGAAAAGAGGAAGACAACAGAGAAGATTCATGAATGCAGTGAAAGACAGCAAAAGGGTTGAAGTGACAGAGCAGGATGTGGTGAGGGAAAGGATGATATTGAGGCAGATGATCTGCTGTCCCCTATAGGGATCAGCTGAAGGAGGAAGAAGAAGAAAGTAATTCTTTAGGTTTGTAAAAATGTGTATCCTATACATATGTCTAGCCTGTGTGACTATTTTTGAGTCCCCCTACCTATGGATTCCAAATCCCCCCCCAGAAATAAATGCTGCAGAGAAAAACCTTCAATTTAACAGCCTGTGAACAAACTTGTTTGAACTTTGCTTTCATTCCCAACACTGTCGGTGTATTGGTGTGCTCTGGCTGGAGTTTGTTCAGAATTTTTAAGCTACTGGGATCTTACTGGGATTGTATTTATTCATTGTCAATCTAAACCAGCGGTCCCCAACCTTTTTTGCGCCACGGACCGGTTTATGCCCGACAATATTTTCACGGACCGGCCTTTAAGGTGTCGCGGATAAATACAACAAAATAAAACTAGTACCGGTACCGAAAAAAAGAAGATTTGTTCATAACACACGTGAAAAGACCCAGGAAAACCGAGTTAACGATAAAAACGATAACAAAATAACGCTGAAAACCGATAAAAACCCTGAAAACCATACATTTCACACCTGAGCCTCAACTCTCGCGGCCCGGTACCAAACGACTCACGGACCGGTATCGGTCCGAGGCCCGGGGATTGGGGACCGCTGATCTAAACTCCTTTAAATTTGACTAAATTACACCAAAACAGATGGGACTCATACTTACCTGCGTTGCTTCATATCTACAGTGCTTTAAAGGGAGACATGTTAACATGTTTTATAGATTTATTTGGTTAAAGTGTCTCAAAAATTGCTTTTCTGATAGTAAAGGTTGTCGACACCTGCCTTAGGTTAACAAGTATCTGTAAATTAGTAAAAAGTTGTTGCGTAGTTACCTTTGCCCTGTGATGAAAATTTTTTATCCTGTCTCTGATGGACCCCCCCCAATCCAGTTTAAATGCATTTATTTATTTTTTATCATTGTCTTAGTGTCTTCAAAATCATTGTCTACCACTGTGAAAACAGGAACTGAGGAAATATGTGTTGGAGGAATCGTGTGTTGGTGTTTTAAGACATAGTCTGCATATAAGTCATTTGCACTGTTTCCACTTCAGAGCTGGAAAGTGAGGCCTTAATCACACTGAGTCGTCTTCTTCTTCCAAACGTCATGGCACAAAATGTGTCATCTGGAAGAACATCTTTCAGCCTCAGCTGATTCACTGTCTCTGTGTGTGGAGGTGATTCCTGAGCCAAGACCAAACTGAAAGCTCAGTTCTTGGTCATGCTGAATGGCTAGTTAACATTACCACACAAGTTGTCAGGGTTTCACAAGTTATTATGTGCTTTATTGTTTACGCTGTTGAAGGGAGGTAGTTGTGGATTAATTATCTTTTATAGGCTTTTTGTCAATGGAGTCCTTTCAGTACTCTCTACAGAACTCCCAGTAATACGTTTAATCCTCTTAAAAAGCCAAAGTCTTTTGTCTAAACACAGCAGTAATGTGGTATTTGAAAAGTGAAAGCATGCATGAGATTACGGCAGGTATACCAGTGACCTGGCACTATTTTGAAGCTGTTATTTCTATTAGTTTTGATGCTTCATGCATGGAAGTTAAACTGTGACCATATTTCTCTTGTTTACTACAGCTTCCATCATCTTAATGTTAGAGACACGGTCAGCCTAGAATTGCTAACCAGTTTTCCTTCATGCAATAATGAGCTGAATACTCACTGCACTCCTTACTTGATAGCTGCATGCATGAATCTGAGCTAAAAGAGTTTGCAAAAATCGCACTTTTTGATGCAAAACTTGTAACCCCACAAAGTGCTTGTATTCTAGAGTCTCCTGCTCACACTTTCAACCTCTGAAGCTTTGGGGTTTTTTTTTTTTTTTTTTAAAGTTGCTAGCTGTCATAATTCAGGGGAAGTGCTTTATAGGTAAATTCAAATTTTTGATAATAATATCTGCTAAATGGGTGTAGGTTTGTTATCTTTAACATTCAGGTTAATGTTTAATGTAATTTCAATGCAAGTTCCTTGTGTCCTGAACACACACTGTGGTGTCCACATCCTCTGCATTTGCATCTGCTCATTTGCTTTTTTTTTTTTGCAAATAAGTCTTCAAGTGCTACTTTTGTGCTCCTTTCTCTTTCTTATTTCTTTCATACTCTTTACTGTGCATCACTCAGACTACACTATGTCAAATTCCCTCACTCCTGCAGTAAATATCATATTTACAGCACGATAACTAAATCATTAAGTTCAGTATTACATATAGAAGTACTCTTTAATCTGTTAGTACCAGATCTCTTGTGTTGTAACATCATCGGCGGTATTTTAAAATGTGACATTTTAGCAAATGCCTTTCAGGTGTAAACATGATCTTTTATATAAATATGCTCTTCAGAAAGTTGATTAGAAACGTGTTGAACTTGGTGTCAGTTCATGGTCAGTGAGTAAGCATACCTATGCACATTTCACGTTTCTTTAACCTCCTGTTAGTCGCTGCTCATTGTTCGGTTAAGGTAGTATTGGAATCTTTGAGATATTGGCCAACATCTTACCAAAAGGTGCCCCGAGGGTGGATTTGTAAGGGCCTTTTGTGATGCTGTAGTATCCAGATACAAGAGGAAAAGGCCTAATTCTACAGTCAGAGGAGTGTCTCTTTTTTTTTTTCTACCTCTTTAGTCTGGTTTGGCCTCTTTCCAGCTTTTACCAGTCTCATTAAAGCTGCGGAAGTGAAAGTAGAGTGTTTTTTTTTTTCTCCTTTGGTGCACTTTCTCACAAAACAAAAAGTACATTTGAAGCATATAGTAGTAAATGCAATGACTTCAAACCCCATTAAGTACCGTTAAAGACCATTAAATAAAAAAAAGACACAATGAGACAGCTACAGTAATTACACTTAATGTTATAGACCAGAAAGTGTGTGTTTGTCAAGAGGGTTGGGACGGACTGAAGAGTGTGTGTTTGTCATTCTGTATTCATTGTGAAACAACAAGGTCTAACAGTCAAGAAGAAATTGAGTGCATCAGCTGTAAAAATGTGTAAGTAATGGATCGTGTACAGTTTCTATTAAGCGAAGAGCATTTGAATCATCAAAAGAAGTCAGTGACTCCACTGGTGGGTCGAACAGCTGTTTTGATGCATTGAGGCATCTGCATCAATGACTGCTGTAACTGCAAAATACCTCGGAGAATGGAAATCATACCACTACTACTACTACTAATAATAATAATAAAAGATTTATCTGCACATGGGTGAGCAAGGATGAGCTGGAAAGTGGAAAATAAAATCAAATAGATAGGGAAATGCAGCCTCTCGTTTGAATCTCTTTAGTTTGACTTATGTAACAGCAAACCGGCTCATAGACTCCTCTCAAATAATGGCTCCAGTAGTATGAGCCCTATCCTTTTCAAGCTCTTCTCCAGCTATTGAGGTTATTGCGCAGAGCTGGGGCTGTAATGGGATAGAAACACGACCCAAGGGAATGCACACAGATGTACACACTTACAGTGTGATGACTGCACGGACTGTACCCCTTTTTATTTTCCCCTCCACTGGAAACACTTAGAGCTCTATTTCTAGGAATGGGGATTCTTTGTAAATGTTAACTGCAAGCAAATCATCAACTAAACATTATGTTTTTATAGTAGATGGGTGGCATGTCTTTTTTTTTTCTGCTCAGAGAGTGGACTGTAAATTTGTAACCAGGGTATCAGCTGTTTGGGTAGATAATAATAAAAGTTTTGTGTATGGTGTGAAATTAACGGGTAAGTTGTTAGGATTGTGCTACATGTTTGTGTCTGAAAATCAGCAGATGGATTCATCTTGCTTCATGCTGTCTTTACAGTCACGTTCTCTACCAGCGTCAGAAACTGACACAGAACAAAAGCCGCCTAGCTGATCAACCGCAGGCCTTGTGGTTTCTGTGTGGTGTACATGCTTTCACAGTTATTTTTTTAAGGAGGTATGATTTAGGCACAGTGCTATGGGTAGGCCCATTAGAAAGGTGTGATTATATATGTGTTTTGTTTAGTTTTTTTAGCCTGAGCCCAAATACCAAGTCTAAACTTTCAAACTGACCTTTAAAGGAATGCAGAGGGAGCAAAATGCATCCTCATAGTGCAGGAATGGCTGTACTAAGATGCTCAGAAAAATTTCAGCAAAACGCCACAAGTCACGAATTTGATGTTCTGCTGCAGCTTTGTGATGTTTGCAACACAAAGTATGAGGCAGACGGTCTCTGTGCTGCTGTCTAATCACAAAAGTCAGTCTCAGTCTTTCAGACTTTTACTTCTTCCCTTTTTTATTAATGTCCTTCGAGTTAACACACTTAACACAAAGCAGAAGTGGTCGTCCTTATTTGACTGCGCTGGGTTTGATCTATTCGGTCCTTTGATTTCACTTGTACTCTTTATAAACCATTTCAACAAAAGTATCAACCTTTTTTTTTTTCAAGCTGTTTTAATCTGATTTGACTGTGTGGGTTATTCTACTGTGCAATTAGATCACATCGTATCTGTACGTCCATTGAAGACACTCTTACATCACCCCTGTCTTCTCCTCTGTGTTATGTGCCTCTGTGTTATGAGCCTATCATCCCTAATTTACAGGTTGGCGGTTAGGCTTGTTATACCCTCCCATAGTGCTCAATAGTGCTTCTACCAAGAATAGTTCACATGCTGGATTACAAATGCCACAAGCCATATGCCAATTATATGCGGCTGTACTGTGAGATATGCCAATTAGACATTCAGGCCATAATAAGGATTTAGAGTATTCAGGACATAGAAAGCAATCTGAGCACCCACTTTATCTCCGACTCCCTATTTCTGTCTTTCACTGTAACATGTGTCCAGCCTTCTTTTCTCCTCCTCTCAAAGAGGAGGACATGTGGAATTTAAAATGAGTATCAGTATGACTCGTACAAGTAAAGCTGTGTGTTTTCCTGGATTCTGCGTTTCTCAGATAGCCCAGCAGCGTCGGCCGTGGATCTTGAAGTGACTCAGTGTTGGTGCCAGAGCTGCCAGCAGCAGCAGAGACGATGGGGCAAATCAATACGTTTCACCAAATTATTGAGAGCTGAAGAGGCACTTGATTTTGTTGACAAAAACCATCGCAGTTAAATGGCATGTTGACATTTGCTGTTATCAAGTGGCAGCGCAGAGGGCCACTTAATTATTACAGGAACATGTATCACTGTTTTTCCACTGAGCTTCCTGCTGTCTGTGGAGCAAAACGTGTATTGCTTTATCAGAACACTCTGTGGACAATAGTCATCTTTAGAGATGACATTATTCAGTGGACACTGAATATTTTAGTGAGAGAGCATCTGAAGTGGCCTTCTATCGTGCACTCCAGAGCACATGTGCAAAGTAACTGATTTGATTCTCCTCCTCCTGTTTTTAACGGGTGAACAAGAACATATTGGACAGATTATTGTAAAACTACACACAGGAAATATATGGTGAGGGCGTGACGCAGCAGGTCTGAGGCTGTAATCGATCTATTTAACCGCCACTGCATGATGCGGACATGAAACAGACTTGTGGTCCTAAGTTTTATTACTATCAGAGGCAAGTTTCTGTAATCTGTACACCCTCCTGGGTCTCTGACAAGCATCATTAACGCACAGATATGTTGCTGAAAATTACTTTTCTGCTGCCGCCCTGTGAAAGTCTCTGCTTAACAAACACTTCAGTGGTATTATAAGTAAAACAGTTTCAATGCTGGCTGTGCATGTGAACATTTGTGGTATCCCCACTTCCTTCCTCTGCGTTATGACAGATACAGACTACCTTCAAAACAACAAGGTTTGTTAATTGCTGCTGAAGCACATATGGATTTTACATTATGAGTATCTGCAAGACTGTAAGGTCAAACGTGTTGGGATTTTAATTGGCCTTTGTATTAAATGAGGTTACAACCCTGCCAGCAAAAGAACAGCCTCATTGTTATACATGTAGCCTTGAATTTCATTAAATATGCATTCTTTTTTCATTTTAATATGTATTTTTGTAAAAGTATATATATTTGTACGAATTAAGGATTTTATAAATCATTTATACTGTTTAGAGTGTGCAAAGACAAATAAGCGTCACTATAGCATATAAATATGAACCATTTTATCTACAGAAAATTATGAAGATGGCCAAAAGTGACGACAAATAATTTGCAATCTCAACATGTGGCTCAATTTTTATTGTTATCATTGCTTTGTGTGTACTAAAAATGTATTTCTTCTATTCCTCTCCAGTCAAATACATGCGTGAGGCCACACCATATGTCAAAAAGGGCTCTCCCGTGTCAGAGATCGGCTGGGAGACGCCTCCTCCCGAGTCCCCCCGTCTCAGCAGCCCTCCCGTCACCTCCTCACCTGAAACTCCAAGTCCTACGATTCAGCACTCCTTGTCTCTGAACGGTGACAGGAGGTGCATACCACTGAAGATGTGTTATGTAACCCGAGCCATGACCACACCAGACCCTGAGAACAGGTAGCGAAGACACACACACACACACACACACACACACACACACACACACACACACACACACACACTGGATGGACTGGTCGAGCAGATTCTCTGGGCTTTTTTAAATGCTTGTTTAATGACTTCAGGTTCATACATTAACCACACACATAGTTCCACCTTGGGCTGAGTAATATGATCTTGAATCAAAACTGTTATTAATTTAACATGTTACGTATATTTTGTTTTGCCGGGCCTGCAGCGCTTTTTCAAATTCTTAATTCTGTATTTAGTGGTGAGTGAAATGAAACTCCATTGTGGATACAATGTATCTTTTTTTTCTTGCGCTCATAGTTTGTCTTGAAAAGATGCTCATATTATGTTTGTGGGTCGCTGGAACAATTTTTTTTGTGCAGTTTTTTCTGTTTGTTGTCATATTTATTGCAACACAGGTATGTTGGGTATAAGTCTGTCATGTGAGTGTAGTCAGAAATAGCTTTCAGGCTTTGTTACTAGAAAATGTTTGAAAGTTCAACTCAGAACTTTCTCCTCCCAAAGTTACACAGCAAGAGGTCTGGGCTGCTGGGGGATTCCCGTGATGTATTGAGTGTTTCTTCTTTAGTCATCTTTTCCACTCAGTATGTATTTATACACCTCTCTGCATTTAATCATTAGTTATTATTAATCTCTGGCTCTCTTCCACTGCATGTCTTTTGTCCTGTCGACCACAACCGGTCGTGGCAGGTGGCTGCCCCTCCACGAGCCTGGTTCTGCTGGAGGTTTCTTCCTGTTTAAAGGGAGTTTTTCCTTCCCACTGTTGCCAAAGTGCTTGCTCTCAAAGGGGGCCATATGATTGTTGGGATTTTCTGTTTACTTTGTATTATCGTAGGGATTTCACCTTACAATATAGAGCGCCTTGAGGCAACTGTTGTTGTGATTTGGCTCTGTATAAATAAAATTGAATTTAACAGAAACAAAGAAAAGATGGTTGGTTACTTTAGTTAATTAAAGGTTAACTAGTTTTCTGCTCCTGCATGTCACAGTGAGTGAACAGAAATGTCTGCAGCTTTCTTCAGCTATCCTGTGGGGATTACTCAGTAGAGGGGTTTTTTTAAAGTCCATTTCCAGTTTTCCTTAAAGACAAACCTTTGAAGTATTGCCTAGCTAATTCTCAGTCAGTGGGGGGTTGTCTGTTAGGGGCTGTCATCAAGCTAATTGGTTGGTAATTTGACAATGGCCCATTCAAACAGCATGGGGGAAGATAAGAGTGATTTACTCTCTTTTTCTAAACACTTTTGATATCAGAGTTTGTGTGCTTTATGCCCTAGCTGTCTTCCTCTCTGCCTCACTTTCTGTGTTGCTTCCCTACTTGTTTATACTTTGCTCTCTCTCATGTCTGTTTTTCATACTTGTTTGTGTTTTTGTCTGCTTGGTTTCCTCTACCTTTCTTCTCTATCATCATCTCTCTTTGTATTCTGCCATCTGAATCAATTTTCTGTCTCTATTGTCCTCCCATCCTTGTCACTCTCTTGATATTTTTCTTTTTGCCCTCAAAACAATTGTCAGTGTTTTCCTATCATTCTGTGCCTCTGTCTAGTCCTGCCTCCCTCTCCATATGTATGATTCTGGGAGAAAGTGGAAGCTCACACTTGAAAGCTTGAGATGATGAAGGAAACATCAAAGCCAAGTCGCAACTGTCTTTATGGAAACGCTACAACAACACTTTAACATTATAAATCTACTAAATAATCAGTCAGTAAAAATAAACAAATCTAATAAAAATAGAATGAAAAGTAAAAACACCATCTGTGGATAGAATATGTGGTTCTCTGTCAGCTGGAAACACGATGTACTTTTAAAACTTTTGAATATTCAGCTTATTGTGGAAGCTGTGTTTAGATTGTTCGGCTTAGATTTGGTTTCGTTTGACTTTTTCTCAGTTTGAAGTGTTAGTTTTTCATTGCACTTGCAGCTGCAGGTGTTTGAGTTGTTGAGGCATTTCGTACCACATTAAGCATAAAGGCAACACGCAAGGCTGCTTGATACTTACCTTCATTATGATTAGCATTGTTTTTATAAGTATCAAAGAAAATAACTTCATTTCAAAAGTATTAATTTAATTTGAAAGATTTAACTTTGTATTTTGTCTGCTTCCTGTGAACTACAAAGAGGTCTGTACCTCTAAATTCCTACAGGATGTTGTAAAGTTTACAATATGCCGCTTTTAACTTAGCCATGTTGTTTCCTCGTCACGCTGAAAGAACACAAAGAAGCGTGTATAGTAGCAGACGATTATAGCCCCAAATCATGTTTTTCAAAGAAATTTACTGTTTGACAATGTAGGAAAACAAATGATGATTATTGTTTTAGCATTGATTGCAGCTTGCAGACAGGACTAGACTGGACTAGTGCAGACAAAGGGTATAAATAAAAGGTATTGTTACTTTCAAATAAATTGCTGTCACTGATGAATCAATACATAATTTAATTTGTAAATTCTCTGGCACAAGGTGTCAGCATAAATCAAATACTTAACCTTTCAAATCTTCTTAGAAGTCTTCTGCTTTTTAACCACTTGCTTAAGTTCTCTTCACCATTATGTAATCACAGCAGTAATTTCCATCCACTGTTTGCTCTTCCTGTAATATGGGCTGTAACTAGCGAGTGCTAGTCATAGACATGCTTGGTGGAATCATTTGTTTAGGGTTGTGTTACACATTACCATCTGTTAGCATCTCCTCCTCACATGCCTTTGTACCCTAGTTGCACTCAACAGCATGTTTTTGCCTGAAGTGGTGGAACAAATTGGTTGTTTCCACCTTTAGAAGGAACAGTTTTCTTGCATATTTTGCAAAGTACTGTGCGTTAAGGTCTGACATCTTTTAGGCAAACCACTTAATTTATTAAGGTAGCTCTTAAATTGTTATTGGAGTCTACAATGCTGTTCTTGCTCTCAAGCATGCTTGGGCTTGTGTTGTTGTGCTAGGAAATGTAAAGGCAAGACATCAACATGTCATTGATTTATTACAATTACAATTTTATATGACATAAACATTTATACTGACATAAGCAGGGATGGTATGATATGACCCAGCTTTAGTGTGTATTTCCCAAGGTACTAAAATAAAGCAGGGTCACTTAAGATTCTTATTTATATCAGTGGCTGTTAATGAGCATAATGTTAGTTGGGACAGTCTGCAAAGTAATACTCAACTTGTTATCCCGGTATTTAAGCTAAAGAAAGAATTACATTCAGAGTCGTGTAATTATTCTGCAGTCGTGCTAGCTTGCTGCTGCTAATTAGCACGGTTGTTAGCCGGCTTGAAGTTAGCTTAACTTAGCTCCTGTTGGTGTTAGTTACCAATGCTTACTTGGTATGTACGCTGCCCGCAGGGTAGTAATTTCACATCTTCTTGTGCAGCAAAAACAAAACATTCCACCTCTACCTGCAGATTGTCCATGCTAGTAGAGCACTGGCTAAGCCCGAAGACATTTTATCACTCGGTCTGGGATTCAACCCTGGAAAGACGGGTGACATTTATGGAGAAAGTGCTGTCCTGTGACATGGCACGACCCTTTCCTCTCCGAGTGAAGGGTCCCAGTTCATCTAATTGGCAAATCTCAAATATGAAGGGCTGTAAAGTTGATTTATCTTGGCTACTGCTGCTGCATCTGCAAGCCACTTTGGAACCAACATTGACCCCAGCTCCTCCTTCTCATGCTCTGTGCGATCTAATCAGTGTTGTATCAATGTGGATTCTTTCTCTCTTCTGTGCTAGGAGTCAGGAGTCCTTTTTTGCTTCCCACATATCCTTGTAAAAGGACAGGAAGGAGGTCCAGGGAGGCTCCATACTCACAGACATAAACTGCCACTGGAAATAATTATCTTCTTTTGACTAAAGTAGGCCTGACTGAAGGACTCTAATAGTACAAAAAAGTTGCAGTTAATTAGCATGGACTTGGCCCTGGGGTATGTGCTCAGTGGTATTCTGCTATATCCACATGGGACAATCATCTAGTCTTCTCATATATGAGTGTTTTACACAACAACAACAACAACAACACAACTTGTGGTTAAAGTTCATTAATTTGAAGTTTATTATTACACAAAAAAAAAAACACGACAGACTTGAACTTTGCTGACTTTATTTGTGAGTAGCTGGGATCAATATCTCATCTAGTGACATAGGCAACTTAAGCTTTACAAAGATAACACTGTTATGTGGTTTGATAAAGCTTGAGGGCAGATTCACAGACACAGATAAAGTCCTTAGCAAAATTTATCTTGACTAACCTGTTTTCTCTCAAGAAAGTCAAGAAAGTTCTTTCCTTTCTTGAATTCCAGCCTTACCTTGCCAGTAGATGTTTGGTAAATGTTTAAACAGAAGGACGCCCAAGTTGAAATGCAGGTTGTCGTTTTTAAGCCGTAAAATTTTGACGAGGTGTTCATATTTGTCCCGAAAGTTAGATATTTCTCAGAGTTTGGCTGTTCCGATATAATAAACAGAAGTTAAAGATTGCAGAGTGAGATTAAACTCTTTTTTTCATTTTAAGGATTCAGGGGTGATAAAATGGCTTTATATTAAGTGATAGATAAGCCTGTTTTATCTTCTTTTACTTTACTCAGTGCAATGTTCATCTATCTGAGGTTTTTCTCTTCATTTCAGCAGATGCTGTTTAAACTGTGTTTAAGCCTAAGAGGAGATTCAGAAGATTGGCATTTGAGGAAAGATGGGACAGTGATGAGCAGGAGTGATAATTCAGAAGGAGTGAGTTAATAAAGAAGGGGACTACATGACAGGAGAAGGAGAGAAAGTAATGATGTTTACTTTTGGGTGAAGACAGGTTAATAGTAATTATAATACAGATAATAAGACAGATAGCTAAAATTCTCAAGTCAGGGTTTCACAACAAGGCTTAAAAAATCACTGAACGACATCTCAGTGTCTACATCCATACAGTCTATCCTTGGATCACATCTGCATGATGGAAGAGACCTTGAATACATATTTGCTAAATCTATTGATAATCCCACGAGGACAACTACCCTTTGATCAAATGAGAGATTTAACTTCTTTCATGCAGGAGCACACTTATGTAATGCCATGCATTCAGAGCAGTAACCTTTTCAGCTCAGCTCAGTTTTATTTCTATAGAGCCAATTTACATGAAAACATCTTAAGATGCTGAGTTACTTTAAAAAAAAGAAAAGAAGCAAAGTTAAAGACCCTACAAAACTGTAGCGAGAACCCAACGATCCACTTGTGCTGTTTGTGTGTGAGATGGGTTTCGTTGCTAGTCCTCCCTATGTTCCCCATTCCTGCATCATGCAATCAAGGGACAGATAACTTAGGTTGTCAAAGTTTTTGCCAAAGCAAATGGCACACCAAAAACTTTCTGTACAAAATGCACTTCTAGCCCCAGAGTTCAGCCCTTATAGCTCCTCTCCTCCAGGATGCCCTTAATCAACTTGCCTTTTTACAGGCATCGATTCTATTTTTAGTTCAGATTAACACCTGGAGCTTATCTACTGTAGATGGTCTCTCCTACGTTTTGATAGAAGAGCAAATTAATCATATCCACTGGGGATTTTTTCAGGTTCTCAGTCTGTGTGATAAAAGAAAGCTGCAAAGAAAGCATTTTTGTCACGTTGAAACCACCCTTAGTGTGGAGTTTTAGTCCACTGTGCCACAGCTAATTTTTTCTCTGTATTTTTTGTCGTATTTTAAAGGTTTTTATTAAATGGATATTACCAAAACGTACACAAGCAGACACTGTTCCTACTTGAGCTTCGTTTACCTTATTTGTGCATTTTCAGTCCTTGAAAATCACGTGATAAACATTGTAGACTGTGCATACTTCAAACACGGCCCAAACACAATGTGAAGTACACACTGTACAGTTGCTACCATGTCGCTTCTTTTAAATCTTTGAGTGAAGAATATTTAATAGTTTTTCTGTGTCCACTGTTATTCTTATTATTTCCTTCCTCTAAAGTGGTCAGGTTATTTATCTATAGCATACTGGTTTACGTCGTGGAGCTGTATACTTGCTTTGCTGCCCTATAAAGCAACAGTGCACCACTTTATGCACTGTAGGCAGACACATGTGCCTTTTTAAAATTCATATTCACTGAGCACACAATCAAAGAGCCATTCAGAGAGATTGAAAGGCATGTGTTTATTTTTTTTAAACAAGGCCAGAAAGACTCACATTTCATGTAAGCAGATTAGATATGGAAATTTGGAGAGACAGCGCTGGTCTCCCACAGAGAATGCAATGCATGTTGAATAAACAAAAATTTCCATGCCATTTATTTCATTGTTCTGACTGAGTTGCTGTAATTAAGCAAATAAGAAAGGGGGCATATGTTAAAGCGCAAACCTGAAAAGGTAATATTTGAATCTATTTAAGAATATTTGAGACTATAAGTCCAGATTAAATTGGAGTTTTGTGATAAGGCTAACAAATATATTTTCAAGATTCTTCACTCTCAAGGTTTTAGCACTCGCTTCAGGATGATAACAGAGAAGTTCAACCTATTTAACTTTTCTTATCTTCCCCTGTAGACAACTAGAGCTACACTCTCCTGATGTCAGGCACACTGTGGTGCTGCGTTGCCCAGACCAACCGTCTGCCCTGTCGTGGTTCTCCGCCATGCACTCTGTCACATCAGCACTGGCACAGGTCTGTCTTCTACGTGAAATATTATACTAGTGTCTCTCAGCACTCGATATTTCAGTAGATATAAGTGAGCCTCTGGAAATGTCTTTGAATGTTAAGTTATGCATATTGAACTGTTTACCTTAAAAATGATCCACCTTACTACAGCGGGTGCTGCAAGAGGTTATCCAAAACACAGCCAGGGCAGGAGTTGCTGGCAGCAAAGAGATACGACACCTGGGATGGCTTGCAGGCAAGGTAGGAGTGCATTACTCACACTGTGGGGATATAAATTTGTCTACACTCTGGGGGTGGGACAGCAAATTTCTATATCACTTGTTAATCAGCTCCTGATACATTATTTTCATGTATTTTTATGATGGTTAATATATCTGGAATCTGAGTTAATGCCCTTATGAGATAAAGCATTTGTTTTTTGTTTGTTAAGTTGTAAAGGGTATTTTTTTTTAATTGAGTTAGATGGTAGAAATCCTTCAAAAAAGTCAGGTAAAAGCAGCATAAAAAGCCATCTGTCACAGAGAAGGGGGAAATATGATAGTCAGGTGTAAATGTCAAGAAAATCGTCATGCAGCTGCACACATTTGTACACAGAAAATGACTAGAATAGTATGCTTGATAAAGGAGTGGCAGTATTTACTTGTTGCTTACTACTTGGAGTTGTCAGATTAATTGTTGGAGAAAGATAAAGCAATGGGTCAATCTGCATGTCAGAAAGGTGTAAATTAGTGAGGTGGTGGGCCTGGGAAAGGGGCCCAGATGGTGTATGAATATATGACAAAGTATTAATGTGGTGTGTGTTTGTACTGTGTATACATACATGCAGACATCTGTGCAGAGATATCTGCACGCCCACGAACATCTGTATCTACCTAATTTAGTCCTCGTGAATTCGACGGTATTTGAATCTTTAAATGCAGCACAATACTGTTACTTAGCAACATATTCTGATTATGTTAAAAATATGACCCTTGACCCTCTAAATCCCACGATACGATTGGATGAGGCGGAACTTCAAAGAGCAGCTTAGGATTCCGTGGCTGTGCTGCAGATAAGCTCTCATAATGAGAATAGTTATGGAGCATTGTAAAATGAAATACCAGACTCGGTGTGTGCATGCTCTGAGTGAGGGGTTTGTAGAGATGAGTGGCTGAGGGGGCACCGCTAAGCATATGCTTTAAAAAACCTGCAACTGCACACCAGCCACATTTATTTTGGGTGCACAATAGTGAATCTAGACATTTCCTGTGACAGAACAGAACAGCCTTGTGAACAGCTATTACAGATTGCAACTACACACACGCTCGCACACACACCAGCCTTCTCTGTTACTGCCAGTGATCAGCCTCATCAGCACTCTCATTTAAAAACACGAAGACAATCTTAGTATTTGCAAAAACCACAAGAGGGAATAGGTATTTCTAATCGTGCAGAATTGACGTGATCAAATTTTGATTGCACAGGTTTACAGGATTAACTGCCTAGTTAATCTACTGGAATTATATTAGAATTTTACTAATTGATCATTTAATTTTGAATTCATCTATCAGGTTTTTTTTGTCATCAAATAATACTGCTAAATTTATGTGACAATGCCTTGCATACAAAGATATTGACTATATGGGCCAATAGCTGGAGCTTTTGTCGTGTGATTAATCCTCCTGATTAGTGCAGCTCTTTAAAAGACTAATTTTTATATATTTATATGTCAGACCATTAAAGGAAAGCTGTCATAGTCTCGTTGTTTGTGCTGCAGACAGAGAGTGAGAAGCAGTGCTGGAAGCCGGTGCTGGTGGTGGTGACAGAAAAGGACCTGCTGCTATATGACTGCTTACCACGAGGCCAGGAGGCCTGGCAGAGCCCTACACACACTTACCCACTTTTAGCAACACGGTAGGACCCTCATCAAGAGGCTTGCAGAAACTTGCACATGCATTAATATTGGGCCTTAAACATTCAATTTGTTTTATGATGACTAACACTATGGTGTTGCTTTTTTCATTTAAAAATTATTTTCGTAAAAATACTGCCAAGCTTAAGAGTGTATATTGAATTTATTCTCTTTGCTAAAAGGCTTTGTATGTGTTTATTTAGTCTGGTCCACTCAGGCCCTGACCGGGGGTCGCCGCACTCTGGCACAGAGCTGTTCTTTGCCACTCGGACTGGCACACGACTTGGCATTGAGACTCACCTGTTCCGGACTGAGACCACCAAGGACCTGTCCCTGTGGACCAGACACATTGTGAATGGATGTCATGCATCAGCTGAGATGATCAAAGAAGTCTCTACGAGTGAGTCCCGCTACACAGCACACAAACATTAAGATTAAGTGATATAATGCATAAAAAACATAGGAACATGCATATTGATACACCTGCATAGAGACAGGAATGCATGTAGAGACCAGTAAGCATGTAGGAGCTATGGCTGGAGCAGGTTGAGTTGTGCGGGTCACTGTGCTGGATTCTGTGATGCTTTCTCACGTGTGTTCAGGCATGCTGCAGCAAATCATATCCAGAGAGATTTAAGAGGCTGCACCAGTAAGTACAGCCTGAGGTCTGGCAAGCGTAAATCTGGTACAAAGAGCATAATATATACAGACTCCTACATCCACTAAAACATTAGGATACCTTTGGGTTTGTGATATAATTTGACAGCCATATGGAGGATGTGGACAAAGTACTTGCTTTTTATAGAAAGGAATGCTTTTCTACTGTGTGTGTGTGTGTGTGTGTGTGTGTTCCTGTCTAGCTATCTTTGTGAGGACCAAAATCTGCATTCTACTATACTTGTGAGAAGCAACAGTCACTTGTGAGGACACACTCACCGGTCCTCACAAGTTTGAAGGCCTTTTTGAGGCTCAAAATGTGGTTTTAGTGTCAGGGGTACAATTAGGTTATGGTTAGGTTTAGGGTAAGGGTTAGGGTTAGGCATTCATTTTTAATGGTAAGGGTTAGGGTAAGGGGCTAGGGAAAGCATTATGTCAATGAAGGTCCTCATTAAAATAGCTGAACGGGCTTGTGTGTGTGTGTGTGTGTGTGTGTTATTTAGCAGTGAGCACTGGTCGTCCCGGGAATTTCAGCACAATACCACCCCTCCCTCTTGGTGGCCTCCCTCTCTCAAAGCACAAAATGCCCTGGGAACTCCACTTCTCCCTTGGGTGCCCCTTCTCACGTTGCCAAACTAACTTTCTCTTCAGATTCTAGCCAGTCACGAAACAGACTTTATTCCGAATCGAATGGTGACCATCACCGTCATTGTGTCCTCGTTGTCAGTGTAGTTTCTGGAGCATTTATCGCCAAGCTCTTGTTAAAACTTTCCTAAAAATGCCTCTCCACCCATGTCACGCTGTGATTAGCGTAGCACAACTTTATTCACGTCTGTGAAACTTAATTTAAAACCCCTAAGCTGCATTGTAAAAGTATGATTTTGTTTGTCATGGCAGTTAGCTGTGAAATGTGAACGCAATCAGCACATTTTCTTTAATCCCATGACTAAACGCTGTCTAGACTGACGCGCGTTGCTCAACATAAATGATCTGTTGCTCTAAATGCAGCAATGAAAGAAAGAAATCAAAGGCCACAGCCACGATACAGCCACACAGGTAATTTCTTTTACTTGTCTACTGGATGATCAAAAGACTTCATAGGGGTATGTGGGTGCATATTCCTATATTGCTCAGCATAGCTTTGCCCACCTCCAATCTGAGCAGAGGTTGATTCTACCAAGATGAGTGAAAACACATGTGCGGTCATGTAGGGCCTTTAGAGTCTGCTGTAACTATTTTTGGCCACTTAGGGGTAGCTGAAAAAAATTCTATGAAAACAGCAACAACATATTATCATCATTCAAGTTGATATGACCAACTTAAACACCCAGCAGACTGAGAAACATTCAAATTCATCTGGACTCGTGCTTCTTTTCATTCTCTTTTCAGGCATCTGTCTCTTAATAATCCTCAGGAAACCAGAGAGCTGCTTTGACTCTTGCTAAGTCTCCCTGCTGTTTGCTGCTTGACTTTTTTTTTTTTGACAGCTGCTTTATTTGCTGAAACATCTGCATGCACAACATCTGTAAAGACTGTTTATATGCATATAGTAGTGTTAGCAGTAAGCAAAACTCAGTTGGGTTTTAAAAACCCATCGATACATTTTCTCCTGCTTATCCAATTTGGGGTTGAGAGTGTTACATTCCAGCTTGAGAGGTGGGGTCAACCTAGGACAGGTAGCCAGTCTGTGTCAGGGCTAAAGCAAAGAGACTGATAACCACTCACCACTCACCATTTTGCATGTTCTTCCTGTGTCTGCGTGGGTTCCCTCTGGGTTACCCACACAGTCCAAAGACATGCAGCTGACTGGTGGGGTTAAAAACCAAGCAACAAAAAGTGGTTTTGAAAATGTTTTTTCTGATGTTTCCTGATTAGTAGAGGAAGGGGATTCACAATTTGTGAGCATTTTAAATCCCAGTCCCAGTCTCTGCTATGCTTTAACTTGGACCTCGGGACGACCAGGACCAGTAATCTGCTGAGCGGACTTCAGGGATGTGTGGCAGTGATGTGTGTATGTATAAAGTAAAGGGGTGCCAACCCTTTTAATACTGGCCTGAACCCTTCCATGATCATTTAGCATATTAAAATGTTAACGTTTTCTCCTTAGCACTAAGCAGAGAGGAGCTAAGCTTAGGGTGTTCGTTTTACAGGTCTTTTAAATTAATAAAGCAACCTGATGGAGAACAGCAGATTAAATGCAAGTGATTCACTAAAGTTCTAAAATTCTTTAATCTGATGAATATAACAACAATCCAGCCAAGAGTTGTTGAGATTTTACTCACAGCTCATGTTTTTAAAACTCATGTTGATTGCAGAGGTCAGGTCAGGGGGCGCCATCTTTTGGGAACGGCAATAAATATACACATTTTTTCCTTTGCAGACCATTTAACATTTGTGTGTGGAGGGGTATTTATCACTTTAGTCCAACTAACAGATCGCCGTCTACTGAACCATGCTATTGCCACTGCTACAAATGTTTATTGTAATAGATTTCTTTGATTTTTTTTTTTTTATACTTTAATAGTCTTTTAGGTAATAAGTTGGTGACACGGGCAAAAAAGGAGCATGAATTTTTGTGGGGTTTTGAATCTCCATTGCTCCCTATACCTAACCTTTTTTTCTAGAATGGACTGATGCACCAGTCCTCAGTGCATTTGCTCATTTGTCAGCGGTTGCCACTTGAGGATTCATTATACTGACCTTGTCGGCTTTTCGTCTGTGTTATATTCTAAATCATCCTTATAGTTTATTCACTGTCAGATCCTATAATAAAGATTTGCTCTGAAGATGGATTAACTTTCAATCACTCATCGGGCAGAAGGCCGTTCTTGAGGGGCTTTAAAGGCATATTTGAAATCAAATTTCGTGAGCTCTCGGCCTGCTGTCATTCCCTTTATTATTATTATCCAAGGTGACTTAAACCTTCTCGAGGTTATTCTGGTATTTTAAGCAATTAGCGGAAGAAGTCACTGCCACGATGTTCTCTGGTGCATATCATGGCATAATATATGAATAGTTTAAACCTTACTCATGTCTACCGTAAATCCTCTCTCCCTGCCTTCCAACATCTGCATGCTTTTCACCAGTGTTAATCAAAATCAATAACTGAAAGCTCTCCGCCTTCCCCCCTGTAACGCACGCTAATTAGCATGTGATGTGTGATTTGCCTAATGCCGTTTTACATGGGTCTTGTAGCGAGACCGCTTTCTCAACTGTGTTTTCCAAAGTCAAGCAAACTTTA